>NC_088323.1:15494435-16094435 GCF_910592395.1 Lineus longissimus | reverse complement strand
CTTTTTTACACGGTGCGTGTTGAACCGGTCTCGATCCGGATTTAATCCGCACCGTGTAAATGGGACTATTAAATTATTATCGGTACTACTGGCATTATCATTCATTACGTTTTTTCCCATTACCTCGCATTTAAAAGAATTCAGGCCTCGCCCAATACAGCCTGCTCGCACTTTGGCCTAAAATCCCATCGCAGCTAAAAGAATTCTGTCCTCGCCCAATACACGGTATATTGTCTTTAAACAAAGCCCGCTCGCACCCATCCCATCGCAGCTAAAAGAATTCAGGCCTCGCCCCAATACACGGTCTATTGTCTTTAAACAAAGCCCGCTCGCACCTTGGCCTAAATTCCCATTGTTCGACTGTCTTATCGATGGGTGAGCTGGGCGAATGTTGATAACATCGACCCCCACTAAAGAACATTCTGGAGGTTGATAGGCCATACCTGGCATGCGCAAATAATAATACGAACTTCTATTTCGATTTGAATTGATTTCCTTATTGACGGAAGCCCATCTCACTACATCTAAGAGTATGTACTTGGTTAATGAGAGATACCACCCACAGTCGTTTGATTATTACCCGGTACATATTCCACACCCACTTCGCTTATGAAATGCCTGTGAACCCAAACGTTTTGGTTCAAATTAGTCTCATCACGATTGATATTTAATGTGTGGGAGGGTTTTCAGTTCAATTGCCTGCAACACTGAGGCATGTTAATTTTGAATGACGCTACAGGGTGTTGAAGAGCACCTTTTGTAGTTTAAAGGTTACATGACTTTCTCTTGAATCATTCTTTTTCGTTCTTTGCTAAGAAAAATAGATGTAGATTGAAGATTTTCGGGACTACTGTTGTAAATTTCTTGCGCAATTCACTCTCACAAAGCTCTGCTTAGATCTGACCTCATAGGGCAGAGTTGAGAACTTTTAATCTCTGGCCTATGAGCTTTTATTAAAAATGATATACATTGCCAGTTGTCATGTTTTACTTCGGCTTGAAAACAACACGTGAGGGTAAAAAGTGACCTCAAGAATCGTATGTAGCCCGCTCTTTGGAAATGGCTTGTTCGTTTTCACGACTTTCACGTTTTTCACTTGAACATTATATACTCGCAGCCATACACGAACATGTATCGGTCAGAACGTTCATGCAGCAACTTAAGATCGAATGAGACATTATGATTCCGAACTAAACTGAACGGATCGATGAAGCTCCCAGATTCCATGAAATGGCTCAACGCCCCAGTGCGCTTCGTGGAAAAGGATCAAACGGAAGAAGCGCCAGTGAACCGTGACCGAGCACTTTAAGCAAAGGCCGGAGAAATCAGTAGTCTAGTTAGTTAAAGTATGTTGCGTCTTCAAATAACCCAGTGCGACGATCATATAAAATCTTTAGAAACGAAAATTTGGGCGATTAGCTGCCACCATCAGAGCGACTTTCATAAGTCAGTTTACTGACGAAATACTTATACACGGTGTCCTTTCTGCTCGCCTTGTGATGAAGGAGCTTTTGTCTGATCAGCCTGCCCTGGTCAGTAATAGGTCATCTACTGCTTAGTAATACCAGAGTCTTGTATAGAAAGACTCTGGTAATACACCATACAGCCGGAATGCATCCCATCTGTTTGCATTCGGCGCATCCTCACATACATTAGAAAGTTTGGTAGACTTAAGTCTTTCTCGGCGTGTCACCAATAAATGTCAATAAACGGTAATATGTTCCATGGATTCACACGATGACGCACGCAGCAAGCATAATAAGCAGTCTTGACAACTCAACGCTGGGAATGAGTACATGAAGATGTTGAGAGATGATCGCTGGCAGTCTCTACGGGACTTGTCACATTCGTTCAGGGCACGGCGACAGCGCACGTGACGAAATAAAGGTCATCCGTCACTGACGACATTCTCTACTCGATTTGTCATCACCAGCCTAGTAACACCACGCGCCTCCCAGCGAGATCTCGTGATATTTGCGTGGTCGATCGCTCCGGAAGTGCAATGACTTGAGACGAGGCTGTGTCATCACGTGTGCAAAGTTTCTTGAACCGGAAAACGTGATTTTTTTGACACTGCGAGCGCTACTGCCGAGTGCGGATCGGACCAAATGTGGCACGTCCCGTATGGCCTACGATTCTAACGAACTTGGCAACATGAAATACCGAATGAATACAAACCCTATTGACTTATAAGATTGATTTTCAACGATGTATTCGCAGGGCAGACATATTGATATCCTATTCCTGACTTAAGCGGACAACCAGTTGCCTCATCAACTTCTGTGGTCTAGAGTGCGGTTCGTTACAAGTTGCCTCCTCTGGATTTTGGCCAGCTCCACCGGGCTCAATTTTGATGTCATTTTCCATTCAAATGTACATTCTCCAATCAAAGCCCACACAACAGGAACATGTTTTCGAATTTGCTCGTTTGAGATGTATGTCTAGTTGGAAATGATTTCTATCATACACATATAGGTTACGTGTTAGCCATAGCTTCTCGTTCGTCGATTTGTTGTTTTTTAAATGAACTGATATCTAAAAGAAGAAACTATGTCGTACCAAAGAAACAAATAACTTGCTTCTCAGTCTGGTTCCAGTGCTTGCTTGTAGCGAGCTATGATCAATGGACATTGATCGATCAATCGATACCCAGATCGCTTCTCTCGATCGGTATCGTGATACGACTCGGACACTTGATTGGGGTCAGCGCATGTGGCAACTTTCGCATTTCCTCATTCGTTTGCAGCTACATATTGGATCTCTGTGACTATTGTTCAATCCGGTTACAAATGTTCAGATTGATTCATAACGATATTGTCTTTGGCATCTTCAACAAGAACTTGAGCACGTAAATCATAAGAAACTTGAATTCTGACAACATGGAAAAGTAACAAGTTTCCGCCTCCTGAGAAATCTATCGCTCGCTGATAGCTGGTGTTGGAGCGAGCTGTGGTCGATGGACTTAACGTGACCACTTTTTGTAGGGACGGAGTTCGCTTTCCCCGATCAGTATCTCGCCAAAAGTGGGCCACTTGGTCAGGTACGCATAGACAACTAGCACGATTCCTCGGTAATGTTTGGGCTTCATAATCGCGCTGGTTTGAGCGAGCCGCGGTCGATGGGCTTTGATCGACCACTTGAGCAGATGCACTTTTCCCAGTGATCGGTATCTCGCCAAAACTGGGTCATTTGATTAGAAACGCATGTTTCAAACTACACGATTACTTGGTGATGATAGTTCAATGACTGCGCTGGTATTCTAGCGAGCTGTGGTCGATGGGCTTTAGTCGACAACTTGATGCAGGGGCGAAAATCGCTTCCCCAATCGCTATCTTGGCCACTTGCCATGGTTTATAGAAACATTTACGTATGTGTCAAGTTGCACGATTTCTGGGTGATGTTTCTGGCTGCAGATAGTTTAATAACCGCGCTGATTGGAGTCATCTGATGTCGATGAGCATTGATCGACCACTTGATGCGGGAGCGCAGCTGATGGCTTCCCCGATCGCTATCTCGACATGACGCGGGCATTTGATTGGGACACATGTGTCAGCGCTCACACAGTTTTCCCGGCCAACTCTTGTAGGACACGACATTCTCCGATCAGAAATCATGATAGCGAAAATAACATAGTCAAGAAATAAGTCCATGTTTTGCCAATACGCCACCGCACGGGAACTATTTGCACTAGGCTACTATTCATCTGGCAAAGCTTTTTTCAAGTTAATCAAAATTGTCGAATTCGGTCGCTTTATGGGTAATGTTTAATCCACATTAAAGTTGATGATTATCTTGTATTTTGTTTCTGGATCAAAATTGCCTGCCATCTAAAATCTCCTTCTCTTCTATGAATGTTTGATGGAGCAATTGATGCCTGAAATGAATACCCACTTGGACATTGTTAGACAGCTGGCTAGTCCCAGTAGATCAGCCACCATTTGAAATTCCGGGCATAAGAAATATATCAGATATCTGATGGAAAAAAAATGACAACGAAAATTCCTTTTTTTGCATACTTACGTGATGTTATGTTGTATAAAGTTGTTCACCTCATTAGCTATCTTAGGCACATTTTTCAAATTTTTCAGTTGAAGAGATTTTCAACAGTTACTCACTGATCACTTCCGACACCGAAACACGGAATGAATTAGGAAAAGTCCGACTTAGTCCTCTGGTTTTGAAATGTTTCGGAAACAAGTGGGAAAATGACGGAACATTATAATGCGTCACTCACTAAATCACGGAAGTGCTGAAGTATGTCGGGTGAGATAAATTCACACTTTGAAACTAGCCTAGCTCTGCCATCAGCATCAGCAACTCAGTTGAACTAAAAAAAGAAACAAATGCGACGCATGTTCTTGCCGTCATAGTGGGTAAAAGCTCTCACTATTAGATTAGATTCTAACTTGTGACTGTGAGCTATCAAGGTTTTATATCATTATAATTATGTAAACGAAAGGATGGACCTCTTTCGAAATATGTTGACACGGACCGGTATTGACATCCAGGCTCTACTGGACAGACGCAGTCAACTCGGCTTGCTTCTCTCGGACTCTGCCACTGCTGCCCTTGTCGCGCGCTTTCTTCTTTTTACTCGGGGGGGGGGGGGGGGGGGGGGGCGATTCTGAGCTGGGGGCTCGGGGTCGGGTCTTGGGTGGGTCAGCGGTGTTGCTTGGGAGAGTCAAGTTGGGAATAAGTCGGTGGGGCCGGGATGGTTGTCAATGAAGAGGCAGCAGCCATCATTTAAAAGAGTTTGATGATGTTATAGTGTCTCGTAAGCCTTCATAGGCTGGCATTATTGTACGTAATGGTGACACTTTAATAAATAAATATATATATATCAGCCATGCGTGGCCGTATCCTCGTAGACCCTGAATTTGAGCTCGTATTTTTCTGCTTTCCTGCCATCAATCCTCAAATGCTAAACACGTATTTTTAAGTTAAATCGATACGTTTATCCAATGTGCATTTAGCATTAACATCCTGCGCAAATGCAGCGCCAGTATCTTAAAATAACTCATCTGACATGACACCGATATCAGGTAATCTCATGTTAGCAATAGCTTCTCCTTTATCGAGGAAACATTTTTTTGCAGATGTAAGTATGCTGGCGCTGACATCTCTGATCTGCTCCGGAAGATCGAGACTTTTTCCAGTAAGCAATCACACAATATACAGCCACTTGACGTTCAGCAAGACAGGAGTTTTTCTTTAATACGTGTTATCCATGCCGTGGTATTGCGCAAGTGGGCGAAGTATCGGGGAAATGGCGTTAGCTCCTTGTAAAAAAACAAAAACATTGGTATGATATGGCGCTCCGTATTTTTTCCGCCCTGATGTACTGTCTAGCAGGTACTAGATACGTTGATGCTTTCGATAGACAGGGTGGAATATGTCAGGCATCATACATCGCCTGGACTTAGTATAACGAGACCATGTTAAAAGGGTATTTTATTGTAGCCACTTTTAGTCTGATACGAAAGTTGGGAGGTGTTTTTTTCGAGAAAACAACTTTAGTAGTTCTATATGCGCTTGTTATCTCTGAAAGGTCCCTTTCTCATGATGACATTTCCAAAGGAAACCCTCAAAATTTGTCCGTGCATTTTCGTGAATACGTCCATTCCGACGAGATTGACAAATTAAGAAAGCAATTCCAGTACATGAATATTCTGTCACCGCCCAGAAATAGAAGAGCATAATTGGAGATGGTCTCCCCAATGAGAGGCCAGATGAGGCTGTTGCTTGTTCCCCGTAGTGATTGAATGGCTGATTGCATTGATAAACCCGTGTACTATAAGACCAGAATTAACATCGCTTCCTCGCTCGCTCCAGTCTTCATCACAGCGATATTGATTGATTGTTCTTCTTTGAAAATGTGTTATGAGTTAAAGTCTATGTACTTAAAGGGAATTAGCGACTTATTATAGACACACGTGTCATCTGGCTGGTTTTATAAATCTAAAAACCAGCCAGATCTATAGAGTTCCTGCGAAAAGTTCTGATGGAAAATGTTCCATAAGCCTGTAGCTCAGCTAAATTTAGCCAAAATGGCGAATGGAGCGTTCTTTTCATGAATCAATAAAACGTGCATGTCTCCACTTCTGCCTCGTCATCCTCCTTGACACGCTCGACTCATCTATGTCCTGTGATTCTAGTACCGGCTGCCTGGACGAGTGGTGTCGTCTTTCAACTGATCGCTCTTTTAGCGTCTTTAAGCCGGCTTACGCCTCTAAGCAGTACCCTTCATGCGTCGATACGCGTCGGTTGTTCATTTCTGACGCTTCAGTTTACGTCATCGATTACTTCACCCGTACTCTGAAAATATAGCACGATTGGGTCTTGAGAAATGGCAATTAAAGTGACATTTGGTTCAGTTGATATGACGCGAGCATTCGGATCAAGAGCTACTGGGCTTACCATGGACTGATTGCAAGCACCAAATCTCTGTTTGGGCGGCGGGACGAAGCAAAAGATCGTAAAGCAAGCATTAACAACAAAAGCTGTTCACTTATTGAAGCCTATTGGTCGGAACCTTTAACATGAAACTTCAACGATCGTCTTCCCTAAGATCCCCAGATCCGAATACATGAGCTGAATCCGAACTTTATCGCGTCTTTAGCAGCAAGGGAACGCTGTTTGTCTGGACCTCGGAATTCAGGTATACGAGATGATCTTGACTCGGAACCTGGATTAGGCCCATGATGCCCGGAGTTCAGGACTGTGATTCTCCGGGGTGATGTCGTGTATTTGACGTAGCGTCCATGCAGTTTTGTAATTCTTCTGTATTAAACACGATGTTAAAGGATGCTTATCCCGTTGGTCTTGGCCCAGTTGTTGAAAAGCACAAAAGTCACGTTATCCCCAGCGCTTCCGTTGTAACGTTGTTTTGAACAACTCAGCCCTGGTAATTTATGACACAACATAATATTTTCAAACATTTTGACCCAAGTCGTTTACCGACCTATAGATGATCCGTTTAACCATCCGTTTATCCGGTTGGGCGAGACGCTGGCTCCGATCTTGTGTTATCAGACAAAGTGGCGATAGGACCAAAACAAGCTACAGGTTTATGAAGACCTAGCGACACATAGATATATTGGTCGCCTATTAGTATCGACCAGCTGGTCCCTAATGTGCTTGTTCCAGTCGTATCTCATATCAGAATATGGATCTGTTGACCGGAGCGAATGATATATCCAACAAAACCACCCACCCAGTACGATTTAGAAAGATATGTGTGTGGGGCGCGGCAGGCGTTCTAATAAAGGGGTCCGGCTCTCTACCCGAGGGTCATGGCACGAATCCCAGTATGATCGCTGCTTGGCCATTCATTGGAAGCGAATGGTTGATATAACTCCGTGCAAGACAGCAGCATTACATTTGTTTGCCGATGGCGGTTTATGTTTATCGATCCCATGGAGCTGTTTCGTGGGGGTTAAGTGGATGTCATCAAGATTTACACGAGTTATAAGACAGTAGAACAATGGGAATATAGGCCTTGGTGCGAGCGGGCCTTGTTTAAAGACAATAGACCATGTATTGGGCTGAGCCTGAATTATTTTAACTGCGAGTTATAAGGGGGAAAATATCCTAATGATCATGAGTCATGCCAAACAATCAAAGCCATGCAACTGCCTACAGGCAATCTTCTCTTGGTCGCTCGCTTGTGAGGTCGGGAATGCTCGCGTGAGGCGAGAAGATACCCACCAGAAGCATATCGCAGATATTTGATATCTTTGTACGAACCCCAGCCATGCCAGACAATTGAGAACAACTGCCCATGACGTCTTCTTTCCAGTTTCGATTTCGGCCTTTTGGTCACTGGCTCGTGAGTTCAGCCGGTTGAGACCAGTGGAAACCCACAAGAGAAGCAAATTGCTGATATATCTCTGTGCGAACCTCAGCCAAATCAGACAATTGGGGGCAGCTGTCTATCTCCGACAATATGGATTTCCAATATTTCATATAACTCGCTCATAAGATGGGAGTTTGGCCCTGTTTTGATTGTGTCCCTTGTAAACAGATCACCAATGCTGGACTGGCCATTTAGACCACATGGTACACCACTTTAGGCCACTGAACATTGACTTCCTGGTTCTCATCACCGCCCTCATCGATAATATTGAACCACAACCAAAACTGTTCATCACTTTTACACAACTTGATGAATTTATTTCACTCATTATCAAGTGCAAAACCTGTCGACAGGGTCAAAGAAACAGGACATCATGGACATCACACATGAAAGTTCAGTGATTTGGTCGAAGTCATGACAGTGACAATTATTTAATGCCTTCTCGATTTTTTTTCAGTTTTCCGTTCGAATATACAATTTAATGATTTTGTGCTGCTCACCAGCGAAATCGTGGTTTAATTCTGATGACGAGAGATGAAGGTTGAAGAAAAGCCAACCCCAATTTCCTGAAAGTTGTTGGCGAGTACTATGACATTGAATTGGATTGGCCTAATAGCTTGCGTGTTCATTGGCTTGGCGTTGTCGGTAAAGGTTAGCATGCTAGTCGGCAGAATTTTATGACTTGATGAGATATATATGGCCCTCATATGATCATACTGTTATGACTGTGATGAGAGACTCTGCCTGTCTTTGCTAAGTGAGATTGGTAGATATGATGAGGCCATCCCTTTCTCTCCATACTGAACTTCCAGCGATATTGCCTCCATGGCCTACACCCATACACGCGTTGTCTTGAAGCTGAGCAATGTCAATACATTGGGGGTCAAGATGTTTCTTCCCTGGGTCCTATATCATGTTCCCCCAGTTCGATGAAAGTCAGCATTTAGGGTTTGTCGATAAGAGTTACTTCCGTGGAAAATTTTAGGGGTGATTATGGGCCTCGGTTACAGACAGAGGCTAATCTGTGCAAGGTTTGGGTTAGGTGAAGGTTCATGGTGTTAGTAGCAGGAATAAAAGAGTTGGTTAGGCTTTATGATGAGTACTGCCATGCGGAGTCAGTGTTTCTCTCCACCACTCTCGAATGTAATAACATGCAAAAGTTATAAATTTGACCATTGACCGCTTTGAAGAGAAGTTTTTAAACTATTTTCAGCTGCAACAGCCATATTTTGGCGTTGTCATTAAATGGCATTCTTTACATAGATTTTCTCACCCAAATGAGTGTACATGTATTTTCCATCCAAGACTCTCTTCCCTCAAATTACACCCAAAGGAAATGTCTACAAATGTTTAAGTAGGATATCAAAGAAACACTAAGTAATGAAATTGAACATCAAAAGTGAATTAGGTAATAAAAGTTGAAAGCGAGATGCGTGAAGTCCAGTGCTAGGGCTTGGTGGAGTAGGTCATGTTGGTAGGGGGGCCTCCAGTGAGAGAGGAGGCTAATGTCAACGGTCATGTAAGACTGGGTAACCATAGGGTTCGTTGGATATCAAAGTTCATATGTCACAAGTATGTTTGTATTTTGACTCGTGCTCAGAAACATGACACGGCGTGACGAGGGGGCGGGGATCGAGTGACCACGCTTACATTTCCCGATTTGGCAATGTCGTTCGTTCTTCATATGAGGAGTGAAGTGGTGTCATGCTTCAAATGACAAGTGGCAATACAAAATAATTAAACGCAGCCTAATGACCGTGACGCGTATTAACCTGAATCATATGTGTGAAGGTTTTCATTCAATTTTTATTCAAATTACTTTTTCTTTAAGTGACCTTTTTATATTTTACATTTGGTCCCCTTTTGTTGCAATTATGGCTCAGACCCATGTCGAATTTCTGACTTGCTGTAATAATAGTACGCCTAATGTGATAGCTTATATAATTAACCTGGGCCTGAGCTGTGGGTGCACATGAGTGAACCTATTTTAGTTAGTCTTCTGCCATGCCCTTGGAGCGGTGTATTTTTTACCCAGTAAACTAGCCACGAATTGGTGAGTTATTTAAACTTGTATTTCTCAAATTATATTCCGTTCAGTTTTCTCTTTGCCAATACCTGTACATTATACCTGTTAATGATTAACAAATAAATGGTTTTCTTACAGTTTACCGAACATTAAAAAGGAATTACGGGTCGTGTGCACTTTTCTGGCCTTGACGGCTACTCGGTGTAGAAGTTGAAAATGTCCCCTCGAAACAAATGTTCGACTCCATTGTATTCTTGACTAATGAATGGATCATGGTATAATTCGATAGAGGCGATGTTGTCAATATCTTTGGGACGACCAGCGCACGATAGGATCCTTCGTTCCCTGGACATTCTATCCTAGGACATTTTCCACTTCTACACCTATATTTACAGATAACAATGCAGACTCCATCACATTTATGATTTGTCTGGCAGCGTCTTCCTTGTGTATCAATCTCATGCTTTGTCATTTCTTTACTTTCAGGTAAGATTGATTCTTCAAGATGACTACAATGAAGCAAAAGTTCGTAAGTACAATATTTAAGTACAGTGGAACCCCGGTCGGCGACCACCCCGCTATGACGACCAAGAATCGCCGGTCCCGAATGGTTTCCTCTCTAATTACCATTACAATGCCCCCGGTAACACGACCACCCCGGTACCTAGACCACGATCACTGGATTGTTTTTCTGCTCAAAATGAAGAAACATCATCAGCTCCAAAAAGATTTGGCTTTGAACATTTTTCAGAATTTTGAATTTATGAATAAGTTCAACAATTTTGGCGGGAAAACCTTATCATGCATTTTCTACCCGGATTTTCAACTTCACTAACGCGACCACCCCGGTAACGGGACCATTTAACCTCGGTCCCATCAGTAGTCGTGTAACCGGGGTTCAACTATATAGACTTTCTCCCACAGTAAAAGAGCAGTTTCTGGCTTTCGTCGCAACAGATTTACACTTGGCATCAGTGGTTATTTTGCGGATCACAGCGACGGGATGGACGTATCTTTCAGAATGAGACAGTTTCAGAGAAAACCTTCCTCGTATCTCTTCTTGCCAGCCTTTTTATCAATTCAGTCTCCTTGGCTGTTTCCCCAATGCTAAAATCTACCTAGAGAGATGTCAGCATTGCACTCCCGTGAACTAGAATTTATGATGCAGCGAACGCTAAGAACCTCTTAAAAGCATGGAAATCTCCTTATAAACGATGTAAGATTGTTATCGCCTTAACAGGATATATAAAGTTAATGCAACAATAGAGCATTTTGCAATCTTTTTTTACATGAAATAAAACTCTTTGAACTTAAAGTAAATATCCGTTAAGGAATTGAACTTCACTGACTAATGGAAGCGATGTTTCATGCACAAAGGTGATTAAATTTCTTTTGATGCAGATAGGGCCTTTGTAAAAGTTAAATCTGTTTTTGTAGAGGATAGTGTCAGTTTTAGGGTCCAAGTAAATATAGACTGTGTTTGGAGCATGTACGTCTGCGTCATTAAAGAGTTTAAGAGATTGTCATGTCAACGCTTAAGTTATAATTCGTCTTTGTGTCATAAGTATTTCAAAGAAAATACAAAGAGCGTTTCTGTCATTTGCATCTATTTCTTAAATTCTGAGAGGACGCTGAGGTATATAGAATATGCCTAATTAAGTGACATATCTTTACAAAGGTTTTTTTATGGCAAATAATTGGACGAAATTGCTTCAAAATCACTCTATCAACCGGTTTCGGAACTCCTGATCATCAGGAGAAATACGCATGAAACTTGGCCTTCCTGAACTCTTGTCTCCGCTAGATCAGAATGCGCGCGCATCTTGTTGACAATGACGTCATTTCGATCGAGATGTCTTGCGGGATTTCATTCAGCAAGATCTGATACAGGGTTAAGCTCAATGCAGGACCATGTCCCCACACTATGATCCCGTGTTTTCGTATATCGACCGAGCAGCCATTAGCTACAGCCGAGCTGAGACCGGATTAGCCCGGATCTAATGATAAGGGTAGCGCGGCCGATTGATCCAGCGCTCAGTGACCACAGAGATATAGTCCGATAATTCTAAAACAATGTGGAAATAATAGATGATCTCTGTTCGCCCAGTAGCAGGTGCTGTAGATTTGCGGAGGACGGATTACTGGCGGATGGTTTTCCGTGCCCTGCGTCTTTTTGTAGCAGCCAATTTGATAAAATTGTGGAGTGAAACTTGAGGGTTAGGGTGAGATTCCGAATGGTAAGGAGAGACCCGGGGCGATTGCATTGCTAAGGGTTGCAGTTGCTAAGGGTTAGCTGGTGATGGCTAAAGTTTATGGGGCGATTGCTATGGGTTAGGGAGCGATTTTGCCAGCGTGTTTCAAGTCCCTGATATTGCTTAGGGTTGCGAGGAGATTGCTAAGGGTTATGGGGGAGATCGCTAAGGGATAGGCGGAAGGGGTAAGGGAAGGTTATTTAAAGGAAGTTTGGATTGCGATAGGGTTTGATAGAGGAGATTGCTAAGGGATAGGAGGAGACTGATTAGGAGTAAGGGCGACTATTGATTGCTGTAAGGGGTTCGGGGTGATCGCTTATGGTTAGAGGAGACTGTAAAGGGTATGGAGAGACTGAGTATTAACGGTTTTGGAGATATTACTAAGGGGTAGAGGGAGATTGCGAAATGTACCGGGGTGTTTTCTAATGAATAAATCGATTGTAAAAACAAAGCAACTGTCACACCAGGCAACCGTGAAAGATGCCCTTAGGGCTCAGAAAGAGATCTCCGTGGGTTTTTGGCTGTTTTCAGCACTTAATGAATGTGTGACTGTCATGATCATTAATCAGATTTTACTGCTTGAGAAATGACACGGCATCTCGATCTTAACATTGATCAACCAAAGGTATAATTAAACAAACTATCCCTCCCCGGAACTGTCGAGTCATCCATGCGGGACTCATTCGCCATCCATCATAATAACGACCTCGTTACGGACTCCATGTGTCACTTGTAAGGAGTAAATGATGATGGAGTCTGGTGAAATAAAACACATCCGAGTTTAAGAGTTTAAATGGCAGGCATGGCGTCAGCTATGTTGGTTTTTCATACGGTAGTAAACATGCCTTCCAGCAGGACCGTGTCTTCACCTTAAAACATCATTTAGCTACAAGAGACAGCACTCTGTAACAGAATGTATCTGGAGGCCTCAGAGTATTCTAAATCTGCCTCCCAGACACTTGCAAAAATAATTTTAGCGCTCAGCATGTTGTGACAGTGGATATGAGGCAGCGCCTGGTGGCATCAGCGGCATCATTCTCAAACCAGTCGATTCTAACGCCCACGAAGTATCCAGCATGTGCCTCATTGCAATATACAATAGCAGGCTGGTCCTTTTCATCGCCATCGATACGATTTACTGGTTAAATCATTTGAATATGTCGAAACATATATACGTATACAGTCTATAGTTGACAAATCTATGACAAAATTGGTGAAATATGTCAGAATTGCCTCGTCTTCCTTTCGATCGAACGTATCGTTCCAAAGCCAATTTTGCGTTCGATCAACCGGTATGGCGGATTAAGTTTGCCATGTGTCATGTACTATTGCAGTTGTACCTTTACCTGGCCGCAGTGCACAGTAGATTCGGTGTACAAACTCCTACTTATGTACGCATCAGTCGATGCATTCTAAGACTGGACCTACTCTACAAGATGTACACAATACAGTGTAGCACTTGAACGCTGAAGTATAAGTCGTCAAATCGAATTTGGCGTTCTGTGGATCAATGGGCGAGATATGAAGGGAAGAAATTGAATTTTCTCAGATATGCCAGAAATATGTAGCGTGTTTAAGGGTTTGACATTGAACCGAACGCATTGAAGTTAGTCTAACTGGCGTTGTAGGAATCTGCAATCATCGCTGCTGCTGTAGCTACTGGTCGTCGAAACGGAGGGTGAAATTATAATAAATCGGACTCGGCTGTTATCATCTCTTCAAAAAGTTACCCTTCCGTTTAAATCCTAAACATGCTGTATATTGATAATGATACATGTATCCATTACAAGGCTTTTTGGTTTGCCATTGTCTGCTATAATTATCTGAATTATCTGAGTTTATTTTCAAGTTCTGTGGATTAGCCAGGGCATGGAATTCATATAACATGCTACAGTTTAGAATTTCTTATTCTGATTGAACGCGTGAACCAGGCATTTTTGAAACATTCGATGGAAAATACTTATTTGATCTTTACACTGCCATGAAAACTTCGAATGTTGTTCCTCCGAAATCATTTGTATTAACCACATAATAGATGACATCGAATGTGACCAATGCTCAAAATGTGTAGTGTGATGTTTGAACCGACGACACTTCGCTGTAGCTATCTGGGAACCTCATCCATTATCTTAGTAACGCGCTCCTGCTCTCTCTCGTTATGGCCAACTATGTCTATACCGTTCATAGCCTAGCTTCGGGAAATACGTTGGCAAATTGAATAATACGGGCGATTGGCGCTTAAGTGATTCAATTGTCTACTATACGATTTAACATGGAAATACTTACGAATACGTCGCTCATAACGATGCATCATTTTGAGTGTGTTTTTGCGGAGTTTCTAGGAACTATTCCTGTAGTGTAAACATTGAAGAGTTTGGTGATTATAACAGAAAGGTTTGGTATATCCAAATGGAAAAGTGCATACAGGTCCTATGAGCCTTTCCCGATCCCGATCACGGAGTATCTCCCTTGGGTTACGTCGCGGTGTTAGCCATTTTCCCGCCCGCTAGATACGCGTGTGAAACATGATAACGACACGCCCACTTAGACCAGCAAAATCATCACTGAGTGAATTAAAATCACCGCTTTTATGGTATTTTCAGAATCTTCATGTGTTTAACTAGCCATCAGATACGTCATGAGGGGCATTGATGTCTGACATTTGTAAAGGGAACTAGCGGATTTATCTCGGATTACGAGAACGAGACAGATTCAAAGTACGCGGGGATCGATGACGTCACGTCATTTTTCGATGACGCATTTCGGCGCTATCCCGATCTCGATTTCGGAAACGGGTTAGCCTAATCCCTCTACTGGTTACATTGAGGCTTTGGGAAGTGTACATGTATATTGTTTTATTACAATGAGTACATTGAACAATCAACACCCATATAAAGTCACCCACTCAATTTGATCACGGGGTGATTTTCTCTTTTTAATTTTGCCAGACGTCTAGAAAAGATACGAGAAGACTTAGAGCGTTTATAAGTATTTGATATGGTATACTCTTGACGTTGATATGAAGCCATGGGCATGTAACATATTGTCAAATAGTTTACACTACTTCTTAGAAAGGAAATTGCCAAATATTAACTACGGCGATAGATGTTGACTGGTGTCAGACGTCTTCAAACAGCTTCATTGAAGTCTGTCGTGGTGGCAATGAACTTCTGGAAACCTGTCAAGAACCGTAGTCAACTTCGCGAGAAAATGGCACTCGGGTGTTTCCCGATTCATCGTCATCATCAGCAGGATCATGTTCCCGCAGCCGTGCGGCTACTTGCCCGCTCTGACCTAGACCTCAATTCCCATTGTCCTAGTGTTGACCTCAATTCCCATTGTCCTAGTGTTGACCTCAATTCCCATTCTCCAAGGGTTGACCTCAATTCCCATTGTCCTAGTGTTATTAAAGGGTTATCAGGGAAAGTGTTGATAACATCGACCCCCACGAAAAAGCTTCCATCGGGTTCGATTGGCCAAAAACGGCAAGGACAAACTACCGTAATGTATCTGTCTTGTGACTTTGTTGAGCGGGTACAAATATTCCCCTCGATCTAGATTTGCGACTATTATCGTCGCGCTAGTCGAATGTGTCAAACCTTATTGCTAGATCCGGAGAACTCAATAATACCGTGTCTAGAATGTCCCTGGCTAGACGCAAATATACCACGTGTTTGAACATGATATTCTAGGGAACCTGGGAATAAAGGCAAAGCTGGCCCAGGCAACAGTACCTTACGGTATTTGCAGCCTCCCTTGGGGGATGTACTTCTATTTCATATTGCTGATGTGTTTGTATAAAGTACATGTGACATATACAATCATTTTCAAGAGAAGGGAGTCCTTCTTTGACCTGTCTGTGTGTGTGCACTTCGAATGGAAGCCACTGAGACAAGAAACTAGGTCGTGGTACGAGAAGTGAGTCCTACTTAGACTTTGTGTGTGCCTCCTAATGGAAGCCACTTATATACACAGAATCAGGCCATGGTGACAGGAGTGAGTCCTACTCAGACATGTCATTGTGTGTGCCCTCCTAATGAAAGCCACTTAGACACGAAACTAGGTCATGGTGAGAGAAGTGAGTCCTACTAAGACTTTGTGTGTGCCTCCTAATGGAAGCCACTTATATACACAGAATCAGGCCATGGTGACAGGAGTGAGTCCTACTCAGACTTTGTGTGTGCCTCCTAATGGAAGCCACTTATATACATAGAATCAGGCCATGGTGACAGGAGTGAGTCCTACTCAGACATGTCATTGTGTGTGCCTCCTAATGAAAGCCACTTAGACACGAAACTAGGTCATGGTGAGAGAAGTGAGTCCTACTCAGACTTTGTGTGTGCCTCCTAATGGAAGCCACTTATATACACAGAATCAGGCCATGGTAAGACAAGTGAGTCCTGCTTAGACATGTCTGTGTGTGCCTCCTAATGAAAGCCACTTAGGCATAGAATCAGGCCATGCTGATGTGTATGCCTTCCTAATGGGCTCAGTAAGACATAGACCTAGGCCATGGTGAGAGAATCTGGTCCAACTCAGATAAGTCTTTGTGGGTACCGATATAAAGTGCAGATCACGAATGGTCGTGTCAATAGGTTTTAGCAACTCGTTTGATCCGCACTTTATATTGGTCCCAATATGGCAATGGTGAAGGTCTGACAAGGCTCCTCAGACGTTGATATGTTGTTTACTTCTCTAGACCTTCGCTTTGTTCAGCCTCATAGCTAATAAATGATAATAAGACGCGGGTCTCATATGGCGAGACAATAACTAAAAACATTGATCTCTATAGAGATACTCGCCACGTCCCCTCAGGCTTGTTGGAAATGGCGATATCAAATGATCTTATTCCGTCCACCCAATTGTAGTTGTACATTCACCTACCGGGTAACCCCTCTTATGTACTTAGGCAAGGCACTTTGCAAAGTTTTGCCCAGTCAAGATAGACCCTCCGGTACAATTTTGCCAGTACCGTATACTACGTCATTTCAGTTTCTGCTCCTTCGACATTTTGACAAACCACATCTTTTTTGCTACACAGAGTTGCGAGTGCAGTATCCAACTGCCACAATTTTCCGGATTCAAACTCAAGTACAATCTCTCAACTGATTAGCCAAACATCGTTTATATAGTCTTGACGGCAACCCCCACAGAGACAGCACGGGTGTGTCCTAATGTTCGATTATAAAGGGTGGACGTCATCCCCATGCGTGCTGTATCGTCGCATCGGACTCAGATTCCGAGACTGAAACCCGTCTCAGTGTGTGTTTATTTTACTAATTAGAGGATGTCTTTATTCTCTCTTCATCTCACGGGAGAAAAGATTTAATCGGGAATTTTGTTTTTCAATAAAATGCACCTACTGTAAAAACATGGCAAGACGAAAGATTTTGCGAGCTTTTCATGTTCATAGATTTTGTGAATAAGCGAAATTTTCCTAGAAAAAAAACACCGAAAGTAGCATATTGTGAGAACCGCATAAAGAGATTGCAACAGGAAAAAATAAAAATCGTGAAAATTCACTTTCTAAATTTTGGCGAATAGTAAAAATCCCGTGCCGACATGACTCACTTTACGTCAATTGACTGATGATGGTAAACTGCTAGCACCTATAAATTCCCGAGGTCAGCACAAGTGATAGTTTATCAGAAAACAGCTATCAATATGTCGGAAAAGCTCTTTGTATCTTGGCAACAATTTATAGGTTTTGTCCTTGACATCTAATAAAATCTAAGTATTCCAAACGATATCCGTGCCATCACGCCACTCTGAACGGATTGTAAAGAGATATCTTCGCCAGTAAACATCAAAAGCCACTAACTATATCGGTATCCGTAACTGCAGCCAAAAATCGAAATCAAGCGGCACGCTATTTTTATTTCAAGTGGGCGGAAGACCTGTTCGCCGTTGGCGTTTACGTTCTCTTTGTCGCCGAGGTATTCTTTTGTCTCCGAATTTTGCTTGTTAGTTAATAAGTCAAACACGAGCGAGCCTCCAACTCCATGCACCGATTCGAAGTGTGGCCCGCCATAAACTCCTGAAATCAGTGTGTACTTTAATTTGTGACGTTCGGGTTCAAGGGCCACGTCCATCAATCTTGTCCCTTAGCAGACTCTTTAACATTCATATTGCTCCACTTACGCACTTAGTTTACCCTAGGGAACGAGTTCGACTCTAGCTGGATCGGGCATACATACACTGAGGAAATCGCAATCCAGCATAACCCGTCAAGCTCTAGCTGACACAGAGGAGGAGAATAAGGGGAAGGTGGAGGAACAGCTGGCGACGAGACCTCGAGAGTGACATGAAGACCACAGGTCACTCGGAGAGGATCGCCTGGGACAGAAAATGATGGGGGGGGGGGAGTTGTTACCGGCGTCTGAGAGGAGCGTAGGGCTAAGTAAGGAAACGACGTGGTTCTAGTGATATCTCAGTTTAGCCACTTTACGAGCAAAAGCAAAAAAAAACGAATACAAGGACAAAAACAAAACAAAAAACAAAAGATAAAGACCGGGCGATATCGTGGTGATCTCGTGGTCATGATGGCGTAGATGGTATCCATGTCCGCCCGCGCCGCCTAACGTCTTTGTGTACTCTTTGGCGATTCAACCAAAGAACAATATCTTACATGTACCATTACATGTCTGTCACTGCAATATAGATTATTGTCGCTGAACCACTTAAAAGAACTTTAACAGTCTCTTCTCGTGATATATCACGCCATTCTACGATAATGCGCATTAAATCAGATGGAATATCCGGCGTACTCCGCCTTACTGCGGTGCTGAAGACATTAACGCATTTTCAAGTGATATTTATAGTGACCATCTGACCATGTGTAATATACAATGATTATATCTACATGCACAATCGGTGGCGAGGCACAATGCCATTACTGTAAGAGGCTCGTTATGCATTGTAACTGATTGAAAGAAACGGGGAAGATCAGTGCCGTGGTTCGATTCTCGGAAGGACCACCGCTTTTTCATTGTTGTGTCCTTGAGCATGGCACTTTACCACACTTGCTTCTCCGCCCAGGAGTCGATGGGTAACTGGCTGGCAGAGCTGGCACACTATAAATGTTAGTCCTGAGCGCTGTATAGCTGCAGCTCGGACCTGTGATACTCCCAGAGGGGAGAGCTTGGGCCACAGGCCAATAGCTAGGGGTAATGATGTGAAGCGCTTTGAGATTAAAAACAGTTGGATTAAGCGCTATACAAGTCTCATTATTATTAATTATCAAAGGTCTGCATTAGTTTCATTGCCGCGTAAGTTCAAAGCATAACACCCCACAAATCTGTCAGATCAAAGTGCAACCTAATCTCAGTTATCATGAAAGATTGGTAGTTGTAATTGAAGTAATAGTGGCAATCCATAACCGGCGATTTACGGCGTGTCCTTCGTCGAGAAGGTAAACACCTATTTCAAGAATGTTTTATGTGTAAAGACATGTCATTTCCGCTTCGTTGGTGTTTGTTTTGGAGATGGTAAGGTCGGGGGCGAAATTTATTGACTATCTTCAGGATATTGATATATTGCCGAGATGAATATCGTTAGTTTACATATTAAGTTTTTTCCCCGTTTACTTCGCATTTAGAATAATTCAGGCCTAGCTCAATACACGGTCTATTGTCTTTAAACAAAGCCCGCTCCCACCTAGGCCTATAATCCCATCGCAGCTAAAAGAATTCAGGCCTAGCCCGATACAGGCCTAGCCCAATATATTGTCTCTAAACAAAGCCCGCTCGCACCTAGGCCATTGTTCAACTGTCTTATCAAAGGTTATCAGGGCAAATCTTGATAACATCGACCCCCATGAAACAGCTTTCGTGGCGTCGATAGGCCCAACCGCTCAGGGCAAAGAGGCGTAATGCAAATACATGTATTTTGAAGTTGATTGCAATTTTGAAATAGAACAATTTGATTATTTTGTGTTATTCACTCTTCCCAAATATATTTTTTGAAATACAATAGCCTGATTGAACCGAGTATACCTCTTTTGCTATTTCCTTTGTTTTTATGACACGGCCATAGTGTGTCTATAATCTAGTTATTACATGAAAGCTATGAACGGGCTACTACCCATAAAATGAGCCACTTACGGCTCATCTATCATGCGAGCCTGGTTGCTTTCGGGTTCAGGGTCTCTTAAACATTATGATAGCTGAGTACTTGGGTGTCTGAGATGATCCCCTTGATGGTTAAACATGATCATTTAGGGCGACCTGCCTAGCTCAGTGAAGAGTACAATACTGTAGAAACGTATCTGGGCCAGCAAGTAACATGTCAAGTCATGTCAAGTTACTTGAGATTATCTATTGATGATTACACATCATCTGGGATGCTGGCGACTCTAATCCTTAATCCAGGGTGAAGTGACTGTAAATGAAAACTTCCTGAGCCGTACATGTACAGCGTGGACGATGGTGTCCTAACAAGCAGTCTCTTGCCCACTGTAGTGTTTTAAGACGATACCTTTGTGTCCAGATAGGTAGAGGGGGTCTAGGGGCCTTTCCCAGGAAATTCATCATCATCATCGTCATCATCATTTACCAATATTGGTCGGGCGCATTGAGTTGGATCATCCGGCTATCGACGTTTGGATCACGGCAGAAAAAGTGATGGCATCCAGTGAATTGCCGCAGCACAGATCTCAGAAGACTGTGAGAGACAGTAATAACGAGATTCAGTGATAAGCGTATGACTTAGAAGACCCCCCCCCCCCCCTCATCACTTAAGGTAAACCTGTACGAGCTTAAAACCCCCAACCTCTGGCATATTACTAGTATGTCAACATAACATGCTACATTGTTTATTCCAACTAGGTTTAGTGTACCTTGCAGAAGACAGCTCTAAAACAAACCCGGAAAAATCCTTTGACTCTAAAACTCGCTCAAGCTGAGAGTCAACAATAGACAGACAGAACGTGATTCATAAACACTACAACAGAGACTTTCTCTTCTAGTATATGAGTGCGCTCTTTGTCTCCCAGCCATCAAGCAAAGCGAATCAAAGCGCACGAACCATTGTATTAAAGTGCAATTAAACCAAGCAAGAGAAGCAGACAAGTGTTCTTAGATGTTACCCCAGGCAATGCTTGTCTTAAAGGAGAGACAGTAATTAGACTTATAAATCTGTTCAAGCAGAGGCCCATGAGGTACCCGGATGATCATTGTCTGCGTGTCACTTTGGTTCTCTGCGTTGAGCTGAGTCTGTCAGGGGTGATTGTGTATCGATTGACAGTGATATTTAGCACTTTTAGCTCTGATCAGAAATTATTATTACTAAACTTTAAAGGAACTATATCATAAAATGATTTGATATGGAGCTGCTCGATTTCTCCTTGCCGTCCCCGTACCGCCCCTCTACTCTCCCCCACCCCATCCCCTTATAAACTTCCCAACAACACTCGGACGACTCTAAATTCCAAGACTCTTCTCGGTTATTGTTGTTATCGTTTCGCTTGATTGAGTATGCCTCATTCTGCTCCCGCCGTATTGTTCTCCGCGGCCGTCTGTTGTTTTGTTCGGGGTAGATTATCAATCAAGAAGACAAAGGAAGGAAACAGATCGGATTTCACGGTGAGATATATTGAGTGATGGATGCCTCGATTACCATCTATTACCATACAGAGAATCTTTATCCTCCTGCACCCTCTCTTGCCCGCAGTTCTACTGTAGAATAGTGGCTCGGGCTCCAGACTATAAAGAGGTTCTTCTCGGCCAAGAAGTATCCTGTTCATTACGTTTTTTTCCCATTACCTCAGGGTAAAGATAATTCAGGCCTAGCCTATACATAATCTTTTGTCTTCAAACAAAGCCAGCTCGCCCATAGGCCTAAATTCCCATTGTTCTGCCGTCTAACCAAAGCGTTATCAGAGAAAATCTTGATAACACCGACCATCACGAAATAGCTTTCTTGGGGGTCGATCGATAACCCTAAGCTGGCGAGAGCAAATAAACGTGATGTTCGAACCCTACAGTTTGCGGGGAAGGTTTGAGACAAGGAAAATGAATAAATGATAAAGTGTAGCGAAAGCAACTTGCAATTCTTGATAACAACATCTCACCTCTGGCCGGATACAGTCCCATTCTCAAACGCTGATTATAGGTTTGGTCCAAGCTGAATGTGGCAGGAATTTGGTTATCATTAAATTCACGTTTAAGGAGCTATTCGAAATCAAAAGTAGATGATCTTTTTTGTTTCGCCTAGTATAATGGAGCCATAAATAATGCTGTATCGATATACATATCACACTAGGTTTACAACCCTGTTGAGTAACAACTCTCTCTCACACTATGCTGCCATTTGCAAATAGCCTCCTCGCAAATCAACTGATGAGTAAACACAGTCAAAGAAATTCCATCGGAACGTGAAGGCGTAATAACTACAGTTGTTGAAAGTCTTGTAGAATCGATGCACTTAGCAAATTGAAGTGACTGGGATCTTAGTTGAGTGTCCGCTTGATTTGGACTTCGATTATTGCCGCTACGAATGTTGGTAGCAAGATTCTCTCAGTGAAGGGAAGTCGCAGATTTTGTCAATCATCGGTCATTATCATGCATATGATTGGCCTGCTACGGCCTTGGGTGGAGGGGAGGCCACGGTTGGAGGGGAGGCCATGGTTGGAGGGGAGGCCATGGTTGGAGGGGAGGCCTTGGGTGGAGGGGAGGCCATGGAGGGGAGGGCAGGATGACGAGTAGGGCTACTCTTCAACTTTCAACGCGAATCGTACGACTACCCTGACTGACTTTGCCGTTTGTAGCCCTAAACCTGTGTCGATCCCTGATGGCACCTGATTACAGCAGCCTACATTTATACATTATTTTGCCCATTACCTCGCAGAAAAGAATTCAGGCCTATCCTAATACATGGTCTATTGTCTTTAAACAAAACCCGCTCGCACCTAGGCCTAAATTCCTATTGTTCTACAGTCGTATCAAGGGGTCTTATCAGGGCAAATATTGGTTGTATAGTTTTAGCCAGACATGCCGGTGTAGAAGTTTAAAATGTCCTAGGACAGAATGCCCGGGAAACAAAGGATTCTATTATGCGCTTCAATCTCTGAGCTATTGACGGTCAGGTTCTCTATAGAACCATATTGCAGAATACAATAGGGCCGGACACTTTTTCCAGGGGGACATTTGTTACTGTTACACCGGCTTAACTCATTGTTCCGCATGTCGCACAAACACCATCCTGCTAGATATGATAATCAAGTAATGCTTTATTGTATACTAAAGGTTCTCAATTCGGTAAGCAGTTGGCCGCAACAATTTGAGAAGAGAAGACGTGTTTTATAGCTCCTTTCTTTACGCCAGCCATGTTTAAAAATTATTCTTCAAAAATTAACAACATTGACCCCCATAAAACACCTTTCAGAGTGGTCGATAGGCCTAACCATCAAAGGGAAGTCAAAGTAACGCGGTGAAAATGACATTGGCAAAATCTCCCTGGAGAAATGCGCAATCATAACCAACCTTTCTACTTTACGGAGGGAAACCTCAACCACCTGACAAGCACACCAACAAGGAGATTCTGCATTTGACGTTAATAATAGAAAAGTTAATAAGCAATATTTGATCGACAGGTAAGCGCTAAGTCTCCTTTTGGAGATGGCGATATTTGATTTGGGTTAGATGTTGGCGACATTGGTTGGTAATTATTTGGCGCTTGAGATTGAGTGAGTGATTGTTTGATAAATCAATAAATGTTTTTTGTAATATCGCCCAATTTCTTTGACAGGTGAATGGCGGTTAGAGCTAGCGCTTATCTCACGTTTGAATTAAAGGGACCTTGGATTGCATATTGTGGTCAAAATATCGCAGTACTGTAGACCGACCAACCTCGACAGTAAACCTCGCCCGCAGACTGCGTAATGCAACAGGAATTAAGTGCACTATACAATCCCATGTCTTCCGGGTACACTCTATCCGAGGAAGGACTTCCCTGCTTATCCAGCGTAACCTGACTACGTGTTCGGAATCCCAGTGCAATAGGTTGAACAAGGATTACTTTGAAGTAAAGCTAATTTAACTTGAAAACCTTATCGCTAAACCTCCAAGGTCGTGAATGCACAATTGACAAAATCCAAATTAACAAATTCAATCTCCAAACTTAACCACTCTTTGAAACGATGTATACATGATTTTCTCCTGGTGTACTAATTCCTACACGCCAAGGCTTTCCCTTTATATCAGTCGGTAGAGTGATGGCCATGTAAAGAAGAAGATCGGGGGTTATAATCTTAGCTGGCGGAAACTCTCGAGTCTTGTGGTGCACGTTACGTTTTTGGCCAATACCTCGCATCTGAAAGAATTCCGGCCTAGGCCATACCCTTCTATTGTCTCAAGCCCACACGTTCCACGGCCTAAATTCTGATTGTTCTGCGGTTTTCTCAAAGGGTCATCAAGGCAAATATCAATAACATCGACCTCCATGAAACAGCTTTCATAGGCTCGATAGGCCTGAACTAACAGGGGCAAAAAACGTAATGGATTCATCGGATGATAGCTGTCAATAGGCTGTGTCATGCCGATCTAAATTTAGAACCCACCCTACAGTTCTGACATCAGCTATTTCCGTCATCAAATAAAGCGGAGACAACAGCCTGATCAAGGAACTGCACTAAGTGCAATTCCAAACACTGTGTTTCCTTGACGCAAAAGAAATACATCGAACTTTGTACCGAAGCGAAGAGCTCTGTAGCGAATGTTTTTACTGCAAGTGAGTAACATCTCTGACGAGTTGTCAATCCTACGCACAATCATATTCACAAAGTCGAAACGATACAAAAAGTCATGCGTTTGATCGTAAATTATGCCAAGGACCTCATGATCCGTTATGGAGAAAGCAGAACTTCCTTTGAACTCAAGGTAAACAATAAGAAATCCGGCTTTGAAGCTAAAACGATTACTGACAAGTACATTTAGTATGTTGTTCTTTTGATCTCTAAGATCCTTTACTGGTGCACAATGCTTTCTTCGCCTTTGTATGGAAGGAACTTATGCAATCATTCTACATCAGGCCTTTGTATTGTTTCGTATAGATACCTACGACGGACATCTTTAACATGAGGTTAAAGAGGTTAAAAAAGACATACCTTGCACCTAATAAAAGTCACCTTCGGTGTTCGAATTTGTTCCGCTGTAATGCATTAACAGCTGTTGAAAAATAACGCTCTTTGAGAAACCATCTCATCACAGAAGACGTTCCCTCCGTTCAGCATGACTTAATCTCATTTTAAAAACTTCAAGGAAATTTCACTTCTAAAAGACGAACGTTAATGCACAAAGGAAAAACTTGACAGTCGATTTGTCAACAGCAAGTCACATGACAGATCACATGACTGATCACATGATTTTGCCATTGTTGTGGAAAGTCGACTTCCACAAAATAGACAGAGTTGAATGCGTTTTTGTTTGCTCTTAACAAAGATACTTATAAAAGATGTTTTAAAACATAATTTTCTTAAAATTGATGGTGTATTGTTTTTTAAAGCTTTGAAGCGTTTTTTAAGTAGAAGATAAATTGCTATATTTAGCTACAGTGTAACACCATTTGGCTTCTATTTCCGGCCGCTGTGTAGGATTAAAGCGAATTTCGCAAGAGCGATACAGTGCTCTTTCTGCACCTCAGTCGGCGTCAAAGTCGTTCATGCATCATAAAGTCATGCACGAGTTTCAGTATCGAACCCTGCTGCGGGCTTTGTGCCAACGTATTCAGCACGCTGAATCTAGCTAAATGATTTGCGCCGGACTTTAAACCGGAAATGAGATGGCTTATTTTCAGCGTCCGAGAAAAGGTAAAAAATAGGCTGAAACGTTGGTTGTGCGAAATCCTCTTTAACTGTTTGGTGATGTCATCATGGTAGCCCTTGTTCTGTGCCGATCACTGGGCGCAGAGTTAGGCATGAAATATGAAAGAAGTCGCGCTACGCCGAATAAACTTACTTTTCAAATCCTTAACGTAACGAAATTAGATGAATGCGAACTCAATAATAATAATCAACAATCACTACCCGAGTGAAACGAATGAAATGTATACCACCTTCGGGTATTATTTCAAAACTAATTTAAATGAATTCAACATTTTTATGACGTTTCTAAGGAATTTGATTCACGTGATTATAGTGACGCTGACATGGCTTTGAGCTATCCCAGTCAATGAAGGCGTCGTTCTTTTGTTTTTGTATGAATTTTGATCAGTGAGTATTAGGCCCTTGGGAGGTATGGATGAGATCCCGGTGTCCCCAGGAACAGTGCGAAGAATTTTCAATATTTCTTTTCTTTAGGTTCAACAAAACTGAATGATTGAGTTGAGCTAATGCACAGCCGAACATCCTTTCGATAATTGATGGCGTTCGCCCCGAATATCAACGAATGCCGCATTAAAACGCCACGCAAAAGAGCAATTTAAATCGCTGCACGTGCGACTATTATCGCTGTTACGGGCAGGTACAGCATGCAATTGTGACAACAGTCGCGTCACCGTCCGTTTGATACTCGGCAAGTTGAAGGCAATCTGAAGAAGCAAGGCGTTGACATGACGGAACGTCGTACTGCATCATGCAACTATGTTTGCGATCAAATAGACAAACTCGTACAACGCGTTACTTTACTCCTTGCCACGCTGTTAAAAGAATTCAGGCCGAGCAAAATACTTTTGATAGTACATGTTCACGGTCTTTAGTCTTCAAACAAAGCCCGCTCGCACCTAGACCTAAATTCCCATTGTTCTACTGTCATATCAAAGGGGTATCTGGGCAAATCATGGTAGAAGCGGCCCCCACGAAACGTCTTCCACCGACAGTGGTCGATATGTCTAAACCGGTGTAGAAGTTTAAAATGTCCTAGGATAGAATGCCCAGGAAACAAAGGATTCTATTATGCGCTTCAATCTCTGAGCTATTGAAGGTCAGGGTCTCTATAGAACCATATTGCAGAATACAATAGGGCCGGACACTTTTTCCAGGGGGGCATTTGTTACTGTTACACCGGCAAGTGGGAATAAACGTGTTGGATTGCATGCGCAAAGGTAGATTCCCTGTTGTGATATAGGATCACCATGGGATGCGCAGTCCAGAGTTACAGAGCGACCGACTTGCGATCAAAAGGTCGTGGATTCGACGATTCTGTCACTCGGTATTTCAAACTGGCCCAAAATGGCCAAGGCGAAGAAAGATTCAAATATTTTCTCTCTCGAAATAATCGGAGTGTTTATATTTGCAGTGGGTCACTGTGGGTGGACATTAATCATGTTAATTATATCACACGCGCATTAGTCCAGTGATCGAGTGTCTATACAAAGATAATCCATCTCGCCAGGATCAATAGAAACACTAGTGAATTTATTACGTATCACCAGCACGTGTCAATATTTTAGAGAAAGTATTAACACGTTGCGGATGATGTAGTTATACAGGGTGAATCAACAAAAAGGTAATCCGGAAACAAACAGCTTTCATGCGATAAGTATTTATGTCATGGGTTTTTCGCTGCACGTATGATAGGTCCTTTCCATTGATGTCTTCATATCACTCGTGCGCCCATGGATGACTGCCCACCATTGTTTAGGAAATGATGAGCAAAAATCGAATATTACCAAGTCACCTGCTCCATTCTTTTCATGGTGTGTCATGCAGGCGTATCTTTGGTGCATTTAGACTACGTACACCAATTAAATGTGAATGAAGAGTATCTTATATGTACAAGATTATCAGTTTATTAAAGCTGAACTGCATGCACAAAACCAGAGCACCCCATGCGGCAATAGTAAGAAATTCAAACGACCGAAAGGTCCTTCTGAATACGGCCTGAAACATGATAGACCTCCAATGCTTCGATGCGCTTGATTTCACAAACAAGCAAGCCGTGGGACGATGCGGAGAGTCTCGGAGAATTATGGAAGAGAAAAAAATCAAAATCTTCTCCAGGGATTCGAACCCGGCACCACGGGCTCAGAATACGAACGCTCTAACCGTCTGAGCTGGGAGGGCTTTCTTGTGAGCTGCTGCCAGTAAATTTATCTTATATGAATGGCGATTATGCTTTATTTTTTAGAGATGAACCCGAAATTTTCTCAAGTACATGTAATAGAAGAAGATACCAAGACAAAGGTTAACATTGCTAAGAGAAAACGTAGACTCCGTATACATAATCACGCACACCAAAGAACAAATGACTTCTTCCTGCAGTTGCCCACTGGAAGCCGCTCAAAGATGTTGAACAAAGATTACACACAGATGTTTGCACATTCTTTAAAGGCGTATAAAACGACAGGCATTTCAAGCAGCCCAGTGGCCTTGAGGATAAGAGTGTTGGCAAATAAAACCAGAGGTCTCGAGTTCGAGTCCCGATGAGAGGACCTTTTCATTTTTTCCCTTCCAGAATTCTCTGCGAAGGTCCGCATCGTCCTGTGGCTTGCTTGTTTGTGAAATCAAGCGCATCGAAGCATTGGAGGTCTATCATGTTTCAGGCCGTATTCAGAAGGGCCTTTCGGTCGTTTGAATGTCTTACTATTGCCGCATGAGGTGCTCTGGTTTTGTGCATGCAGTTCAGCTTTAAGGGTTGACCATTAGCCAACACCTTCGACAGGACCTCCATCTCGTTGGACGACATCGCATGTCTTGAATTGCTCTTCTAACCATGGCAGGGTCCTCCCCAAGAATTCAGCAGGAGGTGGATATTCTTCGTGCGGTCCCGGCCATGGTAAGAATATCCACTACATTTGAAAATCGCCCCTTGTGTCTGCCGACTGGCACTCTCTAACAATCCCTAAGCAGGAAATTATACACTGACACAGAGGTGATCGCACAAGACCAAAGGTGGTAAAAATGATGCAATTTCCGATTACCTTTTAGCGAGTTCGCGAAACAAAATAGCAATCTTGAAACGGCCAGGTGCATGAATTCTCTCGCAGAATTAAAGTTGTTTTCTGGCCATATCCATCAAATGTTGAAAAGCTTCACCTGTACAGCTAGTAACTATGAAACTGAAGTTTGCACTCTCATGAAGGCTCTGGACAGAACCGAAAGGCCAAGTATGTTCCAATACTTCAGTTTCATCATCAAATGTTCCTTGCTTGCGCTGCTATATAAAATGATGAGCCCTCCTTCCTGCCCCTGATGTTGATCCGTTCAGTATGTTGGCCTATCATTAGATATAATTGATGATACCGTGTTGATCAGATGAAGATTGATTGGAAAACGTTCCGCATTTACGTATATTTATCCTTGAAAGTTAAGCCTATCGACCACCATGAAGGGTGTTTCGTGGGGGTCGGTGTTATCAAGATTTACCCTGATAACCCTTTGATAAGACTGTAGAACAATGGGAATTTAGGTCTAAATCATTGTTTTGTTCATGCACTGTTGTAAGAGGAATCGGGAATACGTATTCAAAAAATCTTCAATGAAATGCATATGCATTCGTATACTTCTTCGTAAGGCTCGCGAAACCTCGCTATTGATGTACGTTTGATCTAAAACTGAGAACATTTTTGCATGTTGCATCCACGCAATCTTTGCGATTCGCGCTGTCTTAGGAAACTATGCAATTATTCCTGAGGATTACTCTAATATCAAAACTTCGCCCCAATATAACCTCTGTTTGTGCTTGGCTATGTGCAATTTTATACACTTTTTAAATGTTGTGCGTCACTGGCATTTGGCCCCCGGTGACCCAAGAGAAGATAACGATGGGTTTATGACTAAGGAATGGTGATCGAAAATAGCCGTGATATTCGTCTTCTCCTATGCAATGGATTTTACCATAATTGGCCGTGGTTTGATATTCCCTCGCTGGTATTGTTGAGGTAATAGTGTACACTTAAATTTTTTTTAGAGAGGCCTCATAAGGATTGAAAACCATTTATACTTTGAAAGTTTTGCCGAAAAGGCCATGGGGGTCGACTCATTCTCCCCGATGAGTGCCTACACTCCATGCAGTGCTAAAATATATGTCTCATATACAAAAGCATTATTACTTTTTACACTGCAACTAACATTAGACGGATGTCTATAAGGCCATGCGGTGGTATCTCTCATTGTGATTGGTTAAATTGAGATTACTGCTTTAAAAGCGAAGCGCTGATTGGCGAAACTTTTGTTTCAGAGTATTCGACCTATCGGCGTTGTGGCTCGGCATCCCCGCCACAAGCGAGCCGAATTCTATAGTCAATTCGTATGTTGTCCGAATCGTTTGAGGCTCTAGAGTTTGGGTTTTCATTGACTCTTCCCCAAAAACCTAACATACTTTTCCGATTGCGTTAATTTTTAGTACTGAAAGTAAGTTTCAACAGGGTTGCACGCATGACAACTGTACTGCGGCATTGTGTATATCTGCGTTACCTGTCCCACCAGTAATTACGAACAGCGTTAGTACCCCTTTAAGTATGATTGCGAACCATCATCAATAACCATTGATACAGGAAAAATTTGAAATAATCCTTACACATCACGCCGATAATTGACTCGAAACCAATTTGCATGAAAGTAATTAAACCATGTTTAAAATTCAGCTATTGAAAATTTGATCGATGACTGCAGATTAAACTGAGAAAAAATTGATTTTTTGAGGATTCTTATTGATGGAGAAACAACCTTTGGTGTGCTTGACGCAGACGCCGCTGAAGTACATTTACGAACTGGCCTCCTCCACAATGGCCGATCAAAGACAAAATGACTTCATCAGTGCGCGATATCGCTCATGCATAACTAATTTTGGTCGTCGAATTCGCAGTTAATCTGGCAATCGGAAGGGGTGACGGGTGACTACATAATACACTGTTGCTCCTGCTGCCTGCCTGAACACTGCAAAAGCAATCACCACAATTAGGTTTTCATGAGCGAAATCGCGTACGAATAAAATAATTTTGTCTTTGATTTGAGGCCGTGTTCTTGATAGGTAGTCGGATACTTGGCATTCTTAGCATCCTTCTATTCTTGTTGTTTGTTTGGTAAATAAAGTTATAAAAATGAAAATGTTGGCAATATTTCTTCAGATACTAGTTACTATTCTCTGGTTCATAATAGTCAGTTAATCGAAGGCCTTAAGCCTGGTTGATGTCACCAAATCTTTGCTTGTAAACATCGGTAAACCTTGTGTGTTGTCGTGTTGACCACAAACATTGGTAATGTAGACGTGTTGCAAAACACCAACAAACCGCAGCAAACTTGTTTCGATTCTTTCGGCGCTTTCTAATCTTGAAAACATGTTTGCTGAAGTTTGGCAAGACCAGCCAATCATATAAGAGCTCACTGGTGATCATGTGATTCACAACCTGGACAAAATGGCCGATCATAGCTTGGTAACTTAATCAATCAATCGTTTCATATTGATGACGTCCAAAACAAACCTAAATAAATTCTGTCTTTGATGATGTTTGCAAACGCATGTTTGGAGAAGTTTGCGAGTGTAGACAAGGCTTCCGAAGTCATGACCCATTTTCTCGCAATCTGCTTTTAGCCTGAAGAGCGGTTCGTACCATAGATAATATCCTTGTCTTAAATCTCGTCGTTTGAATAAAAATTTGTGAAAAATAACTCTATCCTTTTAATTGATGACCACCGCAATAAACTAGCGATAATCGCTGTGTGTGATTTATATCGCTTTTTTGCGGGGCGCCCCTGCGAAATAACGTGAATGGTATCGAAGTTGAAGTCATTTTTCTATCAGTTCCGATTACATTAAGTTTTTGCTTCGTTCCATCTTCCAATTCCCGGTTCTGATTTTAGTATTCACCGCAGTAGCCCATAAATCAATTACCATTTGGAACAGGAAAATATTTTCATTAACCTCCGAATGGAGCCATTATTGAGGATGTTTGGAACAAAATCGGATGCCGCGATGATGTATTAAAGCTCAGCCTGGGTGTTCTTCTTGATAATATTTAACCCATTATGATGAGACTTATCGGATATCGCAGTGGCGTATTAAACTAGATGGTCCGCCTACGAATCAGCGAGTAGATGCTGTGCTTCTGATCAAAATGATCAGGTCAGATTTTACAATGTTTTTCATGTATTCTTGTCAAAGATCGATTTCCATTTATTTTTTTCATAGAAAACTATGCCTGTGTCGTGGCTGTTGTGATTTGGATTAGGCCAAACTTACAAGAGAATTGAATATGTCAGTGAGACGAATGATGCTCGCGTTGAATATTTACACTTCCGACCACATGTGTGATCAAGACATATGTCAATAACACATGTAGTCTAGCACGCTTCCCGATGTGATCCCGAATCGAAAATTAGCTCAAACACACGACGTCTGTATGAAAATCTATACCACAAAGTCCCAGGAGAGCTTTAATTTTCTCAGAAATTCCATAGCAATTTATGAGATCTTGTTTAGACAGATGTGCTACTGCTTAATTATCGATATCTGAAGCGTAATATGTACGACAGATGTTTGGAATGTGCATTGCATTTTGGGATTTGGGAATAGGGCTAGACTTAACTTGTAATAGTTGGTAAAGTTTGAAGTCGACATGCATTTTGGAGAGAATAGACATCATTACCCCAATCACCATCATCGTCGTGGTCGTCGTCGTGATCAACACCATCAAGTAAATGTTTCTTCGCTTGTTAAACGATGCTTCGGACTTTCGGAGTGTTCCCATTATAGCCCCCTATTTATGACCCTGGACATGACGTAAACATCGTGTCGAAGAAACAGTCAACAGGCCGGCTAAGCTGAAGGCACACACAAGTAAATGACTGGGGTGAAATGTATGAGAGATTGCCTCTGTCCTCGGTCACTTAAAGGCGAACTTTGTCCTTACGTTTTACCCCTGACCTCGCAGTTAAAAGAATTCAGACCTAGCCCAATACACGGTCTATTGTCTTCAAACAAAGCCCGCTCGCACTCAGGCCTAAATTCCTGTCGATACGGTTTTCGCTCTTTACCTTGCAGTTAAAGAATTGAGTTACCCAATACACGGTATTTTGTCTTTAAGCAAAGCCCGCTCGCACTTAGGCCTAAATTTCTGTCGTTACGGTTTTCGTCCTTTACCTCGCAGTTAAAGAATTGAGGTCGAGTCCAATACACGGTCTATTGTCTTTAAACAAAGCCCCCTCGCACCTAGGCCTAAATTCCATTGTTCAACAGTCTCATCAAAGGCTTATCATGGGGAATCTTGATAACATCGACCTCCACAAAACAACTTTCATGGTGGTCGAGGGGTGTAAAACCAGCAAAGCCAAGTAAGCGCGATAGTCTCGTTGATACGGATCGCTCGCACGAGTTCCAAAATGAAAATAGAAAGAATAGATTCTTGCCGCAGGTGTTGCGAAGACGTTGTTCTTGCATCGATATTTTTTTGGACATGGTCCTGCAGTGGCTGCTCTTGGCGTTTTTTGTTCTTGGTCCATTATTTTTATGGTTGGATGGTTGACGAAATTCTCATGGGTGTCATTGCCTTGGATACCAAAGTATCGGAAGGGGTCGACAGAGAAGAGGAGAGCCGGTGTTAGATAAACCAGAAGGGGACATTAATTATTTGCCGATACATCCATTGAGGTCATATTGTCTGAACGGGAGGTTTTAAAGGACTAGCCGGATTATTCCTTCAATATGCTTGTTTTCCCGTTTTTTTGGTAATCAATTTTTCTGAAAGTGTTAAACGTTTTTCCAATTTGGTTTCAGATCTTAGACGGTATGGTTCTATATCCGTCCCGTGTTCTGTGCGTCTCCGGTTTAAGCGTTCAAGGTGGGCGGGAAAGTTGAATAATTCCTGGCATTATTTTAAACTATTTTTGGATAACCTATAAACCCTTACCCTTGGCCGAACCCAAACCCTCACTCCAAAACTTCTCCTATTTGAAACACAATTAAGAACCCCGAACGCATGGGGATAGCCTCGCCAAGAAAGGCCATGATTTTCAGGAAATTAACCCGAATTGTCATGGGATCTGGAACGGGCCGAGGAATGCTCAGGAATTCGCCGATACTGTATGTCGGGATGGACGTATAATTAGCCCCATCCTAACGTTTATAACGTTCTACTTGTAGCTGAGCTAAGTCGTAAACAAGAGAAAAAAGGGCCATACAGAGTTTCCAATACATGCCTGACAATTAAGGCCAGTAATTACAGAATGCAATTGGCTCTCGGAGACTCCATCAATAGACTATGTCAGACATATCAACAAAGGAAGACCATACGACTAATTAACTCAACAAATAGGCGGAATTTCCTCCAATATCGCTCGGATTGACTAACTACCGATTAATCCGTCTTGACGATCTCAGTTGCAAACACTCCAAGTTTACGACAAACAAGGCGACTGCTTTACGGTATTGTGTACATTGTTGTAGTGCATAAGACAGAGGAGCCATTTGCGTTCATGTTCCAATTTCCTGTCTTAATATAAAACTGCGATCGATGCTCCTTCATGAGGGACGTTATTTCCCTACTCGGCGGGAGCCAATCAAATCTCATGATTGAAATGCGCAACTTGCGTTTGGAATCAACTTCCTGGATCTTGCGACGCCTTCCGGTGCAATATTTGGCTTTTGATGTTTCGTACATAGAAGCACATATAAACATCCACATGTCAGAACATACAGGGCGTCCGAAAATGAATGTGTCAGTCATCGCAAAACCGGTAAGAAGACTTAGAGTGTACAGAGGAATATTTGAAGAACATTGCTTATGGAAACAGAACCTTTGGACCATATTAAACCAATCTGATGAACCCATTTCGATCTAGAATTTCTTAATGTTCCACCTCGCCACTTCCAACATGGAACCACAATCTTGAAACTGTCACTACTCGCACTCAAGATCATTTGGCTTTCACTAACGTAAGAAAAATACGCTCCAAACACCCACATCGTTTGGGTAATGCAGCATCATGAGTGATGAGGCTCAAACCGACGAGAGAATTATAACGGAGCCAAGAAGCATTTGCCCTGTTATTGATGGATTCCATTGGGTTAGAGAAAAATGTGGAATATTCCGGCTATCCGATACAATAACACTGCCGGTCAGATATTGATCTGGAGAGCAGATTGACAGTCCATTCATCTGGTGGATACTGGGGGAGATGAAGATGATTAAGGTTTGACCGTGTGTTCTAATTTATTCTCGGCGGATCGAACCCACGTGCCACGACAGATTGTCCAATGGCAGGCAGGCAAGCGCGCTAACCACTCAACCACAGGGGCCGGACAATCTGTGACCGAGAAAAATAATCGTGAAACAGGTAGATGATGTGATATTCCCCGTGACAGAATCGATGTTGATAATTTCTATCAAAGAATCTATGTTCCATCGTTGATTCTGTTGAGTCCTGCCTATAGTGACAGTGACAGTTCCACAATCACTGAAATGGTGAGCGTCATATTCAATCATGTCGACTTAGTAATCCCGCGGGTACAGTCAATTAGAGCGTTTGGCCTGGTCCCACGACACACTAGGCTAGCTGTTGGGAAACTGTGACAGTCCCAACAGTCAATCGTGCTTCTCAGTTTGTCAGAAGAAGCGGCCACAGTAAATCCTGTCGGCTACATTATCCCGACGGCACAACAGTAGTGTGTTTGGCTTGGTCCAAATATAGGAACGCACTAGGCCAGCTACAGTGGAACCCCGGTCGTTTCCTCTCAGTACCGTTACAAGGCCCCCGGTATCACGACCATCCTGGTACCCAGACCACGACAACTGGATTGGGCGGTCCCAATGACCAAAAATTCACCCCTCTAATCCGACCAAAGGGCCTAATTGCCGTAATCGGTCGCGACCGCGTCTCCAATTAACCCAGCAATTAACACCTTGGCGCAAAGCTTTCTCGTGATTGCTATAACACCACGGACAGTGGCTATCATAAAATGTTGACTTTGACAATTTTTCAGAATTTTGAACTTATGAATAAGTTCAACAATTTTGGCGGAATAACCTAATCATGCATTTTGTCCCCGGATTTGAGACCACCCCGGTAACGCGACCAGTCAACCTCGGTCCCATGAGTGGTCGTGTTAGCGGGGTTCCACTGTTTTTAGAAACTGTGACAGTCCCAATGGTCAGCCATGCTGCTAGGATGTTGGACTGTTTAAGAAGCGGCCACAGCCAATCATGTCGGCGAGGTAATCTCGCCTGTCCTATCAGCCAACATATTAATCATCGAGACAAACCGAACCAATCGACTGGAAGAAATCGGAGCTGAATACTGCCAGGATGTTCGCTACGTCCACTTTAGTAACATGTGTCGGTTTGACGAGGATAGCTTTGGGGAAAGTGGCCTCGTTGGTAGACGTTGGTTGGCGGCTGCCTTGACCCACGGTCTCGCTGATGAAGGTCGCGGGTGTGAATATTTCTTCGGATTCTGGGACCGTTGCAGTCAGGATGCTTTTCAATCTATCATACTACGTCTCCTCGATCTTGTCACATGTGTAGGTTAACGAGGTGAGCATGGAGAAATTTGCCTTGGCGAAGTGTGGGTTTTAGGCCGCCTTGACCCAGTTTCTCGCTGAAGGGCGCCAGTGTGAAACTTGCATCGGATCTGGGACGGTTGGGGTTGAAAGATGCTTACCATCTATTCAGCAAAGTCTGCCTTGGTAACATGTGTTGATTTGACGAGGTCAGCATGGGTGAACTGGCATCAGCAGAACGTGGTGCCGAAGGCTTTCTTGACGCAGTATGAATATTCCATCGGAGCATCCAGTTTCAGGGGACGTTTAGGGTTGCAAGATGCTCTCAATCGATTCGTGGTCAAAGAAGACCTTCAATACCCCGCAATTACAAAGCGCATTATACAGTATTTTTCCCCAGGGGCAGTCGATCTTAAGATATTTAAAGCTATTTCATCGTGTTGTAATAGTATCCACGTGGCGAGATAGGGTAAAAGGCACAAACTCGTCTCTTTCGCAAGTCACATCTCTTACGCATACCTTACTCCTGTAACAACTACTATGTTAATTAAAGCAAACCTAATGCTCAAAGTAATTATGTCACAAGGCTTTCCACTCTCCTCGCTTCCTCTCCTGGTAACACACTGATGAAAGCTGCTAATTACCTGCTGGGTAATTAACACTTCAAAGGCGAGAAGCGCCATAAATATCACTATAGAGTTGGAGGGGAAGTCGAAATTACTTCGATTTCCGGTGGCGGATTCTCCACCCGTGCCTCCGGCGGAGTACGGCGTGACATCGCCGGATTGGCATTCGTTGCTGGGTGTTTATATTCCTCAAGTCAATGCTTCTTCCGTTTGTCTATTGTTATGGGCGACACGTGAATATGGGGGCGATACCGTGCGTCGTGGCGGTGAAAACCTGTGTCATCAAAACTTGGGAAACGAATGTTTCAGGCCGGTAAAACATATGTTTATCCTGCAGCTGGAGATACCATGACCTTTCAGTACAGCAGTGACACGAAAAACCGCCAAACTTCGCACGTCGTCGATCGTTGGGGGTTGCGAAAACTGCCCGGAATTATAATTTCTTCACGGGCCATATTGCATGTACGTTTATTTGCCCTAGCGTTTAAGGCCTATCAAAGGTGTTTCCTGAGGTCAATGTTATCAGATTATTCCTTGATAAGAACTTGATGAGATATTAGGACCAAGGGAATATAGGCCAAGGTGCCAACGGGCATTGTTAGAGACGATAAACTGAGTTTTGGACAAGACCTGAATTCTTTCAACTGCGAAGAAATGGGCAAGATTACGTATGAATGATGGTTTCTAAAGACCTCTGCAAGAAGATAAAGACGACGTTTGCGACTGTTTTCGTGTGCCCTTGTGCTCAGGGGACACAATCACGAAACCAGCCTTATACAAACCATTGCAACCTACTCTCAACACTCGCCATCGCTTGCGGTCACAGTCGAGAAATAGCTGTAAGAAAAGGGATAATTTCGCCTGGCACTCCATCCAATCCCCTCTAAGAGCAATTAATGTCCACTTAATCCGGGGAGACATCCGTCGTGGTGCTTTAATGGCCTCAGTCACTTCAGACAAGGACTGTGATTATACAGTTGATTATAAGTCGACTTCCAAGGTCTGGGTTAGAGACTTCCTCATTCAAGAATGGTTTGGGTTTCGCCATCACGTTATTGACCCCCTTACCACTCAGTTAAACGAATTCAGGCCTAGCCCAATACACGGTCTGTTGTCTTTAAACAGAGCCCGCTCCCACTTAGGCCTAAAATCCCATTGTTCTACTTACATGAACTGTCTTATCAAAGATTTTTCAGGGTAAATCTTGATAACATGGACTCCACTAATCAGCTTTCATGGGGGTCGATAAAGTTTTCTAAACCCGCTGTGGCAAATAAACGCAATGCTGTCTAAGAAATATTCATTTATTTCTTGCTTTAGAAATCGAACACGAGCGAGCTATGGTAATGCAACAACATTGGAGGGTGGAGAGACGATCGAGTTGAAATCCCGAGCCAACTGCCAGGGATTTTTAATAACATTTTCAATATGGTGACTATGCATTTTGGTGACAATAGGTACACCACCTGGCTTTGTCATATCGGGAGACCCAACCAATGGAATTTCTGCTTTTGTATTTATATCAGTTGGTTGACATCAACTTTCATTTGAAAAGCATACAATATGCTTCAATAGATGAAACTTCCAATTAAAATTCAACACATGTCGTTTAAACAGAAAAAATCAATTTCATTTCGGGTTTGAATAAACTGTTTAGAAAAAATCGCGGATTTGATTAAACCGCGTGATCTGGCAACTGATTCCATTGATTTTGTCTCAAGCGTCCAATTTCCTTGAGAGTTTGCTGAGATAACCTCGTCTTCTGTTGTGGAAATCCGCGTATTTTTATGTAAAATTTCCATTTATTGACAAAATTCCAATTTGACACAAGTCAGGAATGTGTACATTTTGCAATTCACTTTTCGCTGTTTTTGCTTTCGAAATCTCGCCATCACTTCTATTCTAATTTGTTGGTTTTATTTGTCGCTGGCGCAGCGTATATTTTAGCGCCGACAGTAAAAGTCTTAACATGAATCTCCGCCTCCAGGTCTCGTAATCAGTCCAGTATATTACGTTATTTTGCCCCTTTCCTTGCAATGAGAAGAATTCAGGTCGAGTCCAATAGACGGCCTATTGTCTTCAAACAAAGCCCGTTCGCACCTAGGCCTGAATTCCCATTGTTCAACTGTCTTATCAAATGGTCACGAGGTTGAATTTCAATAACATCGACCTCCTAGAAACCTATTTCATGGTGGTCGAATGGCCGGCAAAAGTAAATAGACGTATAGCATTTAACGACTGAAATCTTTATTTTAATTATCCATTCATGAACTGATGAAGCCCAACCCATTCCAGAACAACTCTGGCTGGAAATATCACGGGTTCGAGCTGCAGTAATACAACGCTCAGGACTAACACCCATATTTGCCATCTCCACCCATTTACTTCTCGATGGAGAGAAGCACGTAGAGTTAAGTGCCTCGCTCTAAGACACACAGACAATGCAGCGGTGATCCTGTGGAGGAGAGTCGAACCCATGACCTCCTGGTTATGATCCATGCACTGGAACCACTATGCCACTGATATCCCCATCGTAATTCTTTCAGAAGCAAGACTCAACCGGTCTTGACATCATTATGTCGAATCTCTTTCATCTATTTCGCCGCACTGAAGATAGAGATTGGAGGAGATGAAGTATTTTTAAAAAACGCCAAAGAATTTTGCCGGAGGTGTATAATCTTCCTCAGCTAACGCTCATTAAGAGAAAAACAAGCCGCGGGATGAAATCATCCAAATTACTCAGTCGAGAGTCCTGGAGTAATAAGACCTCGTCCACTACTCCCAGTCAGAGGCAATTAAGAACATTTTCAGACACAAAAAGTGTCAAAAGGATGAATGACGTACCTAAAAAAAGTATTGCACCGGCAGCTATCTATATCCTAATATCTCCTATCTATGAAATATACTTTTTATTCAAATTGCCCCATCGCAAAAATAGAGTTGCGCAGTAGCAGCCTGGGGAAGATGAACCAAAGGATCGTCAGGACAGTTCAGAAAACCTAACACATCTTGTTGATTGCACCCGCCCGAGGTACACAGCGGAAAGGATGTGACGCGGGCCGCGGAGGTGGCGTATAATTGAAGGTGCGAATGCTTTGCAATTATCCAGAAGTATTCTCATTACAGATTTTCATGAGAGTGCTATGACCATTTTAATTTTCGCGTCTTCTTATTTTCGCGATTTGCAAAGATTTCTCGAAAAATTTAAAATTTAACTATTTTTGGGCTAATTAACTGTGTTTACGAAAAATGTCAGTTTTCTAATATAAAGTATGTTCATTTTCACGAGTCGAGTTTTTTTGCTTGCAAAAATTTGATAGTTTGCAGGAGATTCTGTGTAAAGACATTTTTGTTTATTTAAGATTTACGCTATTTACTCTTGCTAGTTAAGGCCTATGACCCCCATGAATGCTTTGGCTTTGAGCAGGACCGTGATTTCTCTAAACTGGATCATTAAACATAATGAAACAGTGAGATAAACACTTCGACGGAATGTAACCGCCAGCCTAATTCAAATTCGCAGGCCCATGAAAACTGCCTCGCCCCAGCAGATAAAATCATTATAATTAGAGATCGCAGCCTGCATTGGTGTGATGTTACATGTGGCCAGCAGGTACATAATCCTCCTGACCACCTATTACCTAATGTCCCATGTCCAAGTTCTCCCTTTAAGTAACCTTTACCTTATTTGTCAAGGTTATTCAGTGAAAAACATGGCACTTTCAACATTGAGATCCGACACTTACATTATTTTCGTTGAATCATTCATATCCATAATGACAGCAAAGAAAATGTGCACAATTCTGAAATTTCATATCACAAAGGTGTCGAGTCTTTTTGTGTGATGGCATTTAGAATTATTTTCAAAACACGTCCTCGATTTACGAAACATTCTAAAGGACCGAGACACCTGCTTCGGAAAAAATCATCTTTGGTTGACTGAGAAAAAAACAGCATGACCTCTCTACTAAAGACAACATTTAGATTCACAAGTGCTGTCTTTGATAGAGAAGTGTCTTGATTACAGAGGTCAAATTAAATGAAAAATGCCAAATTTAGTAGGATGGCCATGTCCTTAATAGAAACGATGCCTGCCAACAGAGGAATAGGTGTCCACTAGGGAAGTTCCATTTGAATGCATTCGTTTTACGACACTGTACAGTGCATTCATGTATACATTTAATTTCGTCAGGACCCTTTGAAATGAAACCGAAATAGAGATATCAGTCACTCTCTAAGTTCACTTGAGTAGACAGTACATTCTGTGCAGGTAACTTTATAAGATTAACACAAATACACAGTCATTTTAACTTGAACTGGAACCAGGACACGTTTACTTATGTCATCACTTAAAGGTCGAAGCACATTAGTTGATTGCCAGTGAAACACTTTGACCTTTTTCTGGACCACACTGAACAACTTTCCTTTCATAATAAAAGTCAGTCTTTTATCAAGTTAACCAGACCATTACCGCAAATTACATTTTTCTCGGATAAAGGCACATTTTATTTCATCCTAGCTTTACTCAAAAGTACAAAGTGGTATTCGCATGACATTGTACACATGCGCGCAATGAATACCGATAAACTTAGATTGAAACTAGTTTTGTGAAGGTATAGAATTCCAAAACAAAGAAACGTTCCTCAGAATTGACAGCCATCTTTGACTGTCTTGCATCCCTACACTGCGCACGCGCACGTTTAATTTCCGTCATGTCGCTTTGCCAAGGACACCGTTATAATCAACGAGCCTTGATTACATTTTTTTCGACATCATTGTGTTCCCTGAATGCGGTCTACGATGTCGTGTATGCCTGGTTTGTAGCCGAGAAGAATTTGACCGATTAAATTTCCCAATTCATGACATGGACTCACTCGAACAAATATGATTGATTACCAATCGTGAAACTTAACTCTCACCAAATCTAATCTGGTACCAGGAGCAACATAGAAAACATAGATCATGGAACGAGGTTAATGTTTTTCTGTAATGTCTTCAGATATTGTTAACTTCAAGTTAAACCGATAGCAGAGTTTGTGGGCCATTTATGAAGTTTTTTTTAACCTGCCGTTATCCGTCATTACTTTCGAACAGTCAATTTGTAACGAATAATTTTTTTACGTCCATTGTCGATTTCACTGGCTAAGATGTTTATTTCTGGTTTAGAAGGAAAAATATAAAAAAGATAGGGCATTATTCAATTTCATTTCTCTGTACAACTGTCAAATGGGGAAGAATTGGGTTGTTCGTGATCAGCGTCTGTTCTGAACATATTTGAAAATGTCCTGATAGGTTATTTCTTTGCCTGTTTTGTAATCCCTAATTTAGAAGTGGCAAGTGAAACGTTTTAGAGTGTTTCCGTTTTAGAGTGTTTCCGTTTTTGAGTGTTTTGGTACATTGAAGGACAGAATGGAACCTATTTCAGTGTTACCCCCTCTTGAAAAGTCCGGGTCTCTATTGTCTTGTGCCTATTGTTTATCGAAATACTGAAACATGCATTGCGTTATTCTGCCCTTACCTCGTAGACAGAAGAATTCAGGCCTAGCCTAATGCACGGTCTATTGTCTCTAAACAAAACCCGCTCCCACCTAGGCCTTAAATCGCATCGAAGCTAAAAGAATTCAGGCCGAGCCCAATACACGGTCTATTGTCTCCAAACAAAACCCGCTCGCACCAAGGCCTAAATTCCCATTGTTCTACTGTCTTATCAGAGGGCCATCAGCAATCTTGATAACATCTAATACCCCAAGAAAGAGCTTTTATTGGGGTCAATAGGCCTAATACAGCAGGGCAAACAAACGAAATAATTATGGGCCATCAAAAACGATACAACGACCTTTAGTAGCTGCCGTTGATCTTAGATGGTTAAGTTACTTTTAACTGACAATTTTCTAGTGTTTTTGTTTCCCAGATTTTGCGAATACGAGCTTTTCGGATATATCTCTTTAAATTTTCTTTTTTTTCGCGAAAAACGAAAAGACCTGATTGTAAGTTAAGACAGGTCGATGAGATACGATTGCGGAAATCACATTGGCACCTGTCGAAGATCGCCAACGAACCATGTCGCGGAGCATACAAACTGTTTACGCATCAAATCAAGTTGTCAAGAATTGAATGGTAGGCTGGTTGTATCGCTCGTACTATTGACAGCATCCTTCGGGCTGCTTTGTTCGCCAAGAAAGCGAGAAGTTTCTGTTATTTGTATCAAAAGCGCGTGACAGCTTCTTTGTCGAATATTTTGTTTGCAAACCGGGTAAGCGAAAGGTTTCGTATTCCCGGCATGCGTGCCTATAGCCTTAAAATGTGAAGAAATCAAAACGGATCGTGTCAATCCCGCAGAACTATGTCAACAAAACTGTGTGCTCTTTCTCTAGGCAAAAGAATTATACAAGTTTGTATTCGCCTGTCAGCTTTGGGCTAAGGCTGCGAAGGCCGTGTCCTTTGGGAATGTTGTGAAGTTATTAGGTCGTATTTGTTCTCTTTGGGAATATAAAATATTGAAACAAGGCAACTTTTCTGATATGAAAAAGCAAAATATCATTGTTGAAACATTCCTGCAAGGTTGCTATTTAGCTAGTTCATGACGATGATTCTGATGTTGAAGTTGCGTTAGAGGGAGATGTTTGAACAAGTTGAGAAGATGGGAAGGGTTTAAACAGTTGTCATTCGGATTTCATGAGATGCGTGCCGCCTCGCGCATCACCTTGAACTAGAGAGAAATTGAATCGGTTTGTGTCAATCCTCTTAGAGTAAGTAAATAAGTGTATGTGGACTTTTACTCAGGGCAATCTGGAATTACGCAACTTGATTTGTTTTCTTGTCAACTCGAGCTTATAGCTGTGCTGCTTGTGTCTGTTAGGAATATATTCAGTTATCAGGGCATCGCTTTAGGCGTTACCCGCAGCAGGAATCTCCCTCGTGGAACCAGCCCTTCGATATCCTTATGCTCTCATGCATTGTGTTACTTCTTCCAAAGTGCTAACTCTCCTAATCGTGCTCGAGTGCGAACGCCGCCCGATTAAGGCGCAAAGTGACAAACGTCGTGACGATAATCTGCTGATTGGCTGGCTAACTTCATTAGGAAAAAATACCGCAGCAATTGCAACCAATTTGTGTCAGAGGTTTTTCTGTCTTAGCGCCAATCGAGTGCGTTGGCCATGGCTGCAGAACGAGAGCGTTATCAAATTAGTTTTTTCCTGATAAGTTTCTTCTCTTGAATGTTTATCCCAGACTCACTTGACTTAAATTCGGTTACTCCATGTGGAGCATCGGTCGCCAACAAGACTTCTCCACTTCCATCAGTCCGGAGCGTTTCTCTTCCTCATCTCCATGGGTCCAGTTCATCCATGTCCCTCCTAACCTCGTGTTCTTCTTTGCGTTTTTGTATTATTTGAAAAGCATTCTTGAGGATTGGAAATACTTTCAGAAACGTCGTAGTAAAAATATCAGAGAGGAAGAGTGACCAAAACACTCAATGCATTGTTGATCTGTATTCCTTTGATTTTTCACGTGGCAGGGGTGTTAACACTGCGCACAACCCCCACCTGGATTCTGGAACCTGCAGCCGGATTTCGGTCAGACTTTTCGTCTTCAGCCAAAACATAAACTAATAAAATGGATATTTCGATGAAAGTTTTTGAACTTCAACCATCTCTAATCATAAAAGCAACATATCTTTGAGTTTTTATGTAACAAAACTTCCATCAGATAGCCACGCTTGCAATCTCCATCCGCACGATCAGTTACAGGTGAACCACCTCCGCCACATGATCGTTGCTAGTAGAGATTTAGAAGAATTCTAACTGTGAAACTAGCCAATCAAGTCCTTGCTTTGATCGACGAATAACAAACCAATGCAACACAATGATTTCTTGCGATTGATTTCGCATCCTATCACATTATCAAAGTAATATTCCTTTACGAAATAATCCTGACCAATGGTCAAGCAAGCTCAGCTAAAATCAGTCCGGGGGGACGGCTATGCTGTTATTGAAAAACCTCATTTTGGTTCGGGGTGATATATTTGTGTTGATCTAAACCCCCCTGAGTATAGTCATGAATGCATGCTATAATGAAAGGCGAAATTGTATCAATTTTTATTCGGACCAACCCGATATGTCAACAGTGCTGAGCAAACCGCGCGAGACGACTGGTCATCGACTTTCTGCTGCGGAATTTCTTGGAAGTTGGCGGGAAATCATTTCGTGTTGTTTTAAAGGACTAGTTTGATAATTGGTAATCTACACAATCATGTTTTTATATGATATAAGCAATCAGGATGAAGCGTGACAGAGGAACAATCACGTTTTTTTGTGTTGGCCCCGACTGCATGGTGAGCCTTGTATTGATATAATTGGCCTGTTTGAAATCGAATGCCACTTCAACAGACTGTTCCACAATACACGCATGGTTTTAATACTAGCAAAGCGGGACATTTTTGGCATCTTTAAAACTCGAAAAATAGCTGTTTGCTCCTATAATCATCAGAGGGTGTCATGTTCATCTCCTGATTATGTATCTTATGAATTCACTTTGCCAATATTGTAAAAGAGCAAATTTTAAAGGCCACTTTAAAACTGAAAATGGTACAGATGGCACAAAAGACGCATTCTGTCAAGCTTGTACGTGAAAAGAAAAATCAACTGAAAAATGTATTCACTCACAACATCGGTTGCATGGCTTAATGGATAAGACGGCAAGAATCAAGTGTCGAGGGTCCCGAGTTCGAACCCGCTCGAGGAAAACATTTTATTTGTTATTTTCACGAGAGCGTCTCTGTGACCTGTCTCGTCAATGAATAGTGTGACCAGTCGCTGGGTGTCTATCCTGTTTCAAGTGCAGTTAGTCGTTTGGCGGTCGGGCGTTTGTGTTTTCTAACTTGACTGTTAGGGGTATTATGCGTGTATGTCAGCTTTGAAGCCAATAGACCGTGGCTAGGCCGGAATTCCTTTAGCTGCGAGATATGAGAAACTAGCGCAATGTCAAACACTATCACCTCATGTGCGACTTCCGTTGAAACTTTGTACAACTACTTGCAGTTAAGTGTGTTTTAGTGTGCGTGTGGGGGGGGGGGGGTTGTAAAATTCGATGGCTCAACCCGCCAAAGTGTACTTTTGGTGTTATCAGTCCCAAGTTGGTTCTCATAGTCACGTCTAGATATTATTCATCGCTAAGTTTCTGAAAGGTGTTCGACCCATCATGTTAACACCCTCGTCGACACTGTCACTTCCCGTGCGGCTGTCTCATCACATTAACGTCTGTCGTTCACGGGGGATATACACATCGCCTCTCATCTATCATTTTATTCCACCTCTGGCACATCAAGCTCATTCGTTGAATCATAAAATGATACGTGCGAAATTGTTTTGATATGTGCACGAAACAAGCTGACAAGATCATGTACATCTAGAAATAAAAGATTTAAAGTTGCGGACCTACTTCGTACATATGTACCCCAATACCCCCCCCTCCCGAAAAATGAATAGTAAGGTTAAGTTAAACTCTACGGCCCCAATTCCGACTCGCCTTTGAGACTCCGTTGCGGTGAGATTCTCAGCTTGTGCGCAAGAACGCTTTCGCATTGATGAGCCATCTTTACTTCTAAAAGTGTTGAAGACTTGAAGTGTGCTAAAGGGGAAGAATGAAGTCGTATTCTAATTCGAATATTAGACTTTTTATCAATGCCCCCTACTGGTTTAGACTGTTTCTACCCGGTTTCTGCAGACTTCGCTAAATCGCCATACCCCTTAAGAAGAGGTAAAAAACCGCCATATCGTCATATATCAAAGATGTCACGAAGTCCTATTGTAGTTATACATTCGTCGTAAATATTTTAAACACCTACTCGCGAGATGACGTGCAGGAACTGGATAACAAGTTCACGGAAAGGTGTCGGCATATCTAAGAAGACAATGACATTAACGCATGACCTGTGATGGGTATGCAATCATCACGAATGATCATCATCAAATTTTAATGTGATCAATCAGCGGTGATTGTTGTATTTCGAGAAGGGTTGCTATGATGGTCACCGTGTGTGTTTATCATGAATTTACATTGTTGGTTCCATATTTATTTGTTTCATGTCAACTAGGGTACCATGCATTCGCTGGACCTGTTACACATGCATTCTAGTATTCTATATGACCTTACTAAACTTTGTAACAATAAGTATGAGGTAAAATGGGGTAATTGTAGCCCCGATCTAATTGTAGCCCCTAACCAGAAGTCTGGTATATTCTCTCAAGGACAATGTTTTACACAAATTACAAGGAGTCACTACAAGGCCGGTTTTTAGTGAATCTGCCGGGAAATATATTCCGTAACCGAAGTAAAAGGTGAAAAAGGGGCTACAATTACCCCCACTTTACGTTACATCACCCGAGATATGAAACATACATCACGCTTCTTGCTCCAATAAATGTTGTCATTCTAAGAGATGTCCTCCGATCAGTAGTCACAAAGCCATTTATTATTTACAATATATATCTGATACATCTAGTAATTAATCAACGCTCCGTTCTAACAGAATCTTCTCAGACATAGGATTCACTTCGTGAAGCTGGTTCACTGAAGCATCCATTTCTCTATGTGATTTGATTCAGGAATGGTATCATTCAACTTTATGTTCTGTATCCCCGCTGGTATACCTCCATGTTCAATCCTCTCGATCTATCAAGGGACATTTGGCTACGGAGACTGGCAGTGGTAAACACGTGATGTTGTCTTGACTGACGTTGGTAAAGACGGACAGATAGCGAGTGAAACTGTGTGTTTTTGTCTTGTGGTGTTGCCCCTTTAACAATCATTAGTGTTTCACTTTAAGGTTGCAGATGCTCGGGCGGTGAGCCGATGGATAGGTGGTCGAGAGAAAATATCATATCTGGCGAAGATCCTATGAAAAAACAACCTGGCTTACGACGTACCTGTCCCTCTCATGATTCCCGTTCATTATTGTATTTGCAGATGTGAGACACAGGTTACCAGGATACTTGCCAGGTGGCACAGATAGGTCCGAGGGCTGACGCTAGGGGGCACAGGTAAGTTCCAAAGCTGTGTCCGGTTTCCTTCTAAATTAGATTTATTGTACTTGACTAGATATCTATTCTAAAGGTTAAGAAGATAAACATTCTGAAAGTTTCACCTTGCCTATAATCCACGATGTTATGGGCCGATATTTATTTCCATAATTCGCATCGTGATGTGTCTGATGTAATATGTATGATTATACTTAACGTGTTGGTTTTCTGGTATATTTGACAGGATAATAGACTACTTCGGTTAAGTTCTGATATCCCGCTTCATAAAGCCGATATTTAAGACGTCAAATCGGTCCAATTTCACACTAATTATCATTGATTATACCCAATTGAAATGATACGCGACATGGAAGTCCGCAAGTTCAAAATTATAAAATTTGATTTGAATCTCCAATTTGCATGTATGAATGCGATCAGATTATATATTTCAGCAATGCCGTTGCGTCGACTAATATGATCATGCAAATACCAAGTTCAGCGTAATTTGCGTGCATGACTGCACTAATGGTATTGTTTTACAGTGGATTTTGAGCATAGAAAAAACCAAGTATAAAAAATATTTGGATTAAAAAAATGTTCATCCTTCAGAGTTGAAGTTTTTCATAAGTTCATAATTCTGAAATAAATTTCAAAGCCAAAATTTTTTTGGGGCTGATGATGTTTCTTCATTTTGAGCAGAAAAAAAAAAGGGACTTTGATTAATTGGAGACAGGGTCGCGACCGATTACGGCAATTAGGCCCTTTGGTCGGGTTAGAGGGGTGAATTTGGTCATTGGGACCGTCCAATCCAGTGGTCCAATCCAGTGGTTGTGGTCTGGGTACCGAGGTCGTCATATTGGGGTGGTCGCGTTATATGGATGTTAATGGTCGCCGACCGGGGTTCCACGGTATTTCTGTTTGAAGTGCTGGTTATAATACCATCTTACAGGCTGACCGAAAAATAAAACGAATACTAATTACGATAAAGATGGGAATTGACGACAGTGTACATCAGAAAATGCTTTAACATTCTAACTTGAAATCTGAAACTCTTAAAATTAACTGAAATTCTTAATTGAGGATATTATCCTTAAGGATGTATTTGTAATCTGAAATTCTGTGGTGAACTAAAATTCTAAATACGAGGATGTCATTTGAAAAGGTACCTCGTGTCCACAATTTGTGTTTTTGGTTCCGTTTTTCTTCGTCCGGTTGGTAATTTATCAGCAACCATAATGGCGGCGGTCGATCATTCTGTCAGGCGTATTCTATGTTTCTTTCATTGTATTCTGAGCGATGTCTCCGATCAGTATCTTCATCTCCACAAGAAAATGCGGAAAATTCTAATGTCTTTCCTCGTATACAGTGATCCATTGATTAATTGCACCCTGTCTATCACACCGAGTGTTACATCGCCTTGTCAACTTTTTTATTTCCATTCGCTGTGGCGTCTCATTCATCAACTATCGCCTCTGGCCTTGACCTCTAACAGTTACCGGTAAAGCTGATACTGCGAGACGGCTTAGCCATAGTTCTTGTCCGATCCGTGGGAGGTGCCGCGGAGTGGAAATTTTCTGCAAGATATTCTTATCTTCGTATAAAAAGCACCGGTAAGTATATCGGAAGATTTACTTCACGGTTGAGCTTGGCGCTACATACACGTGTTCAGGTGATGTAAACAATATCGTCAAGGTCCTAATTACCTAAGACCAGGTGACCCCATAGTTTTTACTATTGACAAAATAACGTGTTCTGCTATCAGGTTTTTCGTAAAAAGGACGCATGGCCGGTTTTTAGTAATAGGCAGCTGTGAAAAGAAAAGAATAACCTGTGTCAATTTCGTACCGTACCCAAGGTGAACGATGTAAACATCGATCAAGAAAATAAGCAGTCAGATGACAGATGATTTTTTATCGGATACCATACCCAAAACAGTTCCGCCTATTAGTGTCTCTGATCTGATGCCTCTAAAAAAGTATTTTTTAAAAAAGGTATCGGAGTGTATCTTCAAGCAGGGTCATCCTTAAGTTCCCTGAGTTATCTGTTCCAAAGACGTTACTCATTACGTCAGTTTGCCCCATTTCCTCGCAGTTAAATAAACATAACATAATGGGTAAAAAGAATTCAGACCTAACCCAATACGGTATATTGTCTTTAAACAAAGCCCGCTCGCTCCTCGGCCTGAATTCCCTTTGATTGTTCTATATCTTATCAACTGGTTTTCAGTGCAAATATCAATAACATTGATTCCCACCCAATTCGTGGGCTCGATAGGCCAAAATTGGTACGGGCAAACGTATGATGCAAGTTTTTGTATGCTCTCTCAATCAATAAGTTGAATGCCAATTATAGGACCTGCAGCATTACGTTTTTATCAGAGGGTAATATTCTTTGGAAGTAAAAGTTCGAATTTCGTATTTTTGTATAATTCGTGAGATTGACGATACCTCCTTATAAGCAGCCCAGAACAAGAAAATGTATCTGAGACCTTCGATCAGGTCGATGATGACTGAGCGCGTCTAAAATGCGTAGCATGCCTGCCATCCCCTCCGGCCAATGTAATCACCGCAAAAAACAAATTATTTTATTCTGGTTGGGTACACAAGGCGCGTACACAAGGAATGGCAATTGGGGTCGTACTTTCGTTGGTTGTGTCTCTGGTTCGATAAAAAAATTGCGGTAGTCGTGTCAGAGATAAGCGAGAATTGGCATTCAGTCGGCCAGATTGAAATCGTGTTTAAGAAAAAAATGGCCGAGACGACCATTCGCGATATTGGGGAAGCCACGTTGTTAACTGAATTATCTTATTGTGAAAGAAGCTTTTCATGACCCAAACTTTCCAGACCATCATTTTTTAGTTAGAGTTTTTAGAGCTAAAAAGTGCTGAATATCAATGTTCTGATCACTTGCTCGTATATTTTATGGCCTTTATGAAGTTTTATACGCGAAACGTGAACATTCATGTCGTTAAATGATTCCCGGTTCTGAATAACAGCGTGTTTTACTACGAACCGGCAAAGTTCCGTTGAAACTCGTGTATTTAATGCAAATACCAGCAAGGTTGCATAAAAAAAGGTGGTCGCATTTACTCGAAGTGAATTGAAATGGTATGACAGGCTTTCCCATTTGAACTCTATTTTGTAAATAATATAGATTCAAAAAAACGTATTTACATCATCTCTCACGGAAATTATTGAAAGCGTAGGAGTTAGTTTGTGTAACAAACACAAATGCAGTGAAAATAATTTCCGCTCGAAGAATGGAATGACGTTTTCATCAGTTCAACCAAAGGATGTGTTCTTACAACAGTCAGCGACTCAACCAATGCTTTAAAGGAGTCTCAGGAACTTCCGTCCACGCATTTAATATCTTAGAACAACTGCCTGACTCAAGGGAGATTCAAGAGACTACATCAGGGGATGATGTTCGTTTCGACGCGACAGCCAACTGAAGTGTGCTAATTATTGTTTACCAACCCGGCGTTTGCTTTAGCGAGTGGGGTCTTGACATGTTAGATCCCGGCTGTGGCCTGGGTAAATATTAGTGACGTAGAATATTGAGAGACTGTAACGAGATCTTGGGAGCCTTCAACCTCGACCCATGTAGGTCGCCCAGCGATATCGAATTGTGATATGAAAGTTTAAGATGCAACAGATAGACATCCCAAAAGCCTCCGTATGTCAGTAGGGTTTAGCTCTCCCCGTTGAGAACTGCTACATCGAGAACGGTTCTCGTAGCCGTCTCCGTCATTGGAAATTAAAAAAGGGTTTTGCCTTCCCATTAGAAAACCTTCACGCATTCACAACCTAGTGTTTACGGCCGTCTTTTATAATTCACAGTCCGCTGTTGGCGTCGTTTGGTCTGTGTTATCATACCTTTTTGTTTTACAACTCACCTTCGGGATGAATTCCCACCGGTTTATCTCGTAAACGAGTTCATGCCTCACAAATTTCTCATCCTAGATGCTATTCAAAATTGCGGATGGGCATCCGAGTCCCAAGACCCGATTCAAGAAATCCGATTTTGAGATCGAAAAAACATGCGATCAGTTCTCAGAACAGGACAGCAAACCGTCCCACAGTCATGACTGTTAGCGGGGCCACGTCGAGAAACAGCTGATTATGAAATATGCGCCGCGCTTTTAAACCCTGATATAGTTAAAGTCATTGGTCGTACTATGGGGAGATTTTACTACTTCAAAACTGGTGTGACAGCGGATATAGTCCCCCTGGAGTCATAGTCCGGTAGCATTGTATTTGATCAATTAAGCAGCATGATCTATTGTACCGCTAACCCTAACCAAAACATTTAGCAATGCGGGCTATTGTTACACGGACTATCATCCCTAGGACTACTATCCCTTGCACACCTGGACATTTTAAGGCGGCTTTACTGGCTTCCAGTATCATAGAATTCGTCCAACAGCCCAATACATCCTATGGTTTCAATCGATTGGTGAATCTCTGAGCAAGTCGGTCACTATCTCTACATGTATTCCGATCATTATCTATGAAAATCAATAGCAATCTAAGTGAGTGTTACGATTGCTGTATTGTAAGATGCCATGTCCCTGACCAAGTAGCTCGGCCGCCTTGCCTGGCTGTCAGCGCGCTGTCTCAATCGAAATGAAACCAGTACTAGAGCCGTTTACCAAATCCAGAAAGCTGGTTGTATCATCAGGGATTAGGCTCATTTAACGAAAGTGCTGCCAGCGTAGGCTGCGAACGTGTGGACATGTAAAACGTCATAAAGTGGTATGGTGGCGGAGTGTAAAATGGAGCAATTATTTTCGTGGCGGCGGCTATTCGGGGCGGGTGGGGACGAGAAACATGATTTTATTTGTATTTGCCCTTACAAATTGAAGTGTTGGAGTGTTCTGTCTTCTTTCTGTGATTTTGGGATGTCAATGTTTTCAATGGAAAATGCGCCAAGCCTCGCTCTGATCGTAGTGATACGTGCTGTCGCAACCAACGGCCACTGGATTCAATATAATTTAATGGCAAATATTCACTTTGAGCGCTCTTAGGATATAGATTAGTACCTCGCTCGCGGTCTTTCGTAGTCTAATTCAAACCGCTCAAGTTAACTTCAAATTACGTCCAAGTTAATGAACTTTGGCGCCTCAGGATTTCGTATGCATTTTCGATCTAACCGAGCGGTCTTGATTGAACGACCTCAGGACAACTTTGTAACCATCTCCAAGATGAACCCCCCTGTCAGCGTAGAATGATAATTATTATAGATGGAAGTACGTCATCAAATGACGTATCAACGACGAAACTCCTGACCTTTGACCTCATGGAAATCGTGAAGGTCAAACCAATTGCGCTCGAAGAAACTCTCCAAAGTGAGGTTTCTGAAACAATCAACTTCGCTATCGGAGAATATGAATCAGTTTCACAAATATTGACTCTAATCTGGGACCTCATTTGTCAGCGAGAGAAACCGGATTATAATTAGAACTCTGGAACATTGGGGGAGAGACGGACTCCTGTAAGATATGGAAGAAATGACAAAGTTGGGCGATTTACTGGTTTTGGTGTTTGGGGGTAATGTAGGCCGTCACTGCTCAGGAGAAGGCGACAGGGACTGGCGAGATAAGGTGACGGTTTAGAGAAATGTTTGTGAAGGGGAAAGTAAATTATTGCAACATATTGAGGTTGCTTGAACTTTTACACCAATGGGAAGATAATTTTATTATCAACCCTAGCTGTCCCTCAAAACAATGTAATATAGGGCGGCGAATTGGATGAAAAATAGTATATTCATGTTAAACACACGCATTTCTATACGATGCTTGGTTAATTTCGCCCCCGTCATTCGCACTATAATTCGATAGAATCACAAATTGACATATACCTCGAAGGAATGCAGTGCACCCTCTGACTTCCTCATTAATGGTTCCAGTCGTTTTCGAGTCTCCTTCAATGCTTCTGTTATAGTGGCCATAATGGATTCAAGGAAGTGACTGTGGAGACGGTAATTCGAACATACATGCTCAGTTAATCGGGACATCGCTGCTAACAAGGCAGAGGAAATTGTCCGATAATGCTATTAACGCATTAGCTTTATCGCTGAGGTGCTTACTGGTGTGCTGGCTTGTGACGTATCAGTTGGCAAGATACAATTTTTCATCCGAAAGGTCAGTAGGTTTCTGTGGAGATGTCCCAATCGAGGGTATTTGACGTCACCCTGGCCTTTATTCTCGGCAACATTCGGGAATATCACGAAAACCACCTTTAGCCTGTTGATAGATAAAAAGACATAACTTCAATCTTATGTTGAAACAATAATTGTGAGAAATTCATTACCTTTATTTACCGTTGCCGATTTAGAATTATCGACTCCCTACGAAAGCTTTTTACGCTGGGTCTATGTTATCAAGATTCGCCCTGAGAACCCTTTGATAAGACAGTAGAAAAATAGGAATTTAGGCCTAGGTGCGAGCGGGCTTTGTTTAAAGACAATAGACCGTGTATTTGGCTAGGCCTGAATTGTTTTAGCTGCGATGGGATTTTAGGTCGAGGTGCGAGCGGGCTTTGTTTAAAGAAAATAGACCGCGTATTGTGATTAGCCAATTTTTTTATATTTGGAGGTTAGGGGTCAAATAATGTAATACATTGTAAAATGAAATCAGAACTCGGCAGAACAGCTAACTATTCGTAATGTTCAATCTCCAAATGATCTATTGCTTCAGCAAATCTTTATCACGCCAAACACATTCTGCGTCCGTTGATACCCTTTATATAGTCTCGACTTACCCCTTAATTTAACTCCACTCTACATTTTAAACACTTTCTTTGACAAACAGGAGATTGAGAAAAGCATAAACTTCTCGTGACGTTTGCTTTTCGTGACTAAAATCGACAGCACAGGTAAGCGTGGCCAAAACATCCTTTGAAGCGCTATCAAACACGGCATGTACGTCATCCCCGCGCCTCCCCAATTTAGTTCCTCTTAATTCTCGTTCTGTGTATAGCCCCTGGGACCCCCTGGGCCCACCAGCAACCACTCGTTCCCCTTGACACATCATGCAATCCTTTGATGTTCACCGGTGAAGAAAGACTCAAAACACCTAAGTATTCGGTCAATTTTATATTGAATGTTCGTTTTGGTTGGCGGCAGTGGAGCCCTGCTATTTTCGCCTTCATTCAGGTTCTCTGTTAATCGTCCGGGGTTTTATTCCGTTCAAATCACGTTTAAGGAATATGCAGCCATTATAAAAATTGGTATGTTATAGACGCCTTACCTGCAGGCAGCGAAAATGATACACGCGTTTAAACATGTTCTTTCAGCAACCATAATTCAATCTAAAACATTTTGTAGTGTAGTACTGTTTTCAATGCATCATACAATGTACATTGCCCCTCGTTTTGGAGGTAGCGGTTTTAGATCAAACTATAGCTACTTGGGTTGATACCAAATATGGAAGCAGGTAAAATTTGTCAGGTATACATTTCAGTGTTTAGTTGGTGTGTTTCGATTATGGCTGCGACACCAAAACTGTCTCGGCGAAGATGAGGCTTTGAAAACAATGATAAACTGCATATGCGCAACCGACGCACAATATGTGACATTGCTACCAATGCACAGTTCATCTCATATCGAACAGTGCACAGTTTATCCGACAATTAAAACTGATATGGCGAGGATAAATTATCCAGGGAAGCTACCTGTCTTATATGATGTCTTCTTTCCTTATATTAATGGGCGTATAAATTTCAAACGATGTCTGTCGCTGATGCTACGTTATGATGGAGGCGGTAATTCGTTTGCGGGGCGCTTAGCCAGCATTCCTCCGGACCTCTTCCCGGTCTACTGAGGCGATTGGCATGCACTCCAGCCTCTAATCTCGCCCATCGTGTTCACGCTGCGGCCATCAATCAGAGTTACGCAGATTGTGTCAGACAGGCTCATCCAACATTCGGGCACAATATGTCTGCAGAGTCAAAAACCAGTGGGACGTGTCCTGACTTCGCGAGATGACACTGCTCTGCGCGGGAGAATGGACGTAGGTCACTCCCGAGGAGGATACGAAGCGCGCACGCTGCAGTTAACGATACAACCAACTGCCGGTGACCAGCAGCAGTTCCAAGCACCCTCGGCTTGTCCGGCCGGCACAATAACCGTAGCCGGCACCAACGGCAGGTAAATTATTAAGTAGATAGAAGCTCTTCATTAGCTGCGATTATATACAGCTCTTTAATTTCTGTGTCAAAACAAGTTGAATACGAATGACCACACATCAATATTCAAATATGATATGATTTCGAAAGCTCAAGAACTCCGCATTGACGGAGTTCCGCATTCCTCCTTGCTATAAGTACAACACCATATCAGACGCTAGTAAGGCGTATCCCGACTTGGCGAGATGACACCGTGCCGTGTTTGCCGAGTCCGTAGGGAGAGCCAGTAATCAGCTTCGCTCTGGTCTGGCTGGGCGAGACGAGAAAGACCGGGTGTGTGATGAATTTGGCTCCGGAGAGCGCGCGTTCATCATCCTGAACTTTGTCTCGAGGTAGTGGGCTTTGGTAGCTTCCTTTAAATGGTTTGACTGAACCCATGGGTGCCACCGTGACCTTAAAATCTCCAATCGCTTGTTGCTAACTGCGGTCACGTGCGCGAAATCACGGAGCAACGAGAGGGTCAGCTAATCCAATCAAATTCGAACAAGACTCACGTCGCTCCGTCATTAACCTTTGAAGAAAGCGGAAGTGCCCTGCCTCAGTAATCGCCATTTTGACACAGTAACACTGACAAACTCCCCCTGGCTTCCGTTCGAGTCTCGTTTGTTAGGCTTTATTTCATTGGCTGTCACTGTAAAGCTGTTAAGGATACGTCGTGGTCTCTTAGGTATTTTGTGGAGTTTTTTTGTAGATTTGGGTTTACTGTTAGGATGTTTGGTCACAGAAACAGTATAGGGACCATCTCGAAATACTAAGAGATTACAAAAGAAGATCTAATTTCATCTTTCTCCATCTCCCCTCCGGCCATAAAGTCGACATTGTGGTAACATTGGCTTCATAATCTTATATAAAGCTCCAGGCGGCTTTTCCCTTCGATTAGTTTGTTCTCCTATTTCAATAGTTAACTATCATTCTGAAAGTTTTCGCCGTTGTTTCCATTTTATCAACACTTGGAGAGTAGGAAAACGCATTATTCGTCATTTTAGCATGCTCACGGCCTGGTGCAGGTAACGTTTCCACCGGTGTAAAAGTAGAAAGTGTCCCCCCTGGAAAAAGTGTCCGGGCCTATTGTATTCTAACAGATTATGGCATATGGTTCTATAGAGGCCATGGCTGTCAATAGCTCAGCGCATAATAGAATCCTTTGTTTCCGGACATTTTATCCTAGGACATTTTAAACTTCTACACCGGCCGAACCCACCTTCAGACGACTTGGTACTATGAGTTAAGCATCATTATACTTGGAGAGAAATCTCACGGGAGGCTAATTGCGCATCGTTCAACGAACACTATAAAGTTGACATCTCTGCCAATGTGCACGCGCAGCGTTCGTACAGTGACGTCATCAAATATATCGTAAATAATCAATAAAGAAAGTACATAATCGAGAAAATGAGCTAAAGGTCATGAACATCGCTTCAACAAAAAGTAAAAAATCGAATCTGAGATTGACTGAATGACAATCTACGTGATCTAAATGACATCATAAAAACAATTTAAATTGGAAAATCTGAATTAGGAAATTAAAAAGGCGATTCACTGCACGTTGTTCATTTTTGAATTGGATGCGTGATTTTGCAAGAAATGACATTTCGCGCTGTGATTGAATCCATTCGTTCGCCCTATCAGTTAGTTAAAGGATGTGAATGGTATTATGGCAAGGGTATTAAACAGATTTTAAACCAACATTGGGTGTTAGTTGAAATTGATGAAATGTTTTTTTGTTGGATTAGTTTCCAAAGCTAGTTGATACCCTACTGTTTCGTTAAGCCAGTTTAACTTGTTTTTTTTTCTTTGGCTAAAGTTAGGTTTTTAGAATGCGATTTCGATGGGATTGTGAGGGAAAGGCTATTAATGCATTGAAAATGAACCAGTCAGTATGTAATTATTTCCCCCTGGCCAGTTTTGGCTTATCGAACCCATAAAGCTGTTACGAGGGGCCCGATGTTATCAATATTTGCCCTGATAGCCCGTTGATAAGACAGTAGAACAATTGGAATTAAGGTGCGAGCGGGCTTTGTTTGAAGACAACAGACCGTGTATCGGGATAGGCCTGAATTCTTTTAGCTTCGATGGGAATTTAGGCCTGAGTGCGAGCGGGCTTTGTGTAAAGACAACAGACCATGTATAGGGCTAGGCCTTAAATCTTTAAACTGCGAGGTCAGGGACAAGAAAACGTAATGTTAATAAGGAAAATATGCAGTGCCTTTCAATTCCTAACGCCAGTCCTTCACCAAGCATATGTCACTAGTAGTCATATAAGACGTGGGTGCTCGAGAACATAGGTAGAAAGTAGTTCTGCCCTGGTTTACCTGCAACAACAACCACAACAGTAGCAACAATAACCGTCAACGACGTCGAAACCATTGTCTTCAGTTTTATATGACGTCGTGCGACCTTAACGGCACATGTAGAAATAGTTTGCCCTTGTTTACCTTGAGCAATAACAATAACAACAGCAGCAACAACCTTTGAACCCTTTCTCTTTAGTTTTTTATGATCGTCGGCAGGAAAAGTTTAATTAAAATTTGCGGCCGGGTGAGACGATGTTGGGTGAAAGAAAGCAATCATCGATAAAGGCAATTACCCGGCTTGTCAATTCCCATCTCGAGAAAGAGAAATTAATGCAGAAAGGCTGTTACATTAGTCGTGCAGCCCGTGAATTCGCAGTGAGGCTATTACAATGATTGTGCTCACCCGCGAATTGTGACAGCAGCGGTTACTTCAATTGTGCTCATCCGCGGAATTCGAAAGCGGTGAATGCGCTGATCAGTCACGGCAGGTAGTTTGCATCCTGGAAAGATGGGTGTAGGCCGATATGGAAGTTTTACTGCATTTTGCCCAAATGGCAGGTACATCGACCTGTTTCATCTGGCCTATAGATCGCCTCTTCGTACGATATCGATAGCTGAAAATCATAGCACATGTCTGCAGCAATTAACCCCGCCCCAGACAGCCCAACTTTTGTTTACACGGACAAACATCATACCTCATTTCATCCACTCCAGACATCCAATTGCACTAGTTCTCAAGTCGATGACTCGGTCATCTTTGAGATGATAGCACTGGGACCCAACAGCAGAAAGGGAACATGGGCTGGAGGTTGACCGTTAGATGTGACATGTCGCCTCAGAGATGCCAGCCTCGTATAAATTGTCAGGCCTCCTCACTGTATCACCTGCAGAAATGTGATTGTCCCAGTTGCCAAGTCGATGACTCGTTCATCTTTGAGATGAAAAAGCCCCAGGAACCAGGAGCAGAAACAGAACAGGGGCACGGCTTTAATCGTTAGATATGCTGGCATGTCGCCGCAGAGATGCTAGCCTCGTAAACATTGTCAGACATCACGCTTCAATTTATCACCTACAGACATCCAATTGCTCCATCTCGTAGGTCGATGACTAGGTCGTCTTTTAGATGAATGCACCGGGAACACACCGAGACATGAAAGATAAAATGCGCACGAGTTTAATCGTTAGAATTGTTGACATTCCACCTGAGGGATGCGATCCTTGTTTATATGGTCAGACACCCGCCTCGTTTCATCATCTACAGTCATCCACGATGACCAGGTCACCTTAGATTAAAGCAACGAGCACCAGCTTCAATGGAAAATATCCAGGCGTTTGATTATTACAAAGTTGACATGCCACATCAGTAATGTTGGCCTTGTTAGCATATACCCGAAGTCGCCAAAGGGCTCCAATGAAGATTTTTACTTGATTTGCAAATCTTGATAATGTGTTGGGTGCAAAAATAGATTGAATAAAAAAATTTGAAAAAATCGGCCCGGCAGTTTTCGCTGAGCGCCCTGTGAGGACAGTGACATTTTTCGTATACGAAGCGGACTATAAGTCTCATTCATCTTTCTCGAACATTATTTTTATATTGCCGCGATGATTGAACTCTCAGTACATGAATATTCTTCAACATGTCTCCGTCTGATGTAAGATGCCAGAGATACATTCATTTATCGCAACCCATGCACAATATGCCAGTAACAAAATACCAATGCGAGTCACGGAATGTCTAGCAGATAAAATCAGTTGTAGGACAATGCGTTCCCCACTCGCTTCATTAAGCTAACTCCCCTTATCGCCGCCGAGAAACGTCTTGACGGTGAAGACCTGCGTCGTGTCAACAAGATGAACGATTTCAGATATAGTCATTGTATGTTTTCGGTTTCTTGGCTTCATGAAAAGATTCGCAGAATAACTATTGGCTGATCGTCAGAGCTGATATAGTTGTGTTTACACTTTACATTTTGACCCGATATATCTAGACCGGTGTGCAAGGGATAGTAGTCCTAGGGCTAGTCCTAGGGCTGATAGTCCGTGTAACAATAGCCCGCATTGCTAAATGTTTTGGTTAGGGTTAGCGGTACAATAGATCATGCTGCTTAATTGATCAAATACAATGCTACCGGACTATGACTCCAGGGGGACTATATCCGCTGTCACACTGGATCTGAATGTGATCTGTTCTAAATATGCGCTTTCGATACGTTATTGTCCTCTACCATTTTGTTTACCTTGCCCTCACCTCGCTGTTGAAGGATTTCAGGCCTCGCCGATTACGCTGTATATTGTATTTTATTTAAACAAAGCCCGCTCGCACCTAGGCCTAAATTCCCATTGTTCTGCGGTCTCGATCATGGGATATCAGGCCAAATATTGATACCACCGATCCAACAAAATAGCTTCGTTGGGTTGGCCTGAACCGCAGGGCCTGATCTGCAACCTGATTTGTGTCAACAATAAGCATTGGGCAAATTTCGTTAGCCTTATGAAGAGCTGCAAACGGCGGCGTACGATTGCAAATGTATGCAAAATGTATTAATTTCCCGATTCCTCCTGATATTATAAGTATAAAAGATTATCCACAAGTGTCGCTTGAATTACAAAGGACTTGATGACACCACCACAGACCATGCGACTTTCGTACTTCGTAGCTCGTACTGATTGCTAAACCTGCCTATTTTCTCCGTCTGTCGCAAGCTTGTCCTTCGTCACAGTTTGACATTTTGAAGGGCAACGAATATGTCTCAGCGATGACTGACACTTTTACAAATGACTGAGGCCCATTTAACCATGACAGACACATGATTCTCTCCAACTATATTCAACCAGAATTCTTCAAGGATGAACATATTGACAAAGTAATCTAGATCTGGACTCGAATAAAAGTATTGATATGCATTTCATGGATTCAGTGATTTTCCCAGTTGATAAGACTTTCGGTAATAGCGTTTAGACTATTTTTATCAGTTGGTATTTTCAAGTTTTAGTAAGTTTTGATTCTTCTTAACATCTCCGATAGTTTTTGATGTTTTTTTTTTCAACACTTGGCCAGTCTTTATCTGTAGCGGCAGAGATGAGACTGGATAGAGAAGGCATGCACCGACAGCTCCACATTGCAAATAATGTGAAGGCTTTATTCACTTATTTTCATTTACTTTCGCTACGACAAAAATGTTAAGTTTGGGCTGTAATATGGTGTCAAGGACTGTTATATACCGATTGTATCTATCATCCGTCGTCACTCTTTTCCTCGAGCCTATACGTGCACTCTTTGAACATCGATTGAAGGTCTTTCGGCCACGTCAAATATTAACCCCGAAGAGTTTTTTTGGCAAAATGAAAAAGACCAAATGGTTTTGAAATTGTGAAAAATCGCTTATTAAGGTTTTACAGGTTGAAAAACCTCTGTGGGGTGATTGCGGGCCTCGGGAGTCGAATGTCCTCGCTGATTATTTGATGAAGTTTTGCCATTTTATTTGATGCATATTTGTGTTGGGCGAGAAATCATTAAAAGTTTTTAAAAGCTGCAAAAAACCTTTACTTTTAAGAAATCTTTCAAAGGAACCCAAGTGATCAACCCAATCAGCGCTATATATAATGTCCTTATTTACTCTGTTGATCCTTAAGATGTCTAATTAGCGAAGTATTGGTCAATTATGGAAGGCAAAAACGAGTCGTACACTAGAATATTCAGTTAATCGGCATCTAGTTGAAAATATCAATCGTTCTTGTACACTATCAGGGGGTATCTGAGAGGAAATGGAATTAAATAATGTATGTTGACCTTGTCAATAGGCATCCCTCGTGGTCAGTCTACGAATCCGTCAAAGCCCTTGGCGTCCCCTCGCACACTGCTTGAATTTACCATAACAAGAAACCACTAAATACAACAGGAACAAATGAAACAACGCACAAGCAATGAATAACAAGCGTCACAAAAGTCTTGATTCATTGATGCAAACAAGTTGAAGATGGGCCGCGGATTCGTTAGGAATATCCGAGGATACGTCAGCGGGTCCCGCAAGGCTTTCCGACCATCAGCGTTCGACCGAAGCCCCCAAGCTAATCTTGGAATTGGCCAGGGCGCTCAGCCGTGGTAATCCCGTTGGTTCCCGCTGGTTGAGCAGCGCAATCTTTGGTAAATGGCACTCATTGGAGGATGAGACAATGCTAAGCCAGTCATTGATAATATATGAAGTCGAACAAGGTCAAGGTCATTTCCATGCATCAGAGAGATTCGGGATATTTGACATAGGCAGGTTTAGCAAATCCTACGAAGATCAAGCTACGAACGGCGAAGTACAAAGCAGTATAGTGTACTTTATCACGGACTTCTTGTTAAATTTTCTTTGCGTAAAAATAAATGTATCGCCACATTTCCTGTTTCAAAGTCCTAAGCAAATATATTAGCCAGATTCCGCCTGATGAACATGCGGGCAATTGGCCGGGCAAGGAAACGGTTTCCATTCAAAAACTCGCGCGTATGACTTGACGATTTCAATTGTTTTGATGCACACAGACCGAGGCGTGGAAAGGCATTCGAATTGCTTGTACGAAATTCGCTTACGGCTTTTTGAAACTCTGCCGAACCCCGAGAAAGCACCTTGTTTTCTCTTCCATCCCTGTCAGCTGCTGATCTATCTTTCATTGTTCGCCCCTTGTAAACATCATCAATAACGACTGAATCCATAATAATGACGTCCCATTCTTTCAGTCCCATAAATTATTGACGCAAAAAAAGGCATGAAATGAGCATTTTACGCAAAGTAAACCTAATTATTCAGGAAAAAAGAAATGATCAAAACTTCCAGTTGTCATCTTTCATCCATTAAATTCCGATCGATCAATTATTTAGAAAATTAGGTCGGTTATTGCCAGGGAAAAATTAAATATTGATGTCCAAGAACACTCACGATAGACGCCGGAAATTTTACATTTCGACCGAAAGAGTTGCACCGTTTTCTTCAGATTCCGATAAAAAATTGCCAAATTTATTTGTGGTGATAATTAACTACAGCTCCGATATTTCAATGCCCGTCAATAGTTTTTAAGAGCCTGGTAAAACCACGCGTCTCCCTGCGAGATCGTGATATTTGGGTGGTCGATCGCTCCGGTCAACGTCAACGTAACTACAATCCAGTCTTGCGTCAGGCTGAGTTATAAAACGGTGCATTCCTGCAGAACGGAAGTGACATACTACAGGGTGGCCCAGAAATATTTTCCCTTGCACAATAGAATTCTATGGTGTATCCATTGTGTGAGGGACACGTTTTCTGGGCCACCTTGTACATGATTATGTCATCCTTCCGTGCATAAGTTCTCTTGGCTTTCTGATTGGTAAAAATGCCTGAAATAACTGAAATGCCTGAAATAAAAGATTTTTGATGTCATCAATGTCTACACAAATCTACAGGAGGCTGGGCTGTACATTTTACAAAAGAGGCCAACCTCAAGACTCACATGCCTCGATCAGGAATTTCCATTAGCCGCAGCGATTGTAATAAACCAGTCAAGAGAGGAAGAAATGGCGTCAATACCGCATTTTTCGCGGCACCGTATTTTTACCCTGAGCTACTTAACTTGTCATAAGGCAGCTGCTGTGTTCCTAGTGAGGGTAAAAAAGGAATTGCACATAGTAATGGTAATTTGTGTGAAGCGTTAAATTAGCGGCGGGAAAAAAGTGGGTAGGTCAGTCGCTGTACTCTACTTCTGGTGACCGCGGTAACAAGTGGTGACGCGACTGTACTCTACTTCTGGTGACCGCGGTAACAAGTGGTGATGCGACTGTACTCTACTTCGGGTGACCGCGGTAACAAGTGGTGACGCGACTGTACTCTACTTCGGGTGACCGCGGTAACAAGTGGTGATGCGACTGTACTCTACTTCTGGTGACCGCGGTAACAAGTGGTGACGCGACTGTACTCTACTTCTGGTGACCGCGGTAACAAGTGGTGACGCGACTGTACTCTACTTCTGGTGACCGCGGTAACAAGTGGTGACGCGACTGTACTCTACTTCAGGTGACCGCGGTAACAAGTGGTGACGGTGGATATTAGCCCTGGCACACAGCAACATGACTCATTAACCCTATACATCTCCATGGTGAGAGAGATAGAGGCAATTTGTCTGTTCGGCTACGATTTTAACGAGTTGAATCAAGTACGACCCATAAGACTGCTGACTCTATGTATAAGTCACTTGGGCCGGGTTGTTTGAAACAAAGTTTGTCACTCACAACGCTGGCGTTAACGTAAAATGGCCTTAGGAACTCGACTCAACAGGTGGTGATAACTTAAAGTTAAGTTGACGTCAGGGTTAGTGATAAAACTTGTTTTGAACAACCGAGCCCTGAAGAGCATCCCTTTGTTCACCCAGCGCCTTAGGTGATGAAATTGTTGTGTCTTCCAAGTTGAACTTATACACAATAATATATGTACTTAAGTTATTGGGACATTTCAGTAGCAGGTGCGCCATAAATTCTACTGCACACCATTCACCTCTGCCATAAAGTTCATGGCGCGTCAATGCAGGAGACTTTACGACCATACTCCGATAAGTGCCAACGGCATGAGCGAGGTTACTGTCATAAGTAACGGCCTTTGAGCCTCAACTAGTGCGCCAGAGCCCCGAGCAACATGGCAGCAAATGCCGGGAAAAGACCGCAATCCACCGGCGACGCTTTTAGGGATGTCTGTTCGTGATATAGGTGCGGGAAAAAAATTATTTTGGAAAAATAATGATCAGATGCTGTGTTAAACCTGGAGACGTCTGAAGCTCTAAAATATGCTTTTCAAAGAAATGCGCCACCTGTCAAATAGATAGGGCATTGATTGTACGTGTGCATCAAGAATGAACATACTCATTTCGCAAGAAAATGCACTGCACGAACAATAGGCCTACAATGGCCGTCAGGTTTGGACCATTTTCGACCCAAATTGCTCACTGTTGATCATGCTCCGTCCGATTCTTGCAAAGTAAGTAGGCCTAATACTTTCAGGAAAATTGTCCAAAAAATTTGATATTTTGAGAACATGTCCAAGTTGTCATTTCGTGATATTTGGAAGAATAAGTTGATAATTAGCATTGATATCGATATTTCACTTTAGCATTATTAGATTATGTATCTATCATTATATTCCAAAATGTTCAGCATCTTAGCGTCGCTCGTGTTTGCCCTGAAAATCCATCCAAAAATGACACAAAATGATATATTGTTATGATTGATATCTAGACATGTCAGAACCAATAAAACACTGCAAATGTAGTTGTTGATGTCGTTGAGATGCTGCATGCAAAAATCAGCTGAAAATTCCAACCGCTTCATGGCTTTTCAAACATTTGGTAATTTTTTGCAAAATTCTGCCATCAAACTAAAAAAGGGGCCTTGGATCCAGGGCCCATATGACCATCCATGAACATGAATGAGGCCCCTATTAGAGACTTTGTGCAACTTCATCTGACCTAGCCCCCGCCTATAAATTCTCGTTACGGTTATTCAACACCCTTGGAGAACCACTTAATAATTAGTACCGAGGTCTAATTTTCAAATTTATTTGAACGACTCTGGTAAAAACAACTGATGTGACATCTACGCACATTTTAAGACGGAACCAAATTAAGGACACTGATTGACTTAGATTCTTCTCGAATCTCACGAGATTCAATTTGACGTGGAAGCCAGTGCGGCAGCTGTCGGTGTTCCCCTTGCTCTTACGAGTCTTAATTACTATACCTCGCCGGGGGAGGAGGAACATATTGTTTTAGAGTTTCTGTATTGATTTCAAGCAAAGGAAACGTGTTTCAACCATGAGGCTGGAGTTACATAGAGTTCACATTGACTTGGGAATCTGTCACTTAAATAACAAACAATTATTTACCAAAGAGTGGCCTACATATGATTCGCGATGTCACTTTTCACTCTTATGTCATATCATTTCATGTTTTCCAGCATAGGTCTTCAACATGCTATTGATTGATAAGTCATGACTTGTGACACGAGAAGCATGACAGATGACAACGAAACGTGAACCCAACTTATGGCGAAGTTATAAAGGATTCACGTTGACACTGTTCACGTTAGACTTGTCATGGGCTTGGAAAGCTAACGACGTGAGGGTGAAAAGTGACCTCGTGGATCGTATGCAGCCCGCGTTTTGGGAATGAGTTGTTCATTCTTCATGTCACCCGTGAAAGGTGAACAGTGACACGTTACATGTGAAAACGTGACCTCTCTATAATCGCGGCCTGCTGTCCCAGAAACCGGCCCATTCCCCTTGAAAATCCTAGCTATAGGGAGGCTTACGATTATCACAGAAATCACTCAATGTTATTATTTGCAGCACAATCATACTCAAGTTTGACGATATTGACTCCGAGAACTCGAGTACGGCTCAAATTACTAATATGGAAATTACTTTTCATGTATTCGTAACGTAATACGGTATAATTTCCGCAAATTATAGAAATGATCGGTATGAGGAGATCTTATGCACTTGATGACTTGACGCCATATTTGTTGTCGTCGAGTCGAAATGAAAGGCATGGTGGCGCCCGACGTTGCTCGTTGCTGTTTGCTCGTTGCTGTTTGCTCGTTGCTGTTGGAGAATTTGAGATGGTCGCTCCACAAACTACCGACAACCTGTGGTTTTTGCAACAGTTTAGTTTCATATATCGCTATCTTCTTATAATCAACCGCTGGCACGTTGGGGCAGGTTTGGACGAATCGTCAAAGGACGACCATGTTTTCTACAAATTGACCAATCAAATGCGTGACCATCTTAAAAAAACATTTTGATTGGTTGAGACCTAAAGCTTGGTTTTCATGAAACTCAGGGCTTGCTTTTCAGTTCCTTGCAAACGAAATAATATTTGTTTTACATCATTTTAATGTCAGAGCCATAATTCAAACAGTAAATTAAGCACTTAGTACAGAAGATTGACTTAGGAAGTCATCATTGATTTGTTTGCGGGATGTTTAAAGTTTTCTTGTGTAACCTCAGAGGGTCGCTCGGGGGAGGATGCAAGTTGTGTTGGTCATCAAGGTTAGTCAATCAATGATCCTGTCACCATTGTGTTAGTCTAATCCTTCTTTGTTTCCATGGCTGTGTTTTTAAAGTGACATTTGATGAGAAACATCGTATCCGATTATATGTGGAATGTCGCCGAGGCCGCTAAGGGGCCAAAAAATACTGTGACTGCTTCGAGCGTGTCAAGAAGCTTCTGAAAACAAGGTCAGTCATGTCGTTGAGCCTTTTAATATAATAATGATGATTTTACGTAGCGCTTTTCACTGTATTATCTACTGTCTCAAAGCGCTTTACAATCGCAACATTTTTACCTAGCCTGTCCATAAACCAGCGCACACTAGGACACTTCAGGCCAGTTGCGAGTTACGGAGTGGCACCGGCCGGGTAGCAAAGGCGAGACCTCAAGGCCGACGCTCAACCATTGTTCAACCCTGCTCCCTCAGCGAGAAGACATGACGTAAAGATTCGTTTGACGTAGGCTGATGAAAAGGACGAATCTAGACTTTGTAATCTGCACACAACATCATACTTTTATAAGAAATAACTTTGTAATCCGGGCGCAACTTCATACTTAAAAAACATGTCATCACACCGCCGCACGTTGAATTGAAGATAATCTTGCCTAAGTGATAGAAATTATATCGATCTTGCAAATTCAATAAGTGTCTATCCTCTGTCCTAATGCATTTTATTGATGCATTGAACCAAATCTTACAGCCCTGTCATTCGTGAGCGCCATCTGACAGTGATATTGTCAGGAAGGTCGTAGGGGATTTCAACAAATCGTCAAAATGCGAAAAAAGTGAAAAAAGCGCAAAATTGGATGATTCATGCTTTGGGCGTATAGCATTAGAATGTGTGAAGTTGCCTATAAAGCGTTTGAAATGCGTGTTGGATTATATAGGGTGGCAAGCAACTGGTCGCCCAGTTATGCTACGTCACCAGCTTTTGGGTTTAGTGGCTTTGATTTTATTGCTGTCAATTTTGTGATGATAGATGTTTGTGCGGGAGGCAGAGGGGCAGGAGAGTAGTAAATATCCCCTTGGAAATAATGTCGGGCACTTGGCCGTTAGGGTTTTAATGCATATCAGCTTCAAAGCGCGTGATAGTATTCCTAGTGATGTTCCCGAGCATTCTATCTAAGGACATTTCAAACTTCTACACTGGTCGTGAGGTCTTCTGCTATTGAAAGTTATGACAAATTCTCGCGAATAACCTCCTGGATTTGCCGAAAAAAATTTTTTTTTTAAATGTTGATTCGTGAAACCAAAAGAAATTTCGTAATCTGGCAAGAAAAAATCGTGATTTTTTTTTCGGAAATTTTCGCGAATCCTAAAAAGCTACGGGACGCGAAAAAGATAGTTTAGGGTATTAACGGGTATTGACACAAACATCGACATAATGGCTATAAATGGGGCCCTAATGATTTTTCGATGGCGTTATGAGCCCCGCCGGATGCCATTAGTAGTTCGAGGCATAGTTACGCGTTAATTACCCTATTAAAAGACCCTAAACGTAAGGCGGGCGCCTACGTCTTTTGCCGTCACCGAAATATCAGAGTGCTATACTTCTGTACACTGCTGAGTAACTGAGTAACTGTGAATAACAGAAATTACATGTTTGTCAGAAGGTGATGATGATGTTTTCACACTTGTCCTGCGTACAATATCGAAGATGAAGCCAAAAGACCGGTACATGGGACGTAGGATCAGTGTCATAATTCTTGTCTACCAAAAATAATTTTTTCTCAGCACCATAAGATACTGATATGATTTCTCGTTTGGGGATTAAAAGATGATACACCTCATCACGGACACTAAGAGTACCCAGCGTCCGTGACCTCAATGAGCTGGAACATTTAGGTACAAACAGTTTTGCAGCGATCAGTACGGACCCTTTGGCATGAAGATGAAATGACTAATATTTATTGTTTTTTTCTCTTTATTGTTGCAGGCTTTGTGTGGTACGCACCGAAGATAGCAGCACATCAAATCAGTATCACGTGACGTGTGACGTATGAACAGCCATTGGCTAACAAAAAGTCATCAAGGACATATTTCATCTGAGCTCTGAGAAGATTCTACGGTAACGAAAAATGAAATTTTACTTGTCGACTTATTGATTTTTAGGCGGGAGAAAGGACGTCTGTTGGTACTATATTTAACGCGCAGAAACACGGACAAAACCATCTCCTTCCGTGAGTTGGTATTGGGTTAATAATGCATTTAATGAACGATCGGTGGAATTGACTGCACAAATTCGAATTGACGGCGTGGAATAATTCTGTCCATGACATTGTGACGGTCTTGGCTAAATCGCAGCGGAGTGTGACTCAAACACGGCACTGCGGCTGCGTAATTTGGTTCATGCAAATTAGTTCTCAGTGGCAGTCCGCACGCCCGAGTAGAGAACTTGTCAGCGGTGTCACTCATAGACAAGATGACAGGCCTTCAATTGGTTTCGGAATGTTTCTAATTCTCCCGCGAAAATTACTGATTTGAACGCCTGGTCTCATTTCTAAGCAAAGTAGTTTCTTGTTGACATCTAATTTGTGACGTCACAGGAATCAGGAGGTCTGAATATTCGCGCTATTTTTTATTGAAATTGGAACAAACGAGAAAAAAAGGCACGGTTTCGGGATGAGTAAGGATGTAGGGTTCTCAGTAATTAGAAATAAAAATATTTTAAAGTTGATATTTGAAAGTAAAGAGATGAGGACGTGATAGTATCAAAAGTGACCGACATCATTACCATGACAAAAGCAAACACGTGACATAAAAGTGATCACGTGACTGCATTGAAAACTGCCATCGTCGTTTATGCAATTGACAATAGGTGTCTCTCTGACTATACGTATTGTGCAGTTTCTTAACGAATTTGCAATGAAAAGGCACCATGTATAACGAAACACTGATTGGATACGATATTTCAAATGAATCACATTATACGTTCAGTTTATTCGGGAACACCACTGAAGTTACGCAGCAGACGAACAGATCAAACGACTCGTACGGCGGATTCGGATTCTACCCGGAACATTACGGCTTGGTGCATTTATTATGCACGTCCATCATTCTAGGCTGTATGATATTATGCACAATAATCGGAAACGTGTTTGTGGTGGCCGCCATTATTCTAGAGCGGAACTTGCAAAGTGTTGCGAATTATCTGATAATGTCTTTAGCAGTTGCTGACTTAATGGTGGCCACGTTAGTCATGCCTATTAGCGCTGTGCACGAAGTGACTTCAAAATGGTTCCTTGGGGCCGAGGTTTGTGATCTCTGGATTAGTTTCGACGTGTTGTGTTGTACTGCGTCAATACTCCACCTAGTGGCGATTGCGCTAGACAGATACTGGGCTGTCACCCAGGTTGATTATATAAGACAGCGAACAGCTAAGCGGATAATATTTATGATCATTCTCGTTTGGGGCTTTTCAATCTGTATATCCATTCCTCCTTTATTTGGTTGGAAGGACAACAACAACCCGTACGAGTCCGGAGTCTGCCAGATCAGCCAGGATTGGGGCTACACGATCTTCTCAACATTTGGTGCATTTTACATGCCGCTTATAGTCATGATGGTGATCTATTATAAAATATTTCGTGCCGCAAGACACCGGATTCGAAAAAGGAATTTCGGTAATCGGACAGCCCCGCCTCCCCAGTCGATGGCGTTAAATAGTAATGCGACCGACGGTGCTGCGTTGACACAGGTGTCTTCTTCCGCGAGCGATAGTCCGGACGGCCCTAGCAACGGGTCCGCCGCAATTCCCATCAACGACGCAAACAAAAATAACAAAGCTCTCCTGACAGTTGATGCCCCCTTGAGGAACGATCGCGAACACACGAACTACGGGAATACACTAATTGTCCCAGATTCGCCATCTGTCAATCACGTCTCCGTGAATTCAGATTCTAATAAAGTAGTGTTCAATCCAAAACGAACTCCAAATTTATCCAATATGCGCAAGAATAAAAATCCAAGTAGGCCGCCACGTGATCGATCTCGCGAGAGAACGCGGGAGCGGCAGAAAGAGAAACTAGAACACAAACGTGAGCGAAAGGCGGCAAGGACCTTGGCGATTATAACGGGTTGTTTTATTATATGCTGGTTCCCATTTTTTATTTTAGCTTTAGTGGCGCCTTTCGTAAAGGATATCAGCATATTTCCGAATCTTGCATTTAGCGTGGTATTGTGGCTAGGCTACTTAAACTCGCTTCTCAATCCGGTTATATACACTGTATTCAATCCTGACTTCAGAAACGCCTTTAGGAAAATTTTGTTTGGTAAGTATCGAAATAGACAACCGGGCAGGAGAAGGTGATGACGTCATCATGAGATCGGGAATTGTGACCTTGACCTTATGAACAGAGACTCGAGAGCAATAATCACGATCTCTTCCAGTCTCGTTTCGTTTCGTGTGTATCGATCCGGTAAATTTTATACGAACCCGAAGATGGATGAATTTCGTCATGTATGATTTCCAATGATTATGCGGTGTTTTCTAAAAGCAGGAACGGGAGGAACGAATGGTTGTGGAGGAATTTTGCTCAGTGCAGGAAAACTGAGTTGACGCTGAAATTAGCATATCTTACGAGCCTACAAGCACGCTGTGAATAACATACATCAAGGCACTAAAATCACCATCTTGGGATCTTTGGCGGCCATTTTGGATAAAAAAATTGGTTTCCTAACTTTGGGAGAGCCATTTTGGTTTATTGTTATTGAAGGGTTAGAAGCCCGTGTTTGTGTCAGTAGAAACAATGCTTGGTGTTTCTTTCAGCAGTAACGTCAGTTGGCCTAATATCGCCGTTTACGTCATGACGTTATTTCCAGTAAGATATTGGCGATATGAGAACATGTGCCGTTTCCTTGTGGTATCAATGCGTGACAAAATTTTGATTATTAACAAAACGTCCTTATTAATTTTTTTGTAATCATGAGGTGTGGTTTCAAAATGTCGATCAGCAATAAAAACGCCACCTATGTTGTGAAATTGGTACTTAGTACTTGACAGTGACGTCAGGTTGTCCATTTGGCACATTCTCTGTGTCATAAGAGTTTGCGGATGAACACTCATTGTTCACCACTTTGTCGTGAAATTTCGGCCTATCTTCTGATCCAAAACTAGATCACTTGCAAATTGAAATTGCATATGTGTGTGTCCTAAAAGTTGCTAAAACTTTTTAAAAGTTGCTAAAACTTTATTTTTTACTTATGCAATAAAACATAACAGTATTGACTAAAAGATATTTTAGAGACAAAAAATATCTTGAAGACAGATATTAATTTCCGCTCTACACCGTGGCTGAGTTGATATCTCGTCGTAGCAAGCCTGATACACCCTTGTTTATCATCACTATGCCAACTAACGCTATCCCGCAGAGAATATATTTTCAAAATGGCCGCCACTGATTCCGAAGTGTATTTGTTTGGGTTATTTTGGACCTTTAGTGTCTTGATGTACAACATGCATTTTCTATCATAAAAGAGAGTGCACGAGTCAATGGAAGTGGTATTTTAAGTACTCCAACATCAGTCAGGCAATTCGCGAGTTCTTTGAAAGGTGGCAGCATTAACCGTGTATTGTTGGACAAGGTTGCCTGGGCTGTTCCTATCCTTTCTTGGCGACTGTCGATTCACTGGATGTAAGACACCGCAATGGACGAGTTGTTTCTTTTTCTGGCTATTTCGTCGCCCTTCACACCCGCTGATTCGACAAGCCACTCATATTCGCTGTACGAGATTAACAGCCAACTCATACTGTCAACTATAATACAATTTGGCAAATAAGTCCCCATCTGCACATGTCTTGTTGATGTCAATGATGACTTCCTACGTCTTTCAGTCAATTGGTATAAAACCAGCTGCAGCAAAAGGAACTGGGGATTATTTACACCAGAGCGAGTGTATTGTGTATTCGTCAGCTTCTGTGGTTATAATGACGACTACTGCTGCCACCTTTCGGTTGGAATCTCTCCCGCCTGATGTCGTCGTACAAGAATCTCCACCCAGACTCCAACACACCGACATGACTGTTTACATAATACACGCAGTAGCATCTGTAAACTGAGTATATTTTTATATGAAGTGCCCAATGTATCATAATATTATAATGTTGTATGTAGTTCACACAAATGTCAATAGGTAGCGCGATTTGGCGTGAAAGTATTTTTAGTTTATTTCTAAATTGTAGGTTTGTAACAAAATGTTTAGCAACCCAATGCCTGGATAATGACTGTGAAATGTACACGCTGTATATATATTTTAGGTAGTGTACCCATATAATGTCCTTACATAGTCGTATTCGTATTATCATATTGAGAAGTTTTATTTCAATCTTTCTTTTAGATTCTGATGGACATACTGAGTGCACTGTTTACTTTTTGTCATACGCGCGCTGGGAAGATCCAATGACGTCATTGTTTGTTGTGTTACCTGTATTGAAATTCTCAGTCTGTGGACGAGGTTTATTATCGAGGGTTGTTACTTCTACAGCGTAAGATTGCGATATTCTTCTAAACTACTTTGTAAATTTGCGCATTGTAGAACCTGATAAATCAAATAGTTCCCTCGATAAATCAAATAGTTCCTTCGAAGATCGTGATAAAATGGCTAATTCGATTATGGAAACTTATGGGAACTTCGGTCATCCCTAGCTTGTCATGGAAACAACATGCGCTGAAACGATTTTCATTCAATCATAAAGATAAATAACGATGATGACTAAAATGATACCCAATTCAGCTCTGAACTCCCAAAAAAGGAATTGTATTGCTTTCTGTCGTTGATGTAAAATGCTCTGTTCGACACTTGTGCTGATCAACACTGGCTCCCTATTGTCAAAACTTGGTACCTAGTCCTTGTCGTATCGCTTCAACATTCTTAGCCTTTACCTATTCTTGGTACAGGGTGGCCATATTTATGACCAGTTGTAAGTACAGCTTCCTTCTGATCACCTGTTTGATGGATTATCCTCAGGGGTCAAATCACCAGGTCCGGGTCAGAATTTGTAAAGCTCCAGACTTCTCCGAATAATGCCGGCGCAAGATAAATTCCAAGTTTCTTTCAGTGATGAAAAATGCTGACCGCGTTACACAAAGCTATTTTGAAATTGAAACCTCAACACACACCTAACATGATTCGAACATGGCCAAGCAAATTGGCGGGGTTTTGTGGAAGAGGTGAACCATTCTGTGGACTACAATCTGTTCAATAATATTCAGGCCACACATATATTCCTTTGATGATATTTACTTGTAGCATTAAAGGGATACGATCATTAGTACAAATTTCGTATTGGGACTTGCTGAGCCGAGTAAATATCATTACTTGATTGATAACCTCGTCGACAATTCGTTGATTGTAGTGCGACATTTCACGCGATCTGCACGAGATGCGAGCATTCATGGCAACAGTTTCAAGAGCACTCTGGCTAAAAATTACATGAGATTTTCAATAAGAATTAACTTGCAGAGCTTTCCTTTAACTTGGCCGTTTGAAACTCCATATTTTGATTAGGTTTCTTGTTGGTTACCTTGTAGTAGGCCTATGTCAATAAACTTACTACCAAACTGTCATCACAGCAGGAGTATTTTTCTCCTTCTGTAACTAAAGCGCCGCTAAGACAAAATTTCAGTTCAGTTTCAGGGCAAGTTTTGTCCCTAACGCTGGCGTTAGCTTAACTTGGCGTTAAGTCTAAAGGGCTTAACTGAAAGAGATAACGCTATGTTAAGATAACGCCAGCGTTACTAGTTACAACACTGATTTGAACAACCATGCACTGGTTTGGCGGGAGAAAGAGAAACATGTCGTCCGTTTAAGTGTTGTTTCGAATGGATTAAAGCTGAACCGATCATTCTTTCGTACACTGTTTTGGATGTCGCATTAATATGTTTAAAGGTGAACTGTTCAGTCTACACTGGTGAGAAATGTTGAGTGTTGTAACTAAATCCCATCATGCAGGGAGCAGTGGTTTTAGTCTTTCTTTCTTGGTAGTGGTTTTCGCTTCTCCTATGATACTAGCAGTAAACCTATAGTTCCTGAAGAGGTATACTAGCAGTAAACCTATAGTTCCTGAAGAGGTATACTAGCAGTAAACCTATAGTTCCTGAAGAGGTATACTAGCAGTAAACCTATAGGTATACTAGCAGTAAACCTATAGTTCCTGAAGAGGTATACTAGCAGTAAACCTATAGTTCCTGAAGAGGTATACTAGCAGTAAACCTATAGGTATACTAGCAGTAAACCTATAGTTCCTGAAGAGGTATACTAGCAGTTAACCTATAGTTAAGACCAGGTAAAAAAAATATCTGTCGTCCAAAATATTTCTTCCGTGTGGGAGGGGACGTTTTATATCTTAATTTTCATAGATATTGGACGTTATAGCAGGCACTTTGACGTGACAATACGTCCGTATCAGGCCTTAGTGATTTATGTCCCTCTTGCAACACACGCTAAATATGATAGAAAATGTCCTTTAATTGAGGATTTAAATATAACTCTCTTCAGGAATTTCATTTGAATGACAGGAATGCTGTCAACGCGGGCTGCGCACGTGTGGTCAGTTGGAAAACGTAATGACGGGTGTAAAATCTAGAATGAAAAAAAAGCATGTTTTCGGCCTTTAGCCTGAATCGGGGCTGGCAGGAATGAGAAACGACACTTGGATTATAGTTGGCCTAACTTATGCAAAACTCAACATTGTTTTGGTTCCTGGAATTTTATGTTCGTTTCGTTTAATATATGATACTATTAAAAGCTCATTTTTATACAATTTTGCCAGCCGCACACCGAAACATTTACTCATCCAATTTGCTGAATATGCTCATTCAAATTGTACATGCAGACCATTATTTCCAGGTCAATGGCCCCAAATCAGCATATTCAGAAAATTTGATGAAGAACTAAATAATAAGCCGCGGCTATTAGTCTCAAATCTATATTCTTCGGAAAGTTTGTGGTGTTTTTCTAAATTTTGTGTAGACGGTGTGTTCTTTGTAGGATGGTGTACATGCGCGAATCTGATGAGATTATTGTGGTTCTGCGCAGGTCACGTGATACTTCCGACAATTGCAGCTAAAGGTAGGCTGGACGTCGTTTCGACTATGATTAGAAATTCGGATTCTAGCTGGTATTGTTTTCGTACAAAAATAACTGGAATGAAATCACAACACATGTTTAGTCTCTTGATCGACTTCAAAGCTAGTAATACGGATTCAACAGTGCGCTCTTTACAACATTTTTAATTTGCGCCCAAATCAATGTCACGTGACTTGCGTTGAACTTATTTTGAGGTCGTTTTGAAGTACGTTTGACGCTGTTTAGATTGTATCCAATCAAATATCTATCATCTCTACGGTAGAACGAGTCACTACTGTCAAAATATACTGAATTTCCATTGAAATTACTACTCAAAATGATTTGATTCATGCTAAAAATCTGCATTCAGAACAGGTGCGGGGCAAGCCACGGGCGGTACGGAAACGGACCATCATAACCAAAACCACCAACAAATGTCGGCTGGTGTTTAAATTGACTATTAAAAATCTGCTTTGTCAAACTGATTCGTCCAGCAATTTCAAAACGACCTCTTGTATGGTTTTGATGAAGCGTGAAATAAACACTTGCACAATATTCAGCATTAAACGGGAGGCAAAGTTCAAAATACGGGTAAACTGTTTATACTGGTTAGAGATTGACCTGATGTGTACATAGTTAGCTTATTGTGATGTCTTGGTGGACGTTCTGTTCAAGCTTATACCTAATCCTGATATGGCTAGGGCGATTCGCAGTTCTAAAATACGTTTTACCCCAGTTTGATTACTCGTGAGTAAGTTCTGACAGAACTAAACTCTGGACTTATTTCGAACTCCACTCTCGAAAACCGATTCATTCATTTTGTAAATATGACAAAGAGTATTCGGTGAAAAGTTCCTAAAGATGAGTAAAAATGTACGAGATATCCTGTAATTTTGGATTATTTAACATTGTACATAGCTAAGCTTTATGGTTTCACGGTCTCATCATTTTGTTAGCTCACCTCTTAGCAGAGGTGAGCTTATCCCATACCGTGGCGTCCGTCGTCCGTCGTCGTCGTCGTCGTCCGTCGTCCGTTAGCAGGGCACGTTTCGTAACTGTTAGAGCTATTGAGTTGAAACTCGGTACACATGTACCCTTATGTAATGACACCTTGGAGACCAAGTTTGGGTCCGATTCGTTTCATGGTTTGGCCACCAGGGGGCCAAACGTTAAAAGTGAAAATATGCAATATCTCCCTTAATAGTAGTCGGGAAATTTTTAAAAAATATGGTAGGTACTTCTAGCAAAGGTGCATCATATATCCTCCGGGTTTTTGATTTGACCTCCTTTTCAAGGTCAAAGAGGTCAAATGGTGTAAATTGGCCATTAGAATGTAACGATGGCGCGTTTCTAAACTGCAATGACTATTGATACCAAATTTGGTACACATTTACCCCTTAGTCAGGTGATCTCAGGGACCGAAGTTTGGTCCAATATGATTCACCACTTGACCACCAGGGGGTAAAATCCAAAAACCTCAAAAATGTGATTATTCCTTAACTTCTTGCCCGATTGCCACCAATTTGATATCATGGGTACATCTAACCACCATACAGTATATGTCACACAGGTTTTTAATTTGACCTTCTTGTCAAGGTCACAGAGGTCAAATGGCATAAATTCGCCGTCAGGCCGTAACTATGGCACGTTTCTTAACTGCAATGACTATTGATCACAAATTAAGTACACATGTACCCCTTGGTCAGGTGATCTCAGGTACCGAAGTTTGGTGCGATCTGATTTGCCGTTTGGCCTCCAGGGAGGGGGCCAAATCCTAAATTCTTCAAAATGCCATTATTCCTAGTAATGACTTGCCCGATTGGCACCAATTTTATATCATAGGTACATCTAATTCTAACAACCATTCAATGTGTCACCCGGGTCTTCTTTGATTTGACCTACTTTTCAAGGTCACAGAGGTCGAATGTACTGTAAATTGGCCATTTTGGGGAAATTGTAATTGCCTGGACCTACATCAAACCTAACACTACATGACACAATACCATGCTCTTTATCCATCTTTCCTCCACATGAGGTGAGCACAATGGCCCTGGCCATTTCATTTGGAATGACCCGGTTACCGTCCCCCGCATACGCCCCCTCCACTACTTCATCATAATCCCCACCTCCGACATGACATATCAATCCACTGCTTCTTGGCCAGAAATAGTCCTCAGACTCGTTTTGCTTTACGAAACAAGAATCATTATCATTGGAGCAATAAAGTGGTAATAAATCCTACAGTCAGACTAAACACGTTTGCTCGAAAATACTCCGCGTTGTCCTGATTTGCGGGGAAGGTAAGCTCTGACACTCAGCCGTCAATTCGGTCAAACTGTCGGTCTTTCAATTTTAGATAATGTTTGCGGTTTTGTTTCGCGGGACGATATTGTTCGCGAAATTCGCAAAACGTGGTGGCAAACAATATCATTAAGATGTAGTTTTCAACCTCTTATTCATGAATAACACGCCCATATGTCTGAGATTGACAATTATTCGTTTCCTTGCCAATCAGCACGAAAATAGAGAAAAATCGCAAGTATTATATGAAATCGTCATCCTATCATAAAGTAAATGATTTAGGCCTGGCCAGCTCTTACCTTTATATCAAGAATAATGGGTTTGATGTAAAATATATGTATTCTGACGGATATGCCCGAGTGTTCGTGATATAAGGTCCATTACGTAGGATCAACTCACCGAACAGCGCAATATCTACTTCCGGTTTTCATACCCCGAGCGGAAGTCACAGGCTATCAAGCACTAGTTCTCTGTCCATATATCACTCGATATAACTCTTGACTGGTGTTTCGTCTTGTTTCCAAGGTCATATTAGTAAACTTGGGAACGTAGAGCGGAAAAGATTTGGATTTACTTTCGATGGGTTTTATCTCTTTCATTGGCTGTTCCCATGCTTTGCTTTGAATAAAACAACATGTTTATGTAAAGCGCCGCGCAAACAAGTGATATCAATCGTCGCAACCTGCGATGATTATGATCGTTGCTATGTGCGACAAAACTATTTCTTGTCTGCGGGTATAACTGTAAGCGCTGTGTTTGATATTGATTGCAGATCGCATGCGATCAACGATTCTGGTCACCGCAGACGAGCAATACCTGTATATTGTGTTGTAGGTCGCCCAGTGATTTTAATCACTGGTTTGCGGGGCGCTTGAAATGCTGTATGGCTGAAAAATCAAAATACTCGTAGGTTGGTTGTTTCCAATGCCCCATCCTACCCCACCCGATGTTATCCCAACTTATCCTATTTCGCCCTTGGGAGTGAAGTCTCTGTAAGAGCTGTCTATAGTCTCGTTGCTCAGATAAAAGTGGGTCCTGGGCTTAGATAAATTAATGTAAATCAGAAGAGGTTATGCTTTGATCATGACTCGTGATGAGGGCAGCGTGGCTCCCGTTGTTGTGATCCCGCCGAATCGGATAACGGCGAATAACACCAGAAATTCTGATCGCGTTGCAAATTATATTATGGTATTAAAAATATCATCGCATCGTAAGGAGCTTTTCTGAAGCCGTAAATACGGTTGGCGCAGTTTCACTTTTATTCTACGCGTCTTGTAATAAGCTAAGCCGAAAACACTCGAGGCTAAAAATACCGATCCAGTAGCCATGTGGAGTTTTATCGGCTGGAAAATGTCGTGTGAACGGTTTTATTCGAGGGGTTCATGTTTTGATACGAGAGCATGGCCATTTTCACTTTAAAAGGTCGATTTGATATATCGCTACGCCATTATGGTGATCAGGTTCAGCGGTACGCGCCGGTGTAGAGGAGTTGTTTGGGCAAAATATCGCAGTCCTGTGGACGAGCCAACCTCGATAATAAACCTCGTATGCAAACTGCGCTTATGTAATGACACAGGATTCAGGATACAGGAATCATCAAATGTACTATAAGTGACTTAGTAAGTCGTTGGCTTATTAGACGGCAAGTGTATCTGCGACCAGTTATGTAATTATCATGAACTACTTTGCACCAACCACAAGTTGATTAGTCAATGAGATATTCAAATTGGCCCCATGCTTGCAGCGCCGCGCCGCGGTGATATATGTAACGAGGATCTTCTCGGCGCTTTCTGCCTTTCGTCACGTTCCTCATCTTCCGTTAAGGCCTAGCTCCAAATCACCACTCCACACCGCGTATCACGCACAGGGTCTTCGCGACACGATGCGTACTAACGAAGCCTTTTGCCTGATACCCTTTGAGAAACGTTGATTTGGAGGAAGGCCTCATTTTTTCTTCAATCTGTACGATTTAGTTAAAGGTGCTTTCCCGATCTGTTGTAATTTGCTCTTTCAAGTTCTATTACTTTCTATGTCTTTCTATTTTATCAACGGGAAAGAACTTGTATCATAAATGAATAAACATAAAGGTATCACTACACAGCAAACGTAATTTGAATTGAAGCAAGACAAACGCCGTTCGGTATCTTTCATGTCCTTTCAGACTAAAATGACGACGATCCATGATCTAATCAATATCTTTCCATATTCGCAGAACATTTAAATGATGAAAATTACGTAACTCAGAGTCAAACCTTTGTGGTTATTCCTTTATGCTTGTATGTATTTCATGAATATGCACTATTTTGCGTGAATCTTGTGAAAGTCCTACCTATTTTACCAATTTAAGATAGCAATTTTGCAGACAGACATATTTGGAAGTTGCCCGGCTCCTTGAAAAGAAAGGTCTGTATTTCAACTGTTTAGACATTTGCTTTAACTCAGCTGTATCCACCCCAGTCCTTACCCCTGGCGAGGTTTGCCGTATTGTACAGGTTTCCGTTATGAATTCATTCCTCCCAACATGACCAATTGCTCCAGGCAGTTCCGCCAGTCATCCTTTTCAAACCCTCTAATACCATTGCAACAACTCTCTTTTGTGCCGGCCTCAATAGCGTCGTTGGTTAACATATTCCCTGTGATGACTTATACTATTCGAAAATGAGTCCTATTCAATCTTCTTTGGTGATAGCAATCGTTTGAAGAAGTTGTCTGGAATCCAGACTGATTAATTTGAGCCTTTCCTCCTGGTCGATTCTCCAAGATAAGGCGCCGGCCATTTTGTTATCAATCAAACTCGTGATAGTCACATGACCGTCATGTGACTCACAAGGCCAGCCAGCAGGCGGCCATAATGCAGTCACCGATTGATATATCACGACATAAAGATCAGTAATGTTATCATGAAACTGTCAAATGAGGGGTGTTAGAAACTGTTGAAAACATCCTCCAAAACTGCGGGGGGGGGGGGGGGTTACCACTTGAAGATTGATTGTACGAGGAGCGTGTTTATGTGTGGCAGTGATTGAGAAGATCGTGAAGTGTGTGTGAGCGCTGATTGATGAGACCTAGGGAACCATTATGATAATGGCACACAAAGCTTACAAAATTCTAGGCTAGTATAGGGAAATGGTTGCCTGCTTCAAGTCGAAACAACTCCTTTCCGTCGACAGGTCCCGGCCAAAATAGCAAAAAAGAGCACGTAAAAAGTCAATTTTAGGAGACTAGGAAGCCATTTTTTATTCGGAAAGTCATCTCAGATTTGAAGCTCAATCCATGGTGGTCCCAGAACTCATCATATACGGTTCGGTGTAAAATCACCGAGAACATCATGACCTTAAAAATGCTAGTTGGTTGGGACGTGTCAAATTACTGTTGTGGCCTGGTCAGTAGTGTGATGGTGAGTGGGCAATAGTTTGTGGCGCCTCGCAGCACGAAACCAGTACCAATCCAACACTAGCCTATCCACTCAAACACCGATCGAATAATTTTAACTCGAGTGATATTCTTTGTTCCTCCGATTTCACCGGTTTTCTTAAAATAAAGAAGGCGGGTTTGAGTTCTTCGGTGCAAAATATAAAAAATCCTTAATATTTACTCCGAAGGCCAGAACCGCATTCCTATACCATCCCACCCTATCCTCTTGACTCCAGTGCAAGATTGTCAAGTCTTAACTCGAGTAAATGATGAGCGAGACTTGAATCGAGTGAACGATGATGGAGTGGGTTGAACTCGGATCGTATGAACTGCCATGTTTGTTTTGAATGGAGATACTTGTCTTGATGTGCGATTTGAGTGTATGGATTGATGACATCGCTTATATCCGTGGCGTGACTGATTTGATTATAATAGCGTCTGAGAGCTCGTTGAATGTTGTATATGCATCCAAATCTCGTTATTTGTTGTATAAATGACATTGATAGCATGCATGTATGGCAAGAGCAGGAAATGAGTATATTTTTCAAGATTAACATCTTCGGTCTGTGCCATGCTGCGTCCAATTGTGACAGGCATCGACTTGGAGCAGAATGTCTTTACACATATACTCTAGTTTCACCAATATAAGACCGGTTTTGAATTTCTAATACAAGCTACATATCATGCACATGATCGTTTGACGCCATTAAACATTGGATTGGGATAAACAATGCATTGACGACACCAATTGCCCAGTGGTAAGGACTTCCAGTGCTGACTTGGCCTTTTTCGATTCCACAGGTCTTAGATCAGCGAAACTAGAGTATGTACGTTGCTATACGTTGCTAGGTTTTTCTCCGTCGCATGATATGAAAGATGGATGGGCAAGACAGATTAGACTTTTTTAGAGCTGTACGAAACATGGGACTGAAAGATGAGATGAATGTGATGATAAAGGCGGAATGTATGCTGAGTGTCTGTTCGGCAAATAGACAAGGAACCCCAAACGGCTAGTTTGCTTTCACAACGGCCTATTCGACTACCGTCTTGTCTGGGATACTGACCGTACGTGTCGTTTCTGAAGATAGTTTTCCGCTGAAAGCGCACTTCTGTGCACGTCCTTCTTGATTTCGTCGATGCATTTCCTGTTTTCTCGATCAAATGGTGTTAAACCAGGTAGAAATCGGTAAAGATCTAGCGAGATATCGCACATCTTTTAAAGGTGTGAAATGTGTCGGTACAGCTTGCTCTTCTTTAAACCCGTAAATCTAGCTACGCAGGAAAATCTGGCTATCATCGCTGTTTTCTGCTAGGCAATGAGACTGGCTCAGACTGGCAGAAATTAGCGACGATAGCTAAAAATCGCGACAACTCTTCTTCTGGAGCCCTGCCTGACTGTTCTGTGGGAAGCTTGTTGTACGAGGCGAGTGTCCAATGCGACCAAATGAGACGTCAGACATAAATTCTCACGTGACTGTGTTTTGATTTATTTGAATGAATGCATCTTGTGGTTTTGACGGTTGAGTGAAATGTCGGAGTGACTCCTAGCGGCCTTGTGGTGAAATGTGGCGCCATGGGGGTTCGCATACTGCTGTTTTCGCCGTCTACTCTATTGACAATAAAAGCCGTAAATACCTTAGAAATACATTTTCCCCAAAAAGGGTAGTTTGCATAAAGTTCGAAGGGCAGTTTACTTGTGTTGAGAGGAAGAGAGTGGACGTGTGCATCTTCTTTTAAACATAAAATTATTCTGAGACATGGGCTATTATGTTGACCAGCCAGGAAGGTGCGTGGCTGATGTTTGTCCTTATCAATGCTAACTCGGTCTTGTTAATATATCGTGCAATTTGTCCTGAAAATTAAACAAAATTAAAATCAATTGTTTTGTTCAGTGAAACCGACTATATTGGAAAACCGAACTGAAATCACTGCAGTGCAGCCTGATTTCTCATCAAGAATCCTTTAAGCAACGCTTTTTCATCATAATGCATTATACCCTTTTTTCTGACTCTATCTGGATGATAAATTACACCAAGACTATCGTTTTTTCGTCAACATGAAGAGTTATGTTCAGCATGATAAAAATCAAGTGATTTTAATATTCACTGAGAGATTTTCTCGGTCCCGTGGTATTCAGAAATCGCAAACTTTCCTCTGTGCTTGTGAGTGGACCGGTTCCCAATCTAGAGAAAAACACTGATAGTAATTTGCGGACAGGCTTACATGTAATTACTCCGCCGTAGCGTGGGTGGTGAGAAATCTTCTTGATACAGTGACGATTATTTTATAGGGTGAGAATTGAGTGGAATCTTGGTGGCGTGGTGTGATCTGACTGACATTAATAGACAGGTTTCGCAAGCCTAAAGAAGGGCTACGTATACGTTGAAGTTCGATGTATGTAAATGTATTTCTTTGACGAGTGTTTTTAAAACTTCTCCTGACTCCTCCAGCAACTGAGTACAGAAAATGATTTGCGAGTGTTGCATAAATTTGTGAAGGACTAAACCACAGACCTTCATACTTCGAGATTCGTCGCGCTCGTCCCGTATGGATTGCGAAACCTGGCTAATGTGTGTGAATGGACCTGCGTGTTGAATACTAGTAAATACAAAACTGAGAACCGGCGTTTTGTTTTTAAAGACAACAGTCGAGTGTCTTCAAACAAAGCCCGCTCGCACCTAGGTCTAAATTCCCATTGTTCTGCTTTTTTATTATTTGGTTATCAGGGCAAATATTGATAACATCGACTCCAACGAGACAGCTTTCGAAGCGATCGGCTTGGCCCGGTAACAGAAAATAAACGTAGGCCTAAATGTCACTCTGATCTAGCCTGCATGGCTCACGGGACGCAGCCAAATTTGCCGTGAAAACGTTGAGAGTGAGTTGAAACGTATGCTTGCTAAACCTTTCTAGTATATTGATTGAGAGACTGTGGTGACCGAGATTGTGTGAGCTTCTTGTGTCTGTTTGGCCCGAACGAGCTATTCCCTACAAGTGAAACAGGTCCACCGACTGCGACGAATCTTCTTGTCGGAATGAGTGGAGAAGCCGGTGGATCAACCCCGTGACCTTGACCTCTCATGAAAGAGATCGAGAGCTCCTCTCGATGCGTGCATGTTTATTCATAATTCTCATGTTACTTTCATCAAAACCCAAGATACGTTATCTCTAGTCCACCAACGTCAGTTTTGGAAAGACGTGTTTTTTTGTAGTATCCTTCTATACCTCTCATTTGACAGACTCTCACTATGGTCACGCTTTAGATTTTAATGCGAAGGAAAACAATCCTTTGATGTCCTCAAAATATTCGGTTTAGCGCGGCTACCCAGAATAGTAACCAGCAAAAAAGGTCCAAATCTTAGATTGAAGTCATGGATAAATACACTGTACGGGAACGGCGTAAATCCAGTCACAGAGAATACTGGTCGGTCGAGGAAGCCACTTTCACTTTCGGGCATTACTTTCTAAGGTTACCGGGGAGGTATTGGTCAGGTTCCATAGGACGCAGAAAACAATTTATTGTCAAGGGCAGACGACTTCAAAGAAGATATTTTCGACTGTTTGTAGCCAATGAGACGAGATGTGAGGTTAGCATGACGCAAACGCTGGCAACTTTTGCTGCTGATTGCTGCAATGAAAATTGCAGATCACTGCAACAGAAGTTGCAGCGTGTGCGCCGAGCATTCGTAGTCAGTGACCGTACGCACTACCGCATCTGACATTTGACGCAACTTCTATTTTTCATCGGGCCTATATAAGCCCGTGATGCAATGCAAAGTGGTGTTTTTATATGGCATTGTGACGTAATAGGTTGTATTTGTGATTTATATGCGTTCGATGTGGATAATAAAATGCGGCATTTTATGATATCATTCGGGTGCATCATCATTGTTAGGAGTTTTAAATGTTAACTTTTGGGACGTTTGATTGGTACCCGGCAAGCAATCGGTCAGGAAGTGACGTCGGAAATTTGACAAAATGGCGTACACTACCTAATTGATTGTGGGGAACAACCTTCGATATGTATTAATTCCGTTGGACGCCTATTTTTCAATGTACTTTGCATCCAGCTCGGCTTTGTTAATCTCGGTTTAGTCAAAATGTCCATCGTTCGGCAAAAATTCTATGCCACGTAAATGTTCAGCACTACAGAGATAGTCATTGAGAGTCAGCCAACCAATATCAGCTAGGGAGGGCCTTGCGATCTCAAATTTAGATTGCACGGACCTGTTCGCGAAGGGTCTTTCTGCACTTTACCACGCAACTGAACATTTTGTCCTTGAAACTAAACACACACACTCTATTTTCTTTATGGCCACATTGACGATCAGTTCGGATATTAAGCGTGATTTGCGGCGAGGAAGGTCGTAGATTTAATCTCACCATCAGGAAGGAAATTTGCACATGATCAAGAAATGATCGTTTCATAAATGCTAGAGTGATATATGCAGTTGATTATTAAAGATTTATACTTCCCTTTGGAATGCTGCAATCTCTTAAGATACGAAATGTTCAACTGAATTTTTTAACGGTCCTCGGCAAACTGGAGCTTCAAGGGTTAAACTTCATACCTGCTTAATTAGGATGTTAATCCTTTAATTTTAACCCTTGGCGGGACTACTTTGATCCCAGGGAGAGTGGGCAAAACTTGAAGCAGTGATTACTTCCACTGCCGGTAGGTGGCGATAATTAACCCTCCAGTGGTAGTGACCCTGGGGTGTTGTATAATTGAAAGGGTGCTCGTAGCTCCAGTTGGCCAATGCACCGGTCTTTGATTTGGGTCAGGATATTGGGCTGTCCACTTTATTTTGATGGCACAGTGTGTCTTAGAAGCTCGTCATTTCAATAACATTGGGACCCTTTTTGGCAAAGGGACAGTCCTTCATGATATGTTTTCATTTCTTAAAGGCCGAAGTGAGTAAACAATGCGTTTTACATAAAGATCATTTGAGGGGCGTAATAAACACGGAACGAATTCCGTGAATGTACAGTACCCATTCATAATGTGCATTCATTTAGTTCATCTGTTCGAAATAGGTGGCTCCCCTGGTATTTTTAGGAGGGCGTTTTTCCTGGTGATTCGAGTGAGAAAAAAACATTGTAAAATTGTCCCACTTTAAACATATTTGAGCTAGATCCCAGTAGGTACGGTACGTAAATGATATATCCCATAGGACTATGCGACAGTTTTAATACTGTATATTGAGATATATAAGAATGGTGATTCTAATGCAGAGCCGATGTGTCATGATATTAACATAATTTATTAAGTTGTCGTGGATATCATGTAATCACCCCTACCTGTGGCTGACTGATTAAAAGTTCCACATTCCAAGTGATTTCTTGGAATAAAATGTACTTCTTGCGAAATTAATACGAGACAAGACCACTAATGAATATTCATAGCCGGTTGGAGGGTCGAGGCCTATCAATTAGACGAGTGCATGTTTTTAACTCTCAAGTACATATTTGGAGAGGTATTGAAAAAATATTTGTTGTGGCAAGTCTACAGATATAAAGAAATTATTTGATGAAAAAATTAATTTCGAATTTTGCTAATTGGGTAATAGGGGGCGTGTTTTGAGTTTTTTCTGCCAGTTGGCTGAAAAGAGTGGAAATATCAAAGTCTGTCTAATTTGTCGATTATCAAAAAATTTCCGTGGTCAACTACCAGTTTATTTTTCACCATTTACTTGCCCGACTGTCCGGAATAACATAATCTAAATTTCAGATTCACAACCGAACGCAGTATTTGATGCGTCGCGGTCAAACATTGACAATTTAACTGCTAAAAGGCTTAAAAAATCAATTGTGGTCTGGTCTCATAATTTAATGTTTGCATAACTGTACATTTTAGTTGTTTTGTCATCCATTTTCAAGTTCTACGCCAACAATTCCGGGGTGGCCGTTGCAATACCACAATACGTCACATAATGGACTTTTTATCAGTTCGGCCACACTTAAAGGACAACATGTTTGAGAACATATTCTTAAAATATCTTGGGCGCCACCTGCTAATCACAGAGTGAACTACTTGTTTGTATACTGCCTCTGTAGAGTGACACAGTTCCTTCTGTTTCGGAGGTGGCGCCACTAGTATTCTATAAAGGGTCCATTTTCTTATACAACTTGTTCTTTAAATCTAGATTGAGTGACGTAACATGCTATATTCTCTTGACAAATACGAATAATTGTAGACTTATTTTTCAATTTCACACTGTGAATCAAAATTGTGATGATGTACATAGAGACAAAATACCATATCATTATGATTGAATAAACTTTGATACAAGAACGATAGGTTGGGTGTTTTTCTGGATTTATTATGGGTTAACAGGCAGGGGTGGATTTGAGGGGGCGACCCGGCCCTGGCCCCTATTTTCTGCCCTCAGCAGCTCCGGCCCCCCATTTCTCAGAATCCTGGAGCCGTCGCTGAAAGACACTTCAAGAAGGATTTTCATCCTGGAGGTGACTGTCCTCCCATATATCAGAGCAGGGTGTCTTCAGGAAGGATTCTCGCCTTGGAGGAGACTGTCCTCCCATATATCAGAGCTGGGCGTCTTCAAGAAGGATTCTCATCCTGGAGGAGACTGTCCTCCCATATATCAGAGCAGGGTGTCTTCAAGAAGGATTCTCATCCTGGAGGAGACTGTCCTTCCATATATCAGAGCAGGGTGTCTTTATGAAGGATTTTCATCCTGGAGGAGACTGTCCTCTCATATATCAGAGCAGGGTGTCTTTATGAAGGATTTTCATCCTGGAGGAGACTGTCTTCCCATATATTAGAGGTGAGTGTTAACGCAAAATATCAATGCAAAAAATGAATTAGAATGTTTTCTTCATAAATGATTATACAACACAGCCTATTTACAGAAGTATTGGAATACCAGTCCTGTGAACTCAATATCCTGAGAGAATATACAGGGTAACCCCCAAAAACTCTGGTTTTACTCATAACCAGTTGGCTCCACAGCACAAATTAGAGTAGGATAATATCTTCTGCCGGAACTACACTTCATAGGAACACTTCAGGGTTTTTATGAGCTTCCTGATAAATACAACCAACTTCTTACGAAATTAGCGACAGCAGTTGTACTAATTACCACCTTACCAGGACGCATTTTAGTGAATGGTTAGGCAACCATTACCCCCTTGGTTTGTGCAAAATAGTGAAACAGTACATTTCATCGCTGTATTTGTGGTAAATGTACCTTAGAATAGAAATTGATCTCTCGCTGTTGGTATTGCCTGATAGAAACACTGCTTGGGTGAAATTCAAACTTTGTCCAAAACCTTGACTAACAGTAAACACCTTGGCTTTTGGCCTAATTTTAGCTCCAATGTTGTGGTGTTCGATGACACAACCAATACCTCAAGTCCTGTATCATTTCCTATCAAAAAGGGACTGAATAGGAAAGTTTGCACAGGGCAGAATTCGAAGTAATTCTTCCCTAATATTATCAAGTAAAGATACAAGTGTTCTTATACAGTAGAACCTCCTTAATAAGGACACCACTGGGACTGTCAAATAAGTCATTCTTAATAGAGACGTGTCCTGATTAGAGAGGTCAATTCGGATGGAAACAATCAATTTGGGACCAAAACAAATAGAAGTTGAACCTCTCTTAGCGGACACCTCCATATTAGAGACACTCGTTTGGCTGTTTCAATTCAATTTGACTTCTAATCAGGACACCTCTCCATTACGAATTCAATTTGATTTCTTATCAGGACACCTCTCCATTACGGATTCAATTTGACTTCTAATCAGGACACCTCTCCATTACGAATTCAATTTGACTTCTAATCAGGACACCTCTCCATTACGAATTCAATTTGACTTCTAATCAGGACACCTCTCCATTACGGATAGCATTTGTCAGTCCTGAGAGTGTCCTTAATAGAGAGGCTCTACTGTAAAACAACTCCACCACTCCACATCAAATGACATCCCCTTTAGGATCCTCTTTAAGAGTAAGTAGATGAAAACTGCACTGCTTTTGATTTCAGAAGTCACAGTGAGTATTTTTAACGACCGAGAAACAGGACTCAGATGATTCCAGATGACCTGGAATTGATGTCAACTCAGATTCTACGTGAGACAAGACCACTAATATATATTCATAGGTTGGAGGGTCCAGGCCTATCTATATTAGACGAATGCATGTTTTTTTACTCTCAAGTACATATTTGGAGAGGTATTGAAAAAATATTTGTTGTGGCAAGTCTACAGATATAAAGAAATTATTTGATAAAAAATTAATTTCGAATTTTGCTAATTGGGTAATAGGGGGCGTGTTTTGAGTTTTTTCTGCCAGTTGGCTGAAAAGAGTGGAAATATCAAAGTCTGTCTAATTTGTCGATTATAAAAAAATTTCCGTGGTCAATCACCAATTTAAATCGCACCAGTTACTCGCAAGACTAACCCGTATATCATATCCGAATTTCAGTTTCACTACTTGACGCATTCTTTGATGCGTCGCGGTCAAACATTGACAATTTAACTGCTAAAAGGCTTAAAAAATCAATTGTGGTCTTGTCTCACGTGGATATCCGGTCGCATGTGGCTTCAATAGGCCTATTTATGTTTGGATGGCCATTCCTGGAAAAAAACCATGTTGGTCTTATTGGAGGCTGCCAAAGTTGTGTGATGTCACAAGATATCAAATAGGTCTAATAGATCATATCCACCACAGTTGTGATGGGATGTAACCGTTAATGCTGTACCCCACCCTCTGCAACAAAATGATTTCTTAACACCACGACTAAAGTAAGTCCCCCCTAAACAATTGGTCATCATTTCTAAAGTATCCACGACAATGCAATGAAAATGGCAGGACATCATCATATCATCTTTAGGCATACTGGGCGAAAAGGACAAGGGCCTAAATGACAGATATCACTGATCCACCAAGGCCACAACACTGAAATTGACAGGCAATATGGGGCTTGCAATCAGATGTGGTTTAAAGGGTAGCTCGTGTCAAATTTCACCATATAATGTTTTAGCTGTTTTTGACAAATGCCTACGTCACTTTCTCATAAATCGGTAAGGTTTTCGAATCGAAATGCACATTTTCTAGAAATTGATGGTTTAATCCCGCCCGGACGGCTCGCTTCGATGCCGTTTTCGTGGATGACGTCACAACATGAACATTTTTGTGGTCGCGGTGGTTTACATTCAGCGATTTCATAATAAATCTAATCAATGAAATGGCCAGGGCCATTGTGCTCACCTCATGTGGAGGAAAGATGGATAAAGAGCATGGTATTGTGTCATGTAGTGTTAGGTTTGATGTAGGTCCAAGCAATTACAATTTCCCCAAAATGGCCAATTTACAGTACATTCGACCTCTGTGACCTTGAAAAGTAGGTCAAATCAAAGAAGACCCGGGTGACACATTGAATGGTTGTTAGAATTAGATGTACCTATGATATAAAATTGGTGCCAATCGGGCAAGTCATTACTAGGAATAATGGCATTTTGAAGAATTTAGGATTTGGCCCCCTCCCTGGAGGCCAAACGGCAAATCAGATCGCACCAAACTTCAGTACCTGAGATCACCTGACCAAGGGGTACATGTGTACTTAATTTGTGATCAATAGTCATTGCAGTTAAGAAACGTGCCATAGTTACGGCCTGATGGCGAATTTACGCCATTTGACCTCTGTGACCTTGACAAGAAGGTCAAATTAAAAACCTGTGTGACATATACTGTATGGTGGTTAGATGTACCCATGATATCAAATTGGTGGCAATCGGGCAAGAAGTTAAGGAATAATCACATTTTTAAGGTTTTTGGATTTTGCCCCCTGGTGGTCAAGTGGTGAATCATATTGGACCAAACTTCGGTCCCTGAGATCACCTGACTAAGGGGTAAATGTGTACCAAATTTGGTATCAATAGTCATTGCAGTTTAGAAACGTGCCATCGTTACATCCTAACGGCCAATTTACACCATTTGACCTCTGTGACCTTGAAAAGGAGGTCAAATCAAAAACCCGGAGGATATATGATGCACCTTTGCTAGAAGTACCTACCATATTTTTTTCAAAATTTCCCGACTACTATTAAGGGAGATATTGCATATTTTCACTTTTAACGTTTTGCCCCCTGGTGGCCAAACCATGAAACGAATCGGACCGAAACTTGGTCTCCAAGGTGTCATTACATAAGGGTACATGTGTACCAAGTTTCAACTCAATAGCTTTAACAGTTACGAAACGTGCCCTGCTAACGGACGACGACGACGACGACGACGACGACGACGACGACGACGGACGACGGACGCCACGGTATGGGATAAGCTCACCTCTGCTAAGAGGTGAGCTAAAAATGGAAAATTTGAGCTTTACATTTGTGATCAACAATTAAAAATGGATCTTTTCCGCAAAGTTGTAAATCACATCATAGTATTACTTTAATACTCCCTGAAATATGCCACGAATGTTGTTGTTATTTTTGAAATGGCACTTTTTTAATTCAATTGAAAATCATTCATGCATAACAATAGGCCTGCAATTTTCATCACATTGCCGTGGATACTTTAGAAATGATAACCAATTGTTTACAGGGGGACTTACTTTTGTAGAGTGTTTATCTTGGATTCAACATTGTACTACATTTTTTTGGGCCACCCAATATATCAATGATTTCACTAAGTGGCCAATCAGCAATTTTTTCATTTTGAGAAAACTCCACCCAAGAATTCCGTATAGTTTGAATGACTCTGTGAATTACATGAAATAATAAAATGCCACGAAATGAATGAATAGGCGGTAAAGTGTTATAGAATCGACATGGCTTTGAATATCACCATGACAATTGGTGTGTAAGTAGACATGGCTAGTACAACTCCGACTACGCTGTTATCTCTATCAAGTCAATTTCAGAAAAATTGCAGACGGTCACTTTGTGAAATCATCGACGCTATTTCCTGACACAATATTTCGACAGTCACTTGTAATTAATAGCATTCCGCGACGTTACTATTTATAGCTCACAAGGTCATTTGAATAAGATATTGATGACGTTTTAGTCACGTGACAGTCGGACATCGACACTTATTTCTACACATTTGAGCTTATTTCAAAGTCAATTATCTTTGACCCTGCATTGTTTTTAGCATGAATGATACCATAGAGTCAGAGAGAGAAATATTCAGAACAATTATGTAGTATTTCCAACACTCGGACATGTGCCAGATTGAATCTAACTGCCCTAGTTAGAAAGCCTGAATCCATTACGCAACCGCATGTTTGTCCGACATTGCCTGTAATTCAGCGATGGGGAAATAGAGGGCAGGAGCTGCAGTGACCTCATTATCGCGGAATGCTATTGCGATTGCGTCTAACAGGTAAGATTCTAAATGCGACCAACTGATTCTTGAAATACAGTAGAACCTCTCTATTAAGGACAACCTCTCTATTAAGGACAACCTCTCTATTATGGACAACCTCTCTATTAAGAACACCAGTTTTGGTCCTAAATTGGTTGTTTCCATTCAATTTGACCTCTCTAATCAGGACACCACTCTATTAAGGACAATAGAGTCAGAGAGAGAAATATTCAGAACAATTATGTAGTATTTCCAACACTCGGACATGTGCCAGATTGAATCTAACTGCCCTAGTTAGAAAGCCTGAATCCATTACGAAACCGCATGTTTGTCCGACATTGCCTGTAATTCAGCGATGGGGAAATAGAGGGCAGGAGCTGCAGTGACCTCATTATCGCGGAATGCTATTGCGATTGCGTCTAACAGGTAAGATTCTAAATGCGACCAACTGATTCTTGAAATACAGTAGAACCTCTCTATTAAGGACAACCTCTCTATTAAGGACAACCTCTCTATTATGGACAACCTCTCTATTAAGAACACCAGTTTTGGTCCTAAATTGGTTGTTTCCATTCAATTTGACCTCTCTAATCAGGACACCACTCTATTAAGGACATTTCAGTCCCAAGGGTGTCCTTAGTAGAGAGGTTCTACTGTACTAAATTGTTCCGAAATTCCCAACCTTGATGTATTTCCTGTCCTTAGTTCAGATGACTTGGAAACTAAAGTCGATATATTACCTTGCGCGTGATGATTATGTTAACTTCTTGGCCTTTTTATAGAGGGCGTCCACAACCTTTCCCATACTCTGTATTGTCTCGAGAGCAGAGCCGTAAGTCTTATCGACTGGTTTCTCGTCGAAGACTATTAGCACACCTTCACCTTGATCTAAAATACCTGAAGAAACGAAATGCTTTTTGAGTTAATCTGGACATCAATCAAAGGAAACGCTAGCGACACCCAGGTCCCACTTCGCTGAGGAGTGTTTGTGCTCAGAGACAAGACCACTAATGAATATTCATAGCCGGTTGGAGGGTCGAGGCCTATCAATTAGACGAGTGCATATTTTTAACTCTCAAGTACATATTTGGAGAGGCATTGAAAAAATATTTGTTGTGGCAAGTCTACAGATATAAAGAAATTATTTGATGAAAAAATTAATTTTGAATTTTGCTAATTGGGTAATAGGGGGCGTGTTTTGAGTTTTTTCTGCCGGTTGGCTGAAAAGAGTGGAAATATCAAAGTCTGTCTAATTTGTCGATTATCAAAAAATTTCCATGGTCAATCACCAGTTTATTTTTCACCATTTACTTGCCCGACTGTCCGGAATAACATAATCTAAATTTCAGATTCACAACACCAGGCATTCTTTGATGCGTCGCGGTCAAACATTGACAATTTAACTGCTAAAAGGCTTAAAAAATCAATTGTGGTCTTGTCTCTCCTCACAAGATTTCAACACACCAATAGGCAGCCATCTTGGATTTGATGTGGTGAGCTATTTTTCAACAGGGTTGTTACTCAGGTCTTTTGTGACCACACGCCAAAGTGGGTTTTGATAAATCGCTGACTTCTACAGATATCGCATTCACAAGTGGAGGGACATTCTGACAGACGGTATTATTATCATTTCCCCTTTTGCCACGCTGAGCAACGGGGGACAAGTAAAGGGCGACAGGAGGCAGACAGGTGAGATTTAGTTACATGAAGTCCCTTATTGGGTCATCTCCTATCTCACAGTCCATCAAAACTATTCAAGTTTGTATGAGGAATATCTTTAACGCAAAATCAAAAACAACCTTGGCCAGTCTGTGAACATTATTTCACCCGAAGACAACATGTGGCAAGATTACCGTCACAGGTGTGAGCTCACATTCTACACACTTACCACTAAATTTCTTGTCCAAAATCATTTGTGAGAGCTTCTTTTCTACAACGTCCTGTAAAGAGATTAAGAAATAGGTCATAAATGAAACTGGAAATTCATACTTTCGACATACTGTTACCCAGGAAAATCATACAGTTTCTAAATCTGAATGGAACCCACTCGCGGGCCGGGCCCTACTGTCAATATGAAAATCAGGTCAAATCTAGCTAACTTATCTGCACCAGACTTTAAAGGCCATATATCGAGGTTTTTTGCCATTTTCTGCTGTAAGACGATTTCAAAAGTGTACCTAACACTTTATACAATACAGAAAACCAAATGCAATTAGCTCCATCCATTTTGAAGATATAGCCAATTATGTGTTTGACAACTTGATTACCTGATCAGGCTAGCAACTGGCTTGTTAGAGACAGGCGGCGGGTTCAGCAAAAGTTGTGATGTAGATCAGGTTATCTGTACATGTCATGCAATCATAAAAGCAGGAGGGCCTTAATTAATTATGCACACCTGGAAGTAATGTGTTTCATTCACTATGGTGTATTGTGTGGCTCCGAATTGTGTCAAGGCTAGCACAAAGAACAATCGAATGACGGATGGGACCCATTTTCATGAATTTCCAAAGCCAGTTGAACGAGAGAGGAGGAAGCTGTGGATTCGGAAGTGCAAACGTTTGGAGTGTTGGAAGCCTGGGCCTTCGGCCAAACTTTGCAGTGATCACTTTATCGATACGGATTATCACATGAAGCCGGATATCTGCATCCAACTGAATATTAAATGCCACTTGTTAAAAACAGCTGTTCCAACCATGTCAATTGCATTTAATGCCCGAGGCTGCTGAGGTCGGTTGTTATACATAATGTGTAGGCCCTATTGGGGCCTGTGATACCGCATAGTGTCTTCTTGTGTTCCAGCCATAGCAAGGTGACAGCGACACAGGTCAGTGTCAGTGACAGCCACTGTCAATGACAGATTATTGTCATCTGACATCTAGGCCTATCTAACGTTGCACGGCATTATATCGTCACGTCAAGATGATTGTGCATAATACCGTCACTTTTCAATAGTAGTTCAGCGTCATGACATAACTGGCGATACAACACTGACGAGGCGAAACAATATTGTGCAACATTAGTCTTTTCAAAAATCATACATGTTATGCATCGGCAACCGTCTATCAATGTCTTCTTTGCTATATCGGCAGGTCTGCCATGCAAATTGATTAACCACAAATTCTAATCACTTTCGTCCGAATGATCACTCACATTATGATCTAGTGATATTAATGGCTCGAACATGTACGGCTCAACGTTTAAATATCCTTCTGTATCGACCAAAACATCCTCAAATTCACTGCTCTCACTCTCTGAACTGTATGCGGAAGCCATCTTGCTTTGTTCTGACTGACCTGATCTACGTCATCAAAAAATCCCTAGCGGCCACATGTGGAACTAATCTAAAGTTGTGTGTGGTGGGAAATTCAAATAGTTTAAAATTGAAAATTGAAATAACTAAATAATGACTTTATTATTACAATTTTTTTTAATGTCTGGGATCTTGTTTTTTTAACCCTCATTCATGAGTATCAAGCATGTTTTCAAACCTTGATATATGGCCTTTAAAACAGGAAATGAAAAAATAAATTTTATCGACTGAAAAAAATGTAAAAAGGAAAGCTGTATGGCTGGTCGTGCGAAATCCCGCTAAAATATCAAAGATCCCCTCGCATCCAATTTAGATAACGTTAGACGAGAAACAAGAAACTGATTTTGAGTGGCCTAAAGACCGATCACTTACCAGCGACAATTTGATAAGCTCTGCAACATGTGCTACCTGCACCTGGGAGAACGGCTCGATTAACCGGCACAGATTCTGCTCCAACAGGTTGTCATATAACGAGTCGAGATGCGCACGGATGATCGGGTCATCTACGAGCTGGATCTTGTAGGTAGTTAATGTCTGGAATCAAAACACTCTCATTAGAGCAAACTGAAGAGGAGTGAAGAGGTCAACAGCTATTGGCATCTAACCGTAGTGGCAGTATTCTCAGGAGTGGTCATCATTTTTCATCGCTTGGAGAATTATTCCTCCAGGCAAAGGCTTGAGGGAAGGACAAACTTCCAAAGATAACCCTCACGGGATTCTGCCAGCATTCAACTGCGGTTTGTGACAAAACATGGTAATTTTGTAATAGCATTCCGCGACGTTACTATTTATAGCTCACAAGGTCATTTGCATAAGATATTGATGATGTTTTAGTCATGTGACAGTCGGACATCGACACTTATTTCTACGCATTTGAGCTTATTTCAAAGTCAATTATCTTTGACCCTGCATTGTTTTTAGCATGAATGATACCATAGAGTCAGAGAGAGAAATATTCAGAACAATTATGTAGTATTTCCAACACTCGGACATGTGCCAGATTGAATCTAACTGCCCTAGTTAGAAAGCCTGAATCCATTACGAAACCGCATGTTTGTCCGACATTGCCTGTAATTCAGCGATGGGGAAATAGAGGGCAGCAGCTGCAGTGACCTCATCATCGCGGAATGCTATTGACAAAAATTCTGCTTTCTCTAAAACTACTGGATTGATCCTTTCATTCATAAGATTTATGTATTTAAAATGTTGTTTTGGAAATCCCATCTGCCATTTGCCCTATCATATTCTCATGCCACGCACGTCATAACGAGGTGACATGATTATGGAGTGGAAGTCATTTCATTATGACTACGAGAGAAGTTAGACGCAGTGAATGCTGCCAGTGAATAAGGTGAGTTTAAAGGGTAACTCGTGTCAAATTTCACCATATAATGTTTTAGCTGTTTTTGACAAATGACTACGTCACTTTCTCATAAAACGGTAAGGTTTTCGAATCGAAATGCACATTTTCTAGAAATTGACGGTTTAATCCCACCCGGACGGCTCGCTTCGATGCCGTTTTCGTGGATGATGTCACAACATGAACATTTTCGCGGTCGCGGTGGTTTACATTCAGCGATTTTATAATAAATCTAATGAAAAATGGAAAATTTGAGCTTTACATTTGTGATCAATAATTAAAAACGGACGTATTTCCGCAAAGTTGTAAATCACATCATAGTATCACTTTAACATAATAACAACTCATTCAAATCATTGACTTCTCGAAACTTAGAGGACACTGCGGCACCTTGGGAAACTCCATAACATGCACAATTCATTAAATAATCCACAGCCTCATGCACCTAGCATGGGGGGAAGAATCTCCAAGCTAAAGCGTCTCAGAGAGTCTCTAGGCAGACACCAAGGAAGACAAATGGAGCTGATGATGATACTAGCAGATGTATATATATTTTTCATATGGGCAGAGACATGTATTCATCCACAGGCAGAAGTGACACATAGTCCATACTGAACTGTGAAGCTGTGATAAATACATGACTGTGATGGGTGAAAGTGGCTTTATTCTTCAATCTTTGGTGGATTATTAATCTACAGAGCCAGGCCATAACAGGGATATACTTTTTGATAATTAATTTAAGGAAATATTGCCTCACTGGCCAGTTTAGAACTTGTATTCTAATCGGCCCATATCAGTCCGCGAGTGACGATTTGATGACAATGCTGTACACAAATCAATTTTTCTCAGGCAGTCGGTATTGGAATGTTTTGAATTTTTACTATTATTTCGATAAAAGCCTCTTCATAACACATATAAAATTTGGTGGGAATTAAAGCACCCTTGGTGGACTTTTTTCACCAACCTATATTCATTAAAATGTACAGAGAATGTACACTCTGGCTAATAGAGGTCTCTGGCCATATGAAAGCCTCACAATAATGTTTGTTTACCTTTTGGAAGTCGGCGAGGGACCTCTTGTGGCTTGCCGTGGCTATACTCTTCATGGCATCAATCTCTGGTCCCGCATACCTCAACGCTAATTTACCACTAACTATCGAATGAACCTCGTCCGCACTGAAAGCAAATCATAAAATGTCAATGTGGCTTTCAAGGAACTAAAATTTCCGGCACAGTTCTTTGAATGAGACGTAAAACCAAGGTTCCTTGTATCTGGTGTCTATGCCAGGGCAGGTAAAGAACCCACCAAGTGAGAAACATGAGTCGCTTGCGTGGACTCATCCTCTGGCCGAAGTCGGAGTCACTAGGCCTGGCCGAAGTCAGAGGTTCCTTGTACCTGGTGTCTATGCCAGGGCAGGTTTAAGACCCCACCAAGTGAGAAACATGAGTAGCTTGCGTGGACTCTACCTCTTGCCAAGGTCCGTGTCACCAGGCCAATAAACCCAACTAGCGTATTATCCGTAGTGTCAAGCATAAACGCTCATCCTGCCTTGGAGGAGGAATACTCCCTGGAGAAAATCACCTCCAAGTGCAGAGTCACCGCTGAAGAAGAAGATTCTCAGGCTGTTGACAAACTGAAAGTAGACCTACGTCCCTGGGGCTGACAAAAGCCATCTTTTCAAAACGTTGATTTAGGTCCATGGCATTCAAATTGGCATTACAATATAACTTGATTGTACTTACAGATTCAGCATAATTTTACACAACAACATGTATTTGAGTGAGGTCACAGCCTTCGGACTGTCCACGGAGTCATAACCTTCAAATGCCTCGTAAAAATATGAGAACGCTGTTTTGAAGTCCTTTTCGTCAGCTGCGTGGAGAATACCTGGAATAACAAGGAGTATTCATCGTTAAACTAAGGACAAGATAACCACCAGGACAACATCATTTTATTTTTATCAATAGCATCATATAAGGCAACCTGGCCCAGACTTGGGCTTACGCAATTTTCAATCTTTTTTCTTCTTTGAGTTGGCTAGACAGTAACCCTTTATGAGACAAGACCACTAATGAATATTCATAGGTTGGAGGGTCGAGGCCTATCAATTAGACGAGTGCATGTTTTTAACTCTCAAGTACATATTTGGAGAGGTATTGAAAAAATATTTGTTGTGGCAAGTCTACAGATATAAAGAAATTATTTGATGAAAAAATTAATTTCGAATTTTGCTAATTGGGTAATAGGGGGCGTGTTTTGAGTTTTTTCTGCCAGTTGGCTGAAAAGAGTGGAAATATCAAAGTCTGTCTAATTTGTCGATTATCAAAAAATTTCCGTGGTCAACTACCAGTTTATTTTTCACCATTTACTTGCCAACTGTCCGGAATAACATAATCTAAAATGCAGATTCACAACCCCACGCGTTATTTGATGCGTCGCGGTCAAACATTGACAATTTAACTGCTACAAGGCTTGTGGTCTTGTCTCTTATCTGATCATAAGTTCTGTTCATTTGGAGTCCAAATTCCAATCTTATCCCGTCTGCAGTGCCCGTTTTAAAAATTTACAGATGGAAGATCTACGCTGGGTGATAAGTGCTAGAGCGTGGCCAATGATAAGATCACGTGCGACACTATGGAGAGCGCCCTGATATGACTCATCAGGGACACGAGATGCCAGGAGTGTAGGGATCGGATTCAGAGTTTACTTTCAGATCACAGAGGAGCCTCATGGCCTAGTGGTTTACACTGCTGGCCACCACGCAATAGGGCCCGGGTTCGATCCTGGGGAGAACCCAGAGCCTAGTGGTTTACACTGCTGGCTACCACGCAATAGGGCCCGGGTTCAATCCTGGGGAGAACCCAGAGCCTAGTGGTTTACACTGCTGGCTACCACGCAATAGGGCCCGGGTTCAATCCTGGGGAGAACCCAGAGCCTAGTGGTTTACACTGCTGGCTACCACGCAATAGGGCCCGGGTTCGATCCCAAGGAGAACCCAGGATTGTATGTCTGGATGAACAGGCGTGGCTTTCAAGGAACTAAAATTCCTGGCTCTTCACAGCCCTTCGAATGAGACTCAAAACCGAGGTTCCTTGTACCTGGTGTCTATGCCAGGGCAAGCTAAGACCCCACCAAGTGAGAAACATGAGTAGCTTGCGTGGACCCTATCTCTCTCGCCAAAGTCGGACCACTAGGCCAATAAACCCAATTGGCGCCTAACCATAGTGGCACACAGGATACGCTCATCCCGCCTTGGAGGAGGATTACTCCTAGGAGAATGACCCCTCCAAGTGCAGAGCGAACGCTAAAGAAGAAGAAGAAGATCACCTGAGTAACGACATGTTATCTGAGATAAGCCTCTTACCTGACTGGTTATCGAGTGCTGCCTGGAGCTTGGGTGGACAATAGATACCGTTGGCTGTGGTTCTGGCTGACGTCAATGCAGCTCTGAAAGACAGAAACATGGCATGAATTGCATCCGATAGCTGCATACATGTACAAAACTCCGTAAACTTTGAGTTAACTTAGCGATCCAACCCTACGAAAACTTCGCCAACCCTTAAAATACAATGAGTCCAAATGATCATGTGACTGAAGGCCGGTTTACACATGCAACTTTTTAGGAGAAACACATAGAAACTAAAGGCCGGTTTACACATGCAACTTTTAAGGAGAAACACATAGAAACTAAGAGAAACTTGACTGACAGGCTATGTAATTTGAACCATGAAACCTAAAAGTTTCTTCATGTTGCATGTGTGAACTGGTCAAGAAACATGTAGAAACATGATGAAACCCCTTTCTTGAAACCTTGTGAAACTAGGAGAAACATGAAACAATTTACGAACAAGCTCGTAAATTCTGGACAAGTTTCATCAAGTTTCTACAAGTGTCGATTACATTTTAACTCTGTGGCCAATCAGACTGTGATAAAAAGTCATGTGATTTTTACTCCATATCCAAAATGGCAAAATGGCTAAAAGTGACAAGTCAAATGCATATGAGTGGACTTTTGTTTCATAGTGTTTCACTGTGTAAACGTCCAAGGTAAGGTTTCTCGATGTTTCATGTTTCTCAATGTTTCTCCATGTTTCATTGGAAAAAGTTGCATGTGTAAAGCGGCCTTTAGGGAACAGCAGAACCGTAAAGCATACGAGAGTAACATTTTTACAAATATCAAGTATCAAGTTATAAATTGTCCAAATTATCATTCACCTGGAAAGATGTCTCTTCATAGAACGACTTATATGACAGCTTACAGGACAAAATGACTCTGATTATCTTTGAAGCGACTTTACCTTGCTTTTGGCAGATTGCTGAGAGCGTGGTACACCTTGCTTTCTAGGAGTTGTACCTCAACGAGCAGGGCCTTGTCATCAAGCTTCTTCAACTCCTTCAGCAGGGAAGTTCCTGGAAAACAACGACCACAACTTTGATCAAAATCAACGATCAAATCTTTGGCCATTCTGAATATAATATAAGCGGGCCATCAAAACTCATTTATTTTCGAAATATTTTTTAAATGGGTAAAGTCTTAGATTTTATATTTCTCTTCATTACCATTGTTTTAAATTTCTTATGTTTTACACCGATGTTTTACTAATGTAAAGTGCTCTAGTTTTTTTGTTTTTTTTGTTTTTATATTTTCCTTTATTACCATTCTTTTAAATTTCTTATGTTTTACACCAGTGTTTTACCAATGTAAAGTGCCTTAGAGCTCGTTTTACCTGTATAGGGCACTATAAAATATGGTAATTTAATTTAATTTAATTTCAAACTGGCCTGATGAGACAGGCTTTGGGGCTTAACTACTCAACTTCCTACACTTGCGCAATGTTACCGACACTTGGGAGAAACTTAGTTATCATCTTAAACTACGCTACTTCTCTTGACCTTCTAATGAAGTATAAATATAATACACATATATCTGCTGGGATCTGTAACACAGGAACTCGCCATCAAAAACCAACTTAGACCTAAGAGGCCACCCACCTAACGCGATCGCTTCTTGGTATTTGCTGGTTTCATAATACAGAGCAATGAGTCGAGCCTGAAACGAAAAATGAGCACATGTCTTACGTCAAGGGTCATGTGTAGTTTGATGGGTTTCGTGGGGACTAAGCGTCACTATTGATCTGTCGAATTGGATATCGTCCGCGGCTCTGCTGTTAACTTTGACTAGCAGACCACTTACACACAAATAATGACATTGTGCTGATGTAGTGATGACATCACAGATCTGTGTGTACTTTTGGGTGGAGGGACTATTTAAGGTAGTTGAGGAGAGTTGTTCATGGAGAACAGATTGAGTCCGGAGGACATATTATCTAGAGGATAAACTATACCAGTACACGACAAAGAATAATCACAAGCAAGAGACCTGGGCCGGCCCATCATATGGAGTGACTGTGTGAGTGGAATACAACCAATGTCAGTAAGTAATGACAAACTTTTCACTGCCACATCAGAAAACACATGGTGCAGTACTTATTAATTAGCATTTTCCGTGAGTTAACAAGAGAACCTCGGCGAAAGGGATGACATTTCCAGAAAATGCTACCTCGGTGCGAGGAATACCCTCGAAAAATGTGGTGCTTGCACACCAAGGTGAGTATACTTACTTCCAGAGCCTGTCTCAAAAATGTCCTTTTCTCTTCCTTGGCCCAGTCGATGCATTCCTGACACAGTTCAACCTGAAATAGGAAATCAGATATTACTTACTTACCAATACTCAAGTACTAGTCAATCTTCATACAAACATGGCAGGAATACCATTCCGCGACGTTACTATCTATAGCTCACAAGGTCATTTGAATAAGATATTGATGACGTTTTAGTCACTTGACAGTCGGACATCGACACTTATTTCTACGCATTTGAGCTTATTTCAAAGTCAATTATCTTTGACCCTGCATTGTTTTTAGCATGAATGATACCATAGAGTCAGAGAGAGAAATATTCAGAACAATTATGTAGTATTTCCAACACTCGAACATGTGCCAGATTGAATCTAACTGCCCTAGTTAGAAAGCCTGAATCCATTACGAAACCGCATGTTTGTCCGACATTGTCTGTAATTCAGCGATGGGGAAATGAAGGGCAGCAGCTGCAGTGACGTTATTATCGCGGAATGCTATTACAAGTAGATTTCGAACCTTCCCAAAGCAGTTAAGCAAAGTTAGCACCAATCTAATCATCCCATTCCACAGAAAAGAAGGGCAACAAGGCAATGAACCATGTCTTTCGATGTCTTCACCTTTGAAGAAGCCAGACACTGTAAGACAGTGATTCAGAACCAATGTCCTGCAACTTCGCCACCTGTAGGTCTGGTAAAATTCCCAGGCAGGTCAGTCATATTTTGGAAGCCGACTATAGACATACCTCCTTTCCTGTGGCAGCCTCCATATCCAGGAAGAGGTCGACCATAGCTCGCACCAACTTGGCCGCCTTGGCTTTACTCACTAGGCCTAGGAAGGGTCGGATAAATCTGATCAGGCCTGCCAGCTCTGAAACAACAATAACATATCATAAGAACAGGTAGAATAAATTGGGACCATGTCGCCTTGGAACATAGCTGTAGCTGGAAAGGAAACCTCGTCTCCGTCCAAGTCCATGCAAGTGTCACAGAAAACAAGCTGCTTTTCATCCACAGAGGCTTTACAGGCCATGTTTGCATCCAAGACCTAACAACTGGCTTGCATGGACTCTGAAGACATAAACTTACCCAATGGCAATGCAGTCACAATGACAAACTTGGTCTGATTGAAATAAAGTTTACATTGTGTCAAAATATGACATTCACTCCCAGGTTCGGTCGCAGCAAATGAACAAAATACGACTTGGTGTGGTCTTCAATTTCATCGAAACAAATCTCACCTTCTGCCTGGCCTGTCTTTGCCAGCAAGGCTCCAAGCTGCAGAATCGCTTGTTCCTTGATCCGCACCTCATCCTCAACGATGATTCGGACATCGCTCTTCTTCACATCATCTTTGACTGGAAGGAAACAACCGGTGATGAGAATACTTTTCATGATTTACAACAAAGAAGAACTCATTCAAGTCTAAAAAAAGGAGAAAAAGTCAAAGACTGAAACTAGTGAAAGAGTAAGTAGCCTATGCAAAGACCACAAAAAGAAGAAAAAAACTTGTTCCAGTTTTTGGTCAAATGAACCATGACAGACAAAATGGTAAGCGTCATTAACCCATAAGTTCTGCCATTCCAAGTACTGTAAGCAGAAATTTCATTAAAAAATAGTTAGGGAACTGGCGAAATAAGAGGCCACATTGCACTGAATGATTGAGCATTTTTGAGCCGGTTCTTCATGCTGAACTTTGAAGGACGAATTAAACGGTTTGTCAGCAACGTACACCGATAAAATTCACATCATTAGATCACGACCCTTCACTTTCTATTAAACATGTTAAGTTTACCAATTTTATGTAGTATATCAATGGAAACCGGTGCATTTGTTTCGGAAAGTGCCGTCGCTCGTTCTAATTCCACAGCCGCCATCTTGATTCAGGATTCTGATCCTGGGCAATCGGTCCAAATATTTTAATATTTAAATTACAGGTATTATCGACAATGTTTACACTTTTTGTTGTTGTTATTATTCGAACTATATGAGTTTTATTGAATTTTTGTCTCTAAACGTTTGATTACTGAGATATTAAAGATTTTAAGTTTATTAGACCAAAAACCCGTGATAGAATAAAAGAATACGCATGCGCAGTTGAACTTTGAAAAACGTGATAATACAGTTTTTCGCGAATTTACCCCACAAAATCGCCATATTTTCTTATTTAAATTTAAGTAATACATACAAAATGCCTGAAGATTCAACGTCAAAGGTGTGTTTATTGTTTTTAACACTTAAAATCGTACGATCATGCTATGAAATGTTTTCAATTCGACATTGGAGCGGATGAAAAGTACTAATTAAAGTGAAATTTCGTGATTTTCGAAGTCATGAAGTAGGCCTAGCCAACGTAGGCCTACGTGAAAAAGAACAACGGGTCGAAGCCGGCGGCCGGCTCTGTGGGCTGCGGCCGGCTCTGTGGGCTGGCGGCGTGCATATCAATGAATGAGGTGACTGTCAAGGTTACAAAAAGCACAAAAGCAAGGACTACTGTGTCTCATCATGGAGCCGGAGGTATATACCTCCATGGTCTCATTGACTTTCCATACTGACAGTGACACGGCGTGACGGCCACGGGGGACGCTCTCGCAGGTCAGGAGTCGTTGAGACGCTCACACTCACAGCAATCATGCATAATCCTCACAGCAGCCCGCTCACGAGACGTGGGTTGCATGCATGCAGGCTGTGGCTCCAACTTGACAGTAGTCTGACTCAAGTCTGTCGTGTGTGGACGCTGTTTAGGATGACCTGACTACATGTACCACAGATAAACGACTTGCTGGGCGTTATTTGAAGTTGAAATTATGTCGTTGTCAGCTTGATTGATTGATTGATTGATACAGATTGATTATTCATTTGTTTCATTGCCACAGGTTGAAAGCCTCAAAGAAAGCACAAAGGCAAAGGTGAGTATTAAAAACAGTAGAACCTCTCTATTACGGACACCCTCAGGACTGACAAGTGTTGTCCTTATTAGAGAGGTCAAATTGAATGGAAATAAACAATTTTGGACCAAAACTAGTGTCCTTATTAGAGAGGTTGTCCTTATTAGAGAGGTGTCCACTAAGAGAGATTCTACTGTACATGTATGGTCTAATTCACTCTTCATGTGGTCCTCAGTTTCCCCACCCAGTTACGCCAACAGTAGGCCTACCAGTACCACTCCAGAGAAGTGCTCTCGAATGTACGCAATGTGTCACAAGACCACTCATTTAAATGATGACCTAAGGGATTTTTGTTTGAATTATTGAGTAATGAGTTGTGTTCTTGGAATGGATTGCCTGTTTTTCTGTCCAAAAATGTTTTTAGAACTTTTTTTAAAAAAGAAGGTATTTAAAAGTCACTTGAGACTTTTCGGCACCTTAAATCCCCCCCCCCCTTCTTCCAGCCAAGCCCCCCCGGCCCTGCAGAAGCCCTGTGTGACTGCATATTGAAATTTTATAACTTATTTTCCCTTTCGGCAATGGCAGGCTGAAGAACTGGTCAAAAGTGTATTTCCTAAGAAAGTCATGGAATTACAGAATATTCTGGAGGTAAGGAACAGTTTCTTTGACAAGTATACTATGCTGAATCTTAGGATTTGGCGTTGGGCCCTTCTTCTAAAGACTGTCTGAGGCCGAAGCTTCTTTTAAATCTTAGTTACGAGCTAAAAGTAAAACTGTAATTTGCATAGCAAATGAGCCTTTCTTTTCCTAACAAATAGATTTTGTTTACAGTCCGAGTTACTTAATTATGATCGATTACCGACCATCTACACAGACCTGAACATCCCCACACCAGATCTGGCGAATAATCACGAACCATCAAAGAAGAAACGAAAGATGGACGGACATGATGGAGGGGAAGATTACATTAAGATGCAAGGTGAGCTTGACGTTTTTGAAATGATAATAATAATAATAATAATAATAATAATAAAAATGTATATAGCGCCGCTTAAAAATAAATTGTCAGCGGCGCTTTACAGAGATAAAACCATTTTGTACATACGTAAAAAGGTGAGATAAAACAATTACCCAAAAGCTTCAATAAAAAGGTGAGTCTTGAGTGATCTTTTAAAAAATTTTAAATAATCGATGGCCCGTGATGAAACATGTTGGTTTGAGTTCAAGAAGTCTGTTATCAGTTTCAATAAAAAGGGTGGATGTCTTGACCCTAAAAAGGGTCAAATGATCGAAAATTACGAGGTTTCTGTGGTGCTTCAAAAGCTCCATCTGGTGTCATTATCGACAACCGCTGTCCCACATCTCCCAGTCAAGGCAAACCATCTGTCCGAGTGAATCCAGTCTCAGACTAAAGGCCATCCCTAAACCAGGCCCTTGTTTGGACCATACCGTGGAGTTAGTGCAAGCATAGTCATAATGTAGATGTGTTTGGACTGCATGGCTTCATGTGGCTTCATATTCCACAGTTGTTGGCGATCGAACTCAAACCGTTGATCTCACCTGTGTCCCTGATCATCACTCATTTCTTTTTCTTGTACATGTTTTCAATTATTTGTATAAAGTTGGCCAAATGAATACATGAAAGCTATGACTCCAAAGTCAGTCTACTATTCTACTTTCTGTCACTCTTCACTTTCAGGAAGTGCAGTTCTTGCGTTGCCAAATGGTATTTCCCCATCAAATCAACACATAGTCGAAATTGTGGACAAATTAAAACCGTATATCAGGGATTTAGTGGAGCACGCCAACTGTGTAAGTCTGAAGGAGACGAATGTGATTAGTCCGTGAAACCTTATGGAATGAGCTCATGTTTACATCAGAATTGAATAAGGGCAGGAATTCCACCTCCAGTCCTAGGCAATTTAGCTTAACTCGCAGACGCGGCCCAGGTCTATTACGAAATGCCACCGCGGAGAGTTGTTTTGGTGCAGGGTGGCATCGTTCACTTAGTGCCTGGTTAACTGTTTTTTCAAAGATCCTGAATGTAATCTTGTGACCCTTTTTAAAAAGTGCAAAACGAATATTCTAGAAATCTTATCTCTCCAGGTGAAGATGTGGATTACTTTTATGATTCCGAGAATAGAAGATGGTAATAATTTCGGCGTATCAGTTCAGGTATGTGACATTTTTCTATCGTTAAAATCAGTCTTACTGGAAAAAGAGCGACCAACATTTGCCTGGGCTGAAGTGTGAATCTTTGTCATTGACTATTATAGTACCGGTATAAAGATTTGTGACAACTAAAGCAGAAACTATAAGCGAATGCTGTCGCCGTCTTCAATTCATTGGCGTTGGATTAATTTCGATGCAGGTTATTGGCTTGACAAATAGCATTCCGCGAAGATGACGTCACTGCAGCTGCTGCCCTCTATTTCCCCAACGCTGAATTACAGGCAATGTCGGACAAACATGCGGTTTCGTAATGGCTTCAGGCTCTCTAACTAGGGCAGTTAGATACTACATAATTGTTCTGAATATTTTTCTCTCTGACTATGGTATCATTCATGCTAAAAACAATGCAGGGTCAAAGATAATTGACTTTGAAATAAGCTCAAATGCGTAGAAATAAGTGTCGATGTCCGACTGTCACGTGACTAAAACGTCATCAATATCTTATGCAAATGACCTTGTGAGCTATAAATAGTAACGTCGCGGAATGCTATTGCAACTGCCCATATCCTGTGTAACACTGGTAACCATGGTTTCTTGCCATGATTGAAATTCTGACATAATTTGCATCATGACTAATTACAAATTTTAGATCTTTAGTTCGTTGTCTGTTAACAAAGTTTAGAATTCTCAATTCTAGAGTGATATTTTCCTTGGCTGCACTAACAGCAGGCCTACTTCACTTTGGGACGGAATAATCTGCATTGGTCCATTGATGAATATAGCATAGTTCTTTTTTATAGCTTTTTGGTGATGAACTTGTTCTAAAATAACACCATGCCATTCATCTGTTATTTATTACGGCCATCCTAAGCAGCGTCCACCAGGTATAAATATAAAATCAGCTGTAAAGTAATAATAATAAAATTTAGTAGCCATAAACGAAATAAGTACACCATGAAACACATTTCCTGAAAATTTCCTGACTTTTGGATGGGAGATCAGGGAGATATTGTCATAAAATAAAATCAAATCACAGGGCTCCTGTAGTATTGGGAAGCTCTGTCATTTCCGCCAAGTCAAATCCAATATGGCCGCCGACTGAGTGGTGAACGCTGGTATATTTTAGACAACACCTCGCTAATTTAGCACACAAATGTCATGAAACGTTCAGGAAATGTGAAAAATGTCCTGCTTATTTCGTCTGTGACCAATATATTTTATTTTGATGACTTTAAACTTGCTGGGCGCTGTTTAGGATAACCTATTTTTTACAGTTCAGGTGATTTCACTGTATTTCTTGGACTCTTTCTCTCAATAGTCTCGGACCTGATATTTTTCAAGTTTATTTATTCCTATTTTTCTTACCTATTATTCGCCGACAGGAAGACATCTTGGCCGATGTGGTCCACGCTGAAACAGAATCGGCTTCATTCAGTACGCACATAGCTAATTACTTCATCACTCGAGGGAAAATGGTGACAAAATTAATGAAATATCCGTTTGTGGTACGTTAAGATCGCTAAAATATTTCATGACTCGTTCATGCCCTTGTGAAGCAGACGACAGTGGTCCTGAATGATGGTTCTCATATAGTGATAGTCCAATCATTTTTTCTTTTCCTGATGACACATTTTTGGGGGTTGGTAAACGCAAACATTTTCAATGGGTATTCTATATTATAATATATTATGATATATTATAACTATATTAGTATTCTATATTATAATATATTATAACTATATTAGTATTCTATATTATAATATATTATAATATATTATAACTATTCTATATTATAATATATTAATATAGAATACTAATATAGTTATAATATATTATATAATATATTATAATATATTATAACTATTCTATATTATAATATATTAATATAGAATACTAATATAGTTATAATATATTATAATATATTATAACTATTCTATATTGCCGAGCCAAAAAGGACATTGGAGAACATGACCTCAGCCTGTTTTGCCCAACTTATGAATACAAAACTCCACAGGAGAACCAATTGAGATCGTCGTCTGCAATCTTGGGTTTTGAACGAGTCATCTTTCTAACGTAGTTTGTGACGATGTTCTCATTTCGATACAGGAGGATACTTTATCGGAAGCAAGACAAGTTGAAACCGAGGCTGCCACCTGTATGGACCAAATGTCACGCTATTTCATCTCGCGGGGGAAGCTGGTGTCTAAGGTGGCCAAATACCCTCACGTGGTAAGCCTGGCTTGTAAAAATGTCTGCCTACGTTGATTCTGAACACCGAATGAACTTTTGGCTTATAGAATATATGTTTTTTGCGGAATACCAAATGAAAGTCAACTATGTAGTAATAAGCAAAATAAGACCTAGCACCTGATCATGACTAAATTATTGTTGCATTTTGCAACTAAATTAGGCAGGGTAGGATCAACTCCCCAGCCTACCCTGCTGAAATTAAACACAATTCTGTATCTTAGTGTGTGTAATCATAACTTTTCTATCCCTTTAATCAAAACTTGTTAAACTTGTGTTTTGGTCAAGTAAAGATCATCCTCTGTTAAAAAACACTCTGTTTTTCCTGATTCTCAGTGTCATTTGGTCCACACAGCATGGTTCGGTTGGACTGGACTATCCCAATCTTTAAGCCGAGAAAAGTTTAACAATTGCCTGTTCGTATGAAAAATGAGCTCTTTTCTACTTGCAAACTTACCTGCGGCACATGAAAATACAATGAACATGAATATTTTTTGAGCTAGCACCTAGTTTTCTGCTGTGTGTGATGATGTTGTGTTTTCAATCCAGGCTGATTATCGGAGGGTTGTGAGCGAGCTTGACGAGAAACAGTTCATGAGTTTACGGCTAACAGTCGCCGAGATGAGGAATAACTACGTAAGTACAGTAGAACCTCTCTATTAAGGACCCCCTCGGGACTGACAAGTGCTGTCCCTAATAGAGAGGTGTCCTGATTAGAGGGGTCAAAATGAATGGAAACAACTAATTTGGGACCGAAACTAGTGTCCTTATTGGAGAGGTTGTCCTTAATAGAGAGGTGTCCGCTGAGGGAGGTTCCACTGTATCACCCTCTGATGTCAATATGATGTCTGGCTACCGCATCTTGGGATAGATTCCACGAGAATTGGCGGAACTTTGCACTAATCCACCACAGTTTTGACGTCATTGGTGGAAATTGTGACACTGATGTTCAATTGACTTTGATTCAATTATGAAATGGCCTGGTCTCTGACATTCCCAGGCAATGGCTGCCAATTCTGGCGGAGATGGAACAATATCATCAATAATTTCAGATGGAGAATGGAGTTTAACATGTCAAAACTTGTTTCTTTTCAGTGCGGACTGAATGATCTTATATTGAAGAATCTGGACAAAATCAAGAAGCCTCGGTCACATAACGCGGAGAATATGTTTTAATAGTTATGTTATCGATTATCACGAGGAAAATGGACGATTATTCTGTGAAATATGGAGAGGCACTGTCTCAAGATTCGTTTCGTTTTGAAAATGGACATTACTACATACAACCGTTGCCGTGGATAAATGCGAGGTGCTGACTTGCTGGGGACTTTTCTAAAGTCACTATCTATAGTCGTACTTCCACCTATCATAAAACCCCGTGTTTTTTCAAGACCCTTGTCTTCGCTGTGTGTCAAAAAACCCAGGGCGCACTTACACCTATCAGTGGTGTTAGATAATGGTTAATAGCCCCAGGTGCGCTGTAGGTAGGGAGCTCTCCTGTGTTTCTTTCCCGTTGGAGGGGGCGCAATACCGAGGCAACTACACCGCGCCATCTGTCGCCGGATCTTAGAACTTGCAATTGCCGTGTCTATTCAGATTCCACCTATCAAAAAACCTGTGTTGAACACGGGTCTAAATTAGCCCCAGATTAGTCCCATCGAACCCGATGGGACTAATAGACACGGGGATTTGACACACGGGTCTATTTAGACACGACAATTCATAGGTGTAAGTGCAAAAGACACGGGGATTTGATAGGTGGAAGTACGACTTAAGCTTTCCTTAACACTTTCAGTGCCCACTTTTCACCCTCCTTTGAGAAACCGAGGGAAAACAATCTCTCCCTAGTTTGTGTTGTCTTTTGAGAACTAATAAGTGGCTGAAAGGGGATATATTGGGCCAGAAAAGTGACCTAGATTTACTGCCGGATGGCGCTGAAAGTGTTCAGGAGTAGCTGTTATTCCTCGTCGCAAATATTTCATGGCCATTCGCAGTGCAGGGTCAATCTGAAGTCCGAGCCCATCAGACCTCTTCAAAAAAATACATGTCACAACTGGAAAATACCAATAACTGATTTTCAAAAAATGTCACATTTCCATCAATGATTCTAGAATGGATATAATCCATCATAGAATCATAGACGACCCATGGTAAAGTCTAGGACGATAAATCACCGTCATCTATTCAATGACAGGAACTTTTGCCTGCCTGCAATAGCTTTCTTTCATCTTATCTAGCTCTGCTTTATAAAATAATCTCTTTGGGATAAGGCTTATTTTAGTTTTAATTCAATTTTTTTGTGAATTTTGCAGGTGAAATTATTGCAATACATTTCTTCAGTATTCACTGCCATGTTGCTCTTGTAGGCCAGAATGCCTGTGTATTACAGATTTTCGATTTTGTGCAAAAATTCCTGCAACGTTATATTTTGATTTAAGGATTCAGCATGTTCAACAAACATCAACATTTTCTCTGGCGGTGAAAATGAACCTTCGCATTTCCTGTTTAAAAGACCGGCACAAATCAGTAAGCGAGAGTCGGCTGCTGAACATGTGGACCATAGGGCCTGCAATAGGGTTCCATTCAGAAACTCACTCTCTTCTGTTTATGAGTACAGCACAGATCAGTAAGCTAGACTCGGCCTGATGAACATGTGGACAATAGGGCCTGCAATAGGGTTCCATTCAGTAACTCACGTATGACTTGATAATATCTTTGATACTGACTGAGGCGCAGTTAGGGCATTGTAATGCGAAATTCACTTTAAAGGTGTGGTGTACTGCGCCACTGCTAGGGGGCGCAGTCAATTAAAAATCCAAGACCTAAATCTACAATTTATTAAATCATTCGAACCTGTCTTGTATAAAACACAAAATACAAACACATGATGTATCTGATTATTCTATAGTAAGGCCGAAGATAATGTTATCCATGGTTTACGTCACAGAATTTGGGTACCTCATACCAGTTGGTGTTCCCATATACCGCTCCACGTGTTAGGTTTTCAATGGTTCAACTGTCCAGAGGAAAGTGTCTTGATATTTTTTAAGTCCCTGTATAAATCGTTGGTGTTTTTTTGTCAAAATGTGCTTGCAAGATGTACAGATTTTGTAAAGTATGAATCAATGAAATGAATAATATCGTTGAAAAACGCATCTTAATTTGGATTGTTTCTTTTAAAGGGGGACTATAGGCAAGAGCAGAGGGTTAATTAGGCCATCTTCAGGTGACTAATATACACAGTAAGGGCCTGGGTTATGTTTGATTCAGCACTAATTATATTCCTCATACAAAGGTCAATAATTGCGACGTAGTGAGAGATGGGAGTGGCCCCTATTGGCTTCTTCATGTAACTTTATCTTGCCAACATAATAACTGCCTATAGACTCCCTTTAAGAGGACAAACTAGCATCTTTTGAGACACTCTACTTCCTACTACTCTCCCTGTCACCAAACAAACTATACTGTCTATTGAGACACACTGAATTGGTATATTTCAATCCAGTCGTGTAAGTCCTTGCAAGAGAACAACCTCTCTTTCGTGACACCCTGAACATGGAGCTCATCAGGTACCAGACTCTAATCAGTCTCCTCCATTCACTCACATAGTGGGGGACCCGTCTCCTCCAGGGTGAAAATCCTTCATAAAGACACCCTGCTCTGATATATGGGAGGACAGTCTCCTCCAGGATGAGAATCCTTCATAAAGACACCCTGCTCTGATATATGAGAGGACACTCTCCTCCAGGATGAAAATCCTTCATAAAGACACCCTGCTCTGATATATGTGAGGACAGTCTCCTCCAAGATGAAAATCCTTCATAAAGACACCCTGCTCTGATATATGTGAGGACAGTCTCCTCCAAGATGAGAATCCTTCATAAAGACACCCTGCTCTGATATATGAGAGGACAGTCTCCTCCAGGATGAAAATCCTTCATAAAGACACCCTGCTCTGATATATGGGAGGACAGTCTCCTCCAAGATGAAAATCCTTCATAAAGACACCCTGCTCTGATATATGAGAGGACAGTCTCCTCCAGGATGAAAATCATTTAAAAAGACACCCTGCTCTGATATATGGGAAGACAGTCTCCTCCAAGATGAAAATCCTTCATAAAGACACCCTGCTCTGATATATGAGAGGACAGTCTCCTCCAGGATGAAAATCATTTAAAAAGACACCCTGCTCTGATATATGGGAGGACAGTCTCCTCCAAGATGAAAATCCTTCATAAAGACACCCGGCTCTGATATATGAGAGGACAGTCTCCTCCAAGATGAAAATCCTTCATAAAGACACCCGGCTCTGATATATGGGAAGACAGTCTCCTCCAGGATGAAAATCCTCCCAGAAGACACCCTGCTCTGATATATGAGAGGACAGTCTCCTCCAAGATGAGAATCCTTCATAAAGACACCCTGCTCTGATATATGAGAGGACAGTCTCCTCCAGGATGAAAATCCTTCATAAAGACACCCTGCTCTGATATATGAGAGGACAGTCTCCTCCAAGATGAAAATCCTTCATAAAGACACCCTGCTCTAATATATGAGAGGACAGTCTCCTCCAGGATGAAAATCCTTCATAAAGACACCCGGCTCTGATATATGGGAGGACAGTCTCCTCCAGGATGAAAATCCTTCATAAAGACACCCTGCTCTGATATATGAGAGGACAGTCTCCTCCAGGATGAAAATCCTTCATAAAGACACCCGGCTCTGATATATGGGAGGACAGTCTCCTCCAGGATGAAAATCCTTCATAAAGACACCCTGCTCTGATATATGAGAGGACAGTCTCCTCCAAGATGAAAATCCTTCATAAAGACACCCTGCTCTAATATATGAGAGGACAGTCTCCTCCAGGATGAAAATCCTTCATAAAGACACCCGGCTCTAATATATGAGAGGACAGTCTCCTCCAGGATGAAAATCCTTCATAAAGACACCCTGCTCTAATATATGAGAGGACAGTCTCCTCCAGGATGAAAATCCTTCATAAAGACACCCTGCTCTAATATATGAGAGGACAGTCTCCTCCAGGATGAAAATCCTTCATAAAGACACCCGGCTCTGATATATGGGAGGACAGTCTCCTCCAGGATGAAAATCCTTCATAAAGACACCCTGCTCTGATATATGAGAGGACAGTCTCCTCCAAGATGAAAATCCTTCATAAAGACACCCTGCTCTGATATATGAGAGGACAGTCTCCTCCAGGATGAAAATCCTTCAAAAAGACACCCTGCTCTGATATATGAGAGGACAGTCTCCTCCAGGATGAGAATCCTTCATAAAGACACCCTGCTCTGATATATGAGAGGACAGTCTCCTCCAGGATGAAAATCCTTCAAAAAGACACCCTGCTCTGATGTACGAGAGGACAGTCTCCTCCAGGATGAGAATCCTTCATAAAGACACCCTGCTCTGATATATGAGAGGACAGTCTCCTCCAGGATGAGAATCCTTCATAAAGACACCCTGCTCTGATATATGAGAGGACAGTCTCCTCCAGGATGAAAATCCTTCATAAAGACACCCGGCTCTGATATATGAGAGGACAGTCTCCTCCAAGATGAAAATCATTCAAAAAGACACCCTGCTCTGATATATGAGAGGACAGTCTCCTCCAGGATGAAAATCATTTAAAAAGACACCCTGCTCTGATATATGTGAGGACAGTCTCCTCCAGGATGAAAATCCTTCAAAAAGACACCCTGCTCTGATATATGGGAGGACAGTCTCCTCCAGGATGAAAATCATTTAAAAAGACACCCTGCTCTGATATATGAGAGGACAGTCTCCTCCAGGATGAAAATCATTTAAAAAGACACCCTGCTCTGATATATGAGAGGACAGTCTCCTCCAGGATGAAAATCATTTAAAAAGACACCCTGCTCTGATATATGGGAGGACAGTCTCCTCCAGGATGAAAATCATTTAAAAAGACACCCTGCTCTGATATATGAGAGGACAGTCTCCTCCAGGATGAAAATCATTTAAAAAGACACCCTGCTCTGATATATGGGAGGACAGTCTCCTCCAGGATGAAAATCCTTCAAAAAGACACCCTGCTCTGATATATGTGAGGACAGTCTCCTCCAGGATGAAAATCCTTCATAAAGACACCCTGCTCTGATATATGGAAGGACAGTCTCCTCCAGGATGAAAATCCTTCATAAAGACACCCTGCTCTGATATATGGGAGGACAGTCTCCTCCAGGATGAGAATCCTTCATAAAGACACCCTGCTCTGATATATGAGAGGACAGTCTCCTCCAGGATGAAAATCCTTCATAAAGACACCCGGCTCTGATATATGAGAGGACAGTCTCCTCCAAGATGAAAATCCTTCAAAAAGACACCCTGTTCTGATATATGAGAGGACAGTCTCCTCCAGGATGAAAATCCTTCATAAAGACACCCGGCTCTGATATATGAGAGGACAGTCTCCACCAAGATGAAAATCCTTCATAAAGACACCCTGCTCTGATATATGAGAGGACAGTCTCCTCCAGGATGAAAATCCTTCATAAAGACACCCTGCTCTGATATATGAGAGGACAGTCTCCTCCAGGATGAAAATCCTTCATAAAGACACCCTGCTCTGATATATGGGAGGACAGTCTCCTCCAAGATGAAAATCCTTCATAAAGACACCCTGCTCTGATACATGTGAGGACAGTCTCCTCCAGGATGAAAATCCTTCATAAAGACACCCTGCTCTGATATATGGGAGGACAGTCTCCTCCAAGATGAAAATCCTTCATAAAGACACCCTGCTCTGATATATGAGAGGACAGTCTCCTCCAAGATGAAAATCCTTCATAAAGACACCCTGCTCTGATATATGAGAGGACAGTCTCCTCCAGGATGAAAATCCTTCATAAAGACACCCTGCTCTGATATATGGGAGGACAGTCTCCTCCAGGATGAGAATCCTTCTTGAAGACACCCTGCTCTGATATATGAGAGGACAGTCTCCTCCAGGATGAAAATCCTTCATAAAGACACCCGGCTCTGATGTATGAGAGGACAGTCTCCTCCAAGATGAAAATCCTTCATAAAGACACCCTGCTCTGATATATGAGAGGACAGTCTCCTCCAGGATGAGAATCCTTCATAAAGACACCCGGCTCTGATATATGAGAGGACAGTCTCCTCCAAGATGAAAATCCTTCATAAAGACACCCTGCTCTGATATATGGGAAGACAGTCTCCTCCAGGATGAGAATCCTTCATAAAGACACCCTGCTCTGATGTATGAGAGGACAGTCTCCTCCAGGATGAGAATCCTTCATAAAGACACCCTGCTCTGATATATGAGAGGACAGTCTCCTCCAAGATGAAAATCCTTCATAAAGACACCCTGCTCTGATATATGTGAGGACAGTCTCCTGCAAGATGAAAATCCTTCATAAAGACACCCTGCTCTGATATATGAGAGGACAGTCTCCTCCAAGATGGAAATTCTTCAAAAAGACACCCGGCTCTGAATATGTGAGGACAGTCTCCTCCAAGATGAAAATCCTTCATAAAGACACCCTGCTCTAATATATGAGAGGACAGTCTCCTCCAGGATGAAAATCCTTCATAAAGACACCCGGCTCTGATATATGAGAGGACAGTCTCCTCCAGGATGAAAATCCTTCATAAAGACAGCCTGCTCTGATATATGGGAGGACAGTCTCCTCAAGGATGAAAATCCTTCATAAAGACAGCCTGCTCTGATATATGGGAGGACAGTCTCCTCCAGGATGAAAATCCTTCAAAAAGACACCCGGCTCTAATATATGGGAGGACAGTCTCCTCCAGGATTAAAATCCTTCATAAAGACACCCGGCTCTGATATATGAGAGGACAGTCTCCTCCAAGATGAAAATTCTTCAAAGAGACACCCGGCTCTAATATATGGGAGGACAGTCTCCTCCAGGATGAAAATCCTTCATAAAGACACCCTGCTCTGATATATGAGAGGACAGTCTCCTCCAGGATGAAAATCCTTCATAAAGACACCCGGCTCTGATATATGAGAGGACAGTCTCCTCCAGGATGAAAATCCTTCAAAAAGACACCCTGCTCTGATATATGTGAGGACAGTCTCCTCCAGGATGAAAATCCTTCATAAAGACACCCTGCTCTGATATATGAGAGGACAGTCTCCTCCAGGATGAAAATCCTTCATAAAGACACCCTGCTCTGATATATGGGAGGACAGTCTCCTCCAGGATGAAAATCCTTCATAAAGACAGCCTGCTCTGATATATGAGAGGACAGTCTCCTCCAGGATGAAAATCCTTCATAAAGACACCTGGCTCTGATATATGAGAGGACAGTCGCCTCCAGGATGAAAATCCTTCATAAAGACACCCTGCTCTGATATATGAGAGGACAGTCTCCTCCAAGATGAAAATCCTTCAAAAAGACACCCTGCTCTGATATATATAGAGACTGTCCTCTCATATATGAGAGGACAGTCTCCTCCAAGATTAGAATCATGAGATTCTTCCAGAATGGCTCACTGGTGACGCAAATACATGCAAATGGTGACATTGCGTCTCATCTCAACAGATTATTGACGTCGTGACGTCAGCAGGTGCTTGTTGTGGCTCGGAGAATGCAAGTCTTGTCACAATCAGTAAAACTGCCGCAGCCTTGGCATGTGTGGAAGAGATTTCCTGCATTTCTGAGGCTGACAATGTTTCCGCTAGGGCAAGGGTATTCGGATGGATCGACCTGCGAAACCATTCATCGAGATACCTACCATTTTGTACACTCAACATGTTCAAAAGAACTGAAAGGCTCCGTGCCATTCTACTGGCTGATATTGATTTGTATTTTGACTTTTCTGCCTTGGGCCTTTTATTTTTCATTCGATTACGCTGGCGGAGAAGCGGCTGCACAAAGGCACACTGCTGGTAACGGCAGAAGACACGGAAGAGGTAGGTCTGCCAAAAAATGTAGAGAAATACCGGTATTTTATATCGTTGTCAATTGTATATTTCTTATTTACGGTAAATCTGCGCCAGGGAAACCTTCATTCATCTGCCTTTCCTCCCTGTTGTGTTTTGTTTCTAAGGCCATGGGAATTATTAATCCTGTTTACCGTCCACCTCCCGCATGGGTTCTGAGCGAACATGAAATATTTTCATAATAATCTTTCCAGTGGTTCATCTTTACCTTAAATGATTGAAAAACACAATAAAAACTTGGCAGGGTAGGCTCTTCATCATAATAATGACATTTTTTCAATGCCTCATGTTGATGACCGACCTGATTTCCATTTACTGGAACTCGCTGAATCGCGTGTTTTGACCAGTAAATCAGACTGTAAATCGAGAATGAATAATGAAAAATGAAAAAAAGCCTCATCATCTTTTTAAATCTCTCGGTAAACAGGATTAATCATTCCCATGGCCTAATCCTGATTGCCTTAGATTGCTGGGGGAAGCCTGTTGTAGTAATATTTAGCCTGGGAGTGAGAGACCGGGCTATCTGAGCGTGTGCTGGCTCTGCGAATGACAACACCTGAATCAACAGACCATGTCAAATGCAAGATTGAGGCCAGAGAAAGAGTTATGTCCTCACAGAATAAGAGGACATGTCAAGGATCAGACGAGGTATTAAGTTTCACTTCTCCAACGCAGATTTGCGGTAATAGAGAGTCTGATAATTTTGTCAATCTTTCCGAATTCCGTCCCCACTTCGATCACGACTGCACCATCATTGATTGACATGTCAAAGAAGGTACGTCATTGATGACGTAACAACAGAACAACTATGTAGTTGTGCACGACGTCAATTGAGGTGTGACATTTAGGCCAATTTACAAGTTATAGGATATTGAATCAACGGTTAGAAGTGGTTAAAATACTGTAACGTTTCCATGAAGATGGAAATGTAAGCCCAGGGAAGAAGGGGAAGAATCCACAGAGGTCCACTTCGTGACTCTTCTGCCTAAACCCTTTTACAACTGACCTTTAATACGTATCGTGAGCGGTTTGTTGGGCGTTGACCAGTCATGCTCACCTGGAACAAGGGTCACGGTGGCTTCTGGCATTGTCGGAAGTCAGCTTCTTCTGACGGATTCGCATTTATTTTGTTTGGGCTCTGATTCGTGTGTTTCAAACCCTTGTACATATGCGGACACTTGATTCAATGGCCTGTGGGTACAGTTTCCTGTGCTGTCATCTCGACTTCGGGGGTGGTCATGGGGTGAGGTTTTGTATGGATTAAAACAGTGGGAAATGACGTCGAGATTTTGATAAAATTCGCCTACAGTTTAAAGCACCAACCGTCCGAGATGTTGAGAAATGTTTTCCTTTTCCACTAGGAAATGACGTCCAAAAAAACAGAAAAAGCATTACATGTAGTTCATTTTGAGGGGCGTAACGCAGAACACGTCTCCTGCTGATGGATAATAGCTCATCTAAACTTCTGTTGTGTAAGCTGCTGATTTATTTTTTTTCAATTTGAAACCTTTCAGCAGCAGCATCTGAGTTAGGGCGAGGCTATGTTTCCCCCGACTCTCTCTTCAGAGGTATCCGCTCCGTTACCGCATCGGAGGGAACAGTCGAAGTGTTACAGCGGCTCAAGATCGACGTCTTGAAGATATTTTCGTCCAACGATGGTGAGTGCACCGTCAATAGGCCTACATATTATTATCAACTTAAAGTCAGCACACATGCTCGAAAATACGTTGTTTTTCGGGTAAGATTAGAATGGCTTCCAATAGAACCGCGAGTGCACGACGAGTTGGGTTCGCTGCAACTGGTGACATCTGGCGTTTCCAAAAACTAACTTTAACATGCCGGGCTACGACATCATGTCTGCGGTATGATTTATCCCCAGAGATATCAAAGAAAATCACGCAGAATGCGTTGCCACATGTTCTTGTTGTGAAGCCATGTGGTCAAATCTGAACTGTTTTTCCCGCAAAGCAGCGCAATTAAATATTTAAGGGTGTTTATTTCACAACATTTCAATATCTTCCAGTAAGTCCCCACGGACTGAAAATTGATAGACGGATAGCTTTGATAAGTCAACCATCGACAATTCATCATCATGATTTCCCGGTAGCAAGGAGAGAGAAAAAACATTCTAGAAATCGCCGTCATGAAGTCGACGTCGATCTGGCGGAGGGGGGGGGGGTCAGGGTTATATTGACTCCTGCGTTTACAACTTTTCTCCCCATTTGCAGTCAAATTGTTTAAAACCAAACAAGATACCTTGCCAATTGACGGCCATGTTTTGGAGCGGTATCAGCTTGAGGTGATGATAAAGTTCCCACCCGCAGGAGGTATTGAAGGTAGGGACGTTTGTGATGACGTCATGTGACGTCATTTCATGCTATACATGTATATTGACATCTTACAATGTAGTCATAAGTGGATTTTCTCTAAAGTTATTCGCTGTTGCTGTTGTCACGTGGCCGTAAACCATTATGCCTAATGCGGCATTATCTTTTGCCGTAGGATAAGTACGGTAGCTACCATACTTTGGTTTTTGCCACACATAAGTGGGCGAGGTGACAAAGACTTAGGTCACCAAAGACCAAAACGAACTTAAAATTCTTCGAGAAACCGGGCCCGGCCAAAATCTTAAAATTACATTGAAAATTGACCTATCCTTCTAATAATCACCTTCAAATTCTAGGGACGACAACAACAGCGACAGTGCCAATAACTACAACAGCGACGACAACAACAATGACAATATCAACGACAACGCCAACAATAACGACGGCGACATCGTCAACAACAACAACCCCGACAACAACAACGACACCAACCACAACAACAGCGACAACTCCAACAACAACTACGACATCGCCAACAACGACGATGACAACAGCTACGACAACGCCAACAACCACAACACCAACGACGACGCCAACAACAACGACGACGACAACTCCAACAACAACGACGACACCAACCACAACAACAACGACACCAACCACAACAACAGCGACAACTCCAACAACAACTACGACATCGCCAACAACGACGATGACAACAACTACGACAACGCCAACAACCACAACACCAACGACGACGCCAACAACAACGACGACGACAACTCTAACAACAACAACGACACCAACCACAACAACAACGACACCAACCACAACAACAACGACAATTCCAACAACGACAACGACGACGACTCCAACAACATTGACGACAACTCCAACAACAACAACGACAACCCCAACAACGACGACGCCAACAACGACGACGACAACTCCAACGACAACGCCGACAACGACAACTCCAACAACAACGACGACGACAACAATTACGACGACGACGACAACTCCAACGACAACAACGACGACGCCAACAACGACGACGACAACACCAACAACAACGACGACAACCCCAACAACGACGACGACGCCAACAACGACGACGACGCCAACAACGACGACGACAACTCCAACAACAACGACGACAACCCCAACAACGACGACGACGCCAACAACGACGACGATGCCAACAACGACGACGACAACTCCAACAACAACGACGACAACCCCAACAACGACGACGACGCCAACAACGACGACGACGCCAACAACGACGACGACAACTCCAACAACAACGACGACAACCCCAACAACGACGACGACGCCAACAACGACGACGATGCCAACAACGACGACGACACCAACAACGACACCAACTACAACGACTCCAACGACAACTCCAACAACAACAATGCCATCAACGACGACGACGACACCAACGACAACAACAACGACGACGCCAACAACAACGACCACCCCAACAACGCCTTCGGTTCCACCATGCCGTGCTTGGCTAACTCATTACGGTGATAAGTGTCTTAAGACAGTTAAATCTGAAAAGCATTGGCAGCAAGCCCAAAACTACTGCAGGAAAATGGGAACCGACAACAATTTAGGCGTAGGAGACCTTGTAACAATCAAGGACGAGGCAATGAGGGATTTCATTCGTAATGAACTAGTGATGTAAGTGTAAGATATACGTGGTGCAAGACTCCTTTGGGGGCTTTCAATGAACGCGGTCGCCAGATACCAAATTTCGAGAGTACTCTAGAGTGACTCAGCCACTCTTTCTCTTGCATTACCTCAGAGAGTGGCCCGCAATTGGCCAATATTATGCTACCAAATGTTCTTGGCCAATAGCGTAACTCGATTCACATCATGTGATTTCAAGTCATCACATCGTATCGGATCCAAAAAAGCAATAACGGATCCAAAAAAATGTCGTATCGGATCCTAAAAGGTTTTATTGTATATTTCATTAAAAACAAATTGTTTCATTATTTTCCTTTGGATTGATTTCTTTGCCAAGACATTTGGTTGCATAATATAGCAAATAGTGGATGTTTAAGGTCGTCCAATATGGAATTTTGCTGGACGAAGAAATGTCATGGCGGACGAGGCTTTGCGAGCCTCGTCCGCCATGATTGCGAGCCTCGTCCGCCATGATTGCGAGCCTCGTCCGCCATGACATTTCTTCGTCCATCAAAATTCCATATCGAACTCCCAAACATCCACTATTTGTATAATAGTGGTTATGTGGCAACTTACCCACATTGGTTTCAGGCGCTCTGCAACTTGGTGATGCACAACTTGGTGGCAGAACTTGTCTTCCTTCTAAGTACATAATCAGGGTCTTCAACGTTGGTGTGTTCCTTGTCTCGAGTCTGGGTTTGATCTGCCCTCTCCCTTGGAAGGGGCTATGTACATGACATAACAGCAGGCCAGAGCCAACCCAACACACAATAGCTTCCATATATAACAAAAGCCAAGAAGGGTCAGATTTCCCTCACAAGATCTGGGCACAATAACCAGGGTTGAGACTCAACTTATATGTGATATAAGACTAGGCCCCTATTACTAATAAACTATAAACTAATACTCTACGTTCAAAACTATAAGATCTCAATACTCTAAATGTTGCATTACAAGACTCCCACAGTTACACACTGGCCACCAAGCGGGAGCGTATACGTAGGGACAACGTACATTACAGAGGTCAGTCGTCGATTTTCAAACGTGGAATATTTTAGAAATTAGGCCCACGCCAGTGGCGGCTTCAGCGCCACCACGTGGGGCCTAATGGTATTAGGCTAATGTTACTCTCATCCTAAAGATTTTGTTCCAACTCTTTGTAATTGCATTTGGAGCTTATAATATGCTCGCTGTGATTACAGTTATTAAGACTATTGCAACTTTCGAAATTCAGAGGCAATTAACAATTGCGTTAAAGGCCGACACTGTTCGTTGAAAATCTGAAATTTGTAAATTGACATAAGTTTACATTATTTTCTTTGCTTTCTTGTCCTAGGGAAGTGACGATTGGGCAAACAACATGGCTTGGTCTAGGAGACGAGGAGTCTGAAGGCGTCTGGAAATGGGTAGACGGCACTCCATATGGCTACAGCGACTGGGCCGAGGTGAACGGCGTCCAGCAGCCAGCTGGCGGGGTTACAGAAAATTGCGTCGCGATGGACTACACGAGTTTTCCTAATCACAGGGGCAGATATGATGACCGAAACTGCATGGAAGAGCTTTGGTCCATCTGTCAGTTTGCTGCAAATTTATAAGCCAAAAAATTGTGCCTGAGCTCGGGTGGTGATGATTGCCGGCTACGTCACTTACCTCGACGATTTTTCCGTCCCCAGGTGCGCAGTGCCAGGGAACTACGTAATGCTTGGAATGTACACATTTATCTACGAGACCACTCGTGTGAAGGAAGGAAGATTTATGGAATTTTAATTAAAAATCATACAGTTAACTGTATTATTATCATTATCATTATTTTATCAATACGTAAAAATGTAATGCCTATGTCTTCTTGATCATAAGAAAGGGTTTTCATTACCGTGAAAGAAATTCCGTCTGCAAAAATGTACACTGTCAGCGGAATTTCGCACCATAACGGAATCTCGGAATGTCGAAAGCTTGTGACGTACACTGTATAGCCGACGGACTGGCCTAAGCTCATGCCGAAAAGACATTGGAAAGAACGTGGAGAGTGGAGGATGGGGAAGCACATATTTCAAGAGTTACAAGAGCTTTTGTTAAGTAAGCAAATCGAGATATTTTGTCGTTTTTTTAAAGTGCGAAAAAATAAGATGTGAGACAGAGTGGAAGGTTTTGGCAAGTTTAACAGCTGGGGATCAACATGGTCCATGACCTGCAGATGATATGTCTTCTTTAGGGGTTGTTCGTCTCTACCCCCAAAGAATATCTTGTCTGTATTTTCAAATATTTGCTAACTTGAGATAACAAAGTTTATCTTATCACAAACAGGTTTGAAACGGATAAATTACCTTGACGTTTCATGACTGGTCAAGTCATTTCATCAGAAGTGTCTTAGTTCTTCTGTTGACCACTGGAGGTAATCGGCAATAACGGACCATGTTGCCCAGGACAATCATTCCATCAGTTGGCGGGACAGCAAGGTTATATACCGGGAACCCAATCGATACCTTCGCTGGATAAAGGAGTCGATATGGATCAGAAAAACACCCAACATGAATAGAGATGAAGGGGGCTTCAAACTACCTCACGTATGGGACCAGGTTTTGTTGGCCACTACCTCTAGTGGTCAACAGAAGAACTAAGACACTTCTGATGAAATGACTTGACCAGTCATGAAACGTCAAGGTAATTTATCCGTTTCAAACCTGTTTGTGATAAGATAAACTTTGTTATCTCAATATACAACTGAACAGATGAACCTCATTAAGGATTTGCTAACTTGTCAATATTTCTGGCCAAAGGAATTAAAATATTATTGTAAATTCATCCTTTTATGAATAATAACTATGTATAGCCAGACAACATATGGAGTCTGTATTTTAGTTGTGCTTTAAATATAAGTGTTTTAATTGCCGTTCAATGCCCCCCCCCCCCGTGTGTTAGCTTTAACAACTGTCTTTCACGGGAGAAAGGTCGTTGAGAATTATTCAGTTATAAAAAAAGTAGAATATTGTTCGTCTTTTTCCGTTATTGTCCGGTCCGGCGTCCGATTGGCAATATTTTTTACTTGCAGTGGTGACCAGAGCTAGGAACCAATGCGATTGACGCTTGTGATTCAAAAAAAGAACACAACGGAAAGAAAGATTGTCAGAATATTGTGGGATCGAGGCCCAACTAACCTGCTCACCGAGGAGATTACTTCCGCCAGGCGCAACAGGCCAAGTCGTGACGTCACGGGGGTAAACAAACCCTGTCGCACTCACACGTGTAGCTGCGGATGCGTACTCGAACGCGCTTATTCATTCAGTTTTAGTCAGCTGACAGAGCCAGGAAATGACGTACGGCAGTATTTCTGACTCCGCCTTCAAAATACTTGGGAGCCATTAATCTCACCCATGGCAACGTCTCGTGTATTTGCAGGAATCGCAGTGCCGGTTGTCTGTCTACTCATGATATTTTGGAAGTTATACAAACCGTATCATGCATGTGCTACATTCCATCACGTGACTGTCTTGATCACGGGCGACCCGGTGTGACAGCGGATATAGTCCCCCTGGAGTCATAGTCCGGTAGCATTGTATTTGACCAATTAAGCAGCATGATCTATTGTACCGCTAACCCTAACCAAAACATTTAGCAATGCGGGCTATTGTTACACGGACTATCAGCCCTAGGACTACTATCCCTTGCACACCGGCGTTTTCTCTTTAGTTTCCATCAACGCCGACAGATATTTGTTTACTTGGACACTGTCATCACCAAAAACTATTGATAGGTTATTCTCGATACAAAAGTTCTTTCCATTCGATACTCCCCCTCTCGCCATTTTAGTGAAAAAAACGTTTCTAAAAAAACGAACAACCGAACACCGAAAATGTGGACTCGATCGTTGGTAAATTTACCAAAATAACCTGTAGCCATTTGGTAGGACAGAAATGTCCAAAATTTTGACATCGTTGGCCCTATGCAATAAATTTTGAGGTAAACTTGCCACCCAGTTTGCTTAACATCACATGCAGTACATTTGTCTTTATCTCTGATGCAATTTATACTGAAGAGCCGGGCCGGCGATGGATGGAATTTGCCAAATTCGCACATATTCAAGTTATTTTCGTGGCCTATCTTTTTAAGTTTGAGGTATTTTAGAATAGAAATTGAACCCGAGGCGGAGGACCTTGGTTGAGTTACCAAGACACTCGAGGGTGGAGCTAAAATACAGTCCAAACCCTGTCGGCTCGGGTTTGGACTGTATTTTAGCTCCACCCTCGAGTGTCTTGGTAACTCAACCAAGGTCCTCCGCCTCGGGTTCAATTCCTTAATCAGAGCAAATCTTGATAACATCGACCCCCACGAAACAGCTTGATTCTTGGGGGCGAATAGGCCTAACCTGCAACAGCAAATAAACGTAATATGTTCACCATGCATCGATCAATTCTGCGGTCAAACGAGCACAAATCTTTTCTGATTTTCCGCGCGTTCGCCGCCAAATTGATAGAGTGTCCTGCAGGATTGATGTGAACACCAGCGTTCAATCATAAAACTAACACCAACACTAACGCAAATCACTAAAGCCGTCATCAACTTTAATTAAGATCCAGACGCGAGTGTTCTTTGTTAGCCTTACCTAATTGACGAAATGAACGAAATATAATGGAACGTGATAAAATCATGCTTTAATCATCGCCAAATGTTGCCAACTCGATGGAGAAGAAGCGGGCGATAATGCCGGACCGTCCAGGACAGAACCGATACTCTGTTCAAACACAACCATTATATGCTGCATGGACATTTAGTTTAGATTTGCCTAAAGCATAGTCGCCACTCGCCTTACCAATTATCTACCCATATTTTCACTCGCGTGATACTAACTAATGTTTTTCTTTGCTAAATTGAGGTGTTGTTAGCTATCGGGTTTCGGCAACGCAACAACGATGTTAAAGGACTATTGGTATTATTAATGGTAATATTACCCATCTGTCGGCTGCCCAGTTACCTCCTATTCTACATAAGTAGTTTCCATCAACAAATTGCACAAAAAAGGAAAAAATTCAAAATCTGACTGAATTATCAAGCTTTTCCGATGTTGACTCCGAATTGACTGAGTTAGCTCTCCATGCGTTGATCCTTTCCATGTGGAAAGATGCACTAGTAAGGCGCGTGCTGGAGCAATGAATCTACACTGTGACGACTTGGTGTTGATATCACAGACGCTTGATTACCCCGCTACTGCGACGATAATGGAAATGAGGTTGCGTCGTAATAACGGGGTGACGTGATCTCGGATTTCGGCGTGCATTCACGTTCGGGAGAGGTTTTTCGCGCCAGGACTTGTGAGTTTTTCTACTATCTAAGAGCTGAAACAAAATTGGAAAAGAATCAAACACGTTCAGAAAAATAGTTTACTGATGAACCAGACGAAAAACTAACATACTGCAGTAAAAAGCCGCCCATTTCTGTAAAGGATTTTCCGACTACCAGCAACAATCATGTACTGATGTGATGCCCTGACGTGCTTGCTACATGCCGCCCATTTAGTCTTTAGTGTCTTCTGAGATACTCTGAATAGCGTGTTTTTCAAGAGGGACACCGTGCCCATCGTGCATTTTGAGACGCCCTGACCTGCTACATCTGCCCCTTGGTAGCGACCAATCTTCTGTCCTCCGATAATCCCTAGATAGAGAACTCTTTGACCTGTAAACAGTGCCGTTTTAGAGAACAACCTTCTCTCTTTGAGACGCCCTGAATAGACAGCTCGACATTCATATAACCGGGATATATCAGGCGATAGCCAGCTTTGAGATAGTGATTGAGGCTGATGAGCTCTCAATTCGGAGTCGACAAGTCACCAACGCCTTTATTATTTCAGAATATATATCAACTTTATTCCTAATCTGTTTACAATGTGACAGAAATGTTCTAGGCTACAAGCGGCAAAAAACGGTGTAACAGATATTGTAATCCTTGGGTAAGATAGTCATTGGTTGCAAAGTCGTTTCGCTTTCCATGTTAAAATACAATGTGCGCTGCGTGCAAATAATTGGAAACAAGTTTGTTGCTGTTTGATGTTCACGTTACAAAACCGGTGCAAACGTTTTGTGGTCAACACGCGCACGACCACACACAAATATTGCTGATATTTGCAAGCAAAAGTCTGCTACTTAGACCATGCTTAAGATAATGAATTGTCTCCATTTCCAAGCGCAGCTTAAAGGGATCGAGTCTATAACCGGCAGCCAAAGGGCAGGAGTACACGAAATCGTCAATAGAGGTCTTTCCTTTCTCATCAAAACTGTTCGCACTTGCAACTTATTTATCGCCAAAGACAAGAAAACTCAGTCACTTAACCTTGTATATTAGTCACATAAAGACAACTAGTGTGACCCCATATTCCTGCCTATAGTCCCGCTTTAAGTTGCTGAGGTACGCGATTATTCCAGAACCTTTACTTTTGAATGCGTTTGTACTCAATCTACCCCTCTTCTCGCTATATACTTGGCTATTGTCCAAATTAGAAAACGTGAATTAGCTTCCCCGCTCTCTTCGAAAAGTATTTTTAGATCTTTGTGTTGGTCGATATAGAAACAATTAGAAATGTTTTTTGGCCGTCACACAAATATGGACTTCTTAGGGGTTTCTCGGCCAAGTGTAAAACCCCTAAATGTTTTAGAGATGGCTTGTCATAACGCTGAAAACCTAACAGGGCGCATGCAATATTTGAATTGAGGTTTTTCAAAAGCCCAAAAATCGTTATTTTGAGGGTGTAGGTACTGCTACCCATAGTCCCCCATTAAACAATTTGTCAAAACTGTCAACTGTCTCTTAACAGAAAAACAGCGGCACATATCATTTTCAATGATAACATTTCATGCTTAACATTTAACAATTCACGAACAACCGCGACTTTAAAATCAATCCAGTTTTACGAAACTGGTGCCGCGTCTCAAGCACTTCAAAATATGTACAAATTGTGCATATAAAATACATTTTGTGGTACGTTCGTCATATAGAGTAAAATCCACATTTTATACCAACAAACACAGTGTATCACCGTCGCCATGGAGATAATACGTCAACAATGCGTCAAATCTAACCTCATGCAAGAATATCAAGTAGGACGCTCAAAGACGCAATTCCGATACTGGGCAGTGAACATTTTCATATCACAGAATATGACGAGAATACTACACTTGTCACATCCTGAACAAAATACATTTGGGCGTACACTGAGGAAAAGTACTACTTCCGGTGTACGGCGGAAGTGAATACCTCAATCTCAGCCCCATTCCCGTCTACCCAACTACGCCTCTCATTATATATAGCAACGTCTGATGATTGAACGGAGTGATCAATCAGCCGAATATCACGCGAGGTCTCTCAGTGAGGCGCGCGGTTTACTAGGCTGCCTCCATCTGCGTGATTGTGTTACCGTGATCGCGTTATGGTGTGCAGAACTCGCCCGAGTTGGGATTCAAATTGACTCGTGATTTATCCGAGTTCGGTTAGACGGAAGTCGGATAAATCCGGCCGCGGCGTTCTCTACCGTAAATCCTTCCGCGTTGAATACACTGCTGCACAAAATCCACAAGAATCTTGCAAAGAGTGGAGAGGTTTTTACAGGGTAGGATTGCAGTGGGATTTGATCCGACCCTGTAAAACTGAAATATTTCGTGTCATTCTTTCTTTCAAAACTATATCTCACCAGCACAACATTTTTCCATATTCGATATACTCCAACATTGAATGTATCCGCTATTTTCATGAGCCAACATTGTCTATGCAATAGATAGAAAAATCAAATACGTTATTTACATACATGTATATCAACAAAAGCAAATGGCTTGGAGTTTTAGGTCACTTTTGGATTTATTATTCAATTCGGCATGCGAATTCACTCCTGCTCTTTCTGGCAGAGAAATTTGACGTCACATCCGCTTTTGACGAAATTAGTGTTTTAAAAGTATCGTTTGGTGAATTATGCTAATGAGATGCACATTTATCACGTGCACACGCGTATTTATTCAGCACCGCAGTAATCCAGGATATCGTACAAAAACCTGAGCGTGATGTAATCAACAGTGCAAGTCAAAGGTCACCACGCATGCGTCATACAGCACTACAACAGACGGTATCGTTTTGTTGTTTATTTCGCCCGAACCTGTAGAATTTTTGCTTGTTTTTCGATTTGTTTTTGTCATTCATGTTATTTTCCAAACATGGCGAAGTCGGATCACAATTCATCGACTTTTTTCCGCTGCCGTCCGTCATTTTGTAGTCATTGGGAGTTTGGGTGACCATCGTGCATGGGGCCCCCTTGCCCATACTTCGGCCTCGCATCAACTGATGTTGACCCCATTTGCGTTTCATTATCGAAATCACCTAAGAAACGAGAAGACAAACATGAAGAGAAACAAAAAGTATTCTGTGACGTAACATAAAATAGTGCAGTGCGATTGGCTAGAGCATGCACGTGACTAACGACGAAACGACGGCATTCGTACATGTACCAAGCATCCTATTTCCAGTTCATATCGTCGTCAAAAGGTGGCGTAAGCGTGAACGTCGAAAGCGAAGCAAAAACCGAATCTTTCAAGCATTCGTCGCAACGGTAAATCCTGTCCGTAGTTATCAATAGTTAGTATTGAGACGACAAGTTTCGAACCTACGTCGATAATTAATAGTAGCTCATGATCAGAGCCTCGCCTCTTTTGTTAAGGGGACCTTGGAGTCATCGTTTGGCGAAGTTGGCACGTGCGAGACAGAATCTACCGGGGCCATGGTAACCGTGGTACAATACGTCCCTCTCCGCGACCCATTATAGGCCCGCATCATTCGCCTCTGGCCATACTTTCTTTTCATAAGTGCCACTACCTAGCAATAGAACAAGAATAAGCGTTGACAATAAAACATTGAGGTCAACGAACAAACTCAAGGACCTACCGGACTTTACGTTCCTAATATGTATACCTTCACCGTGACACCACACTGAGAACGAGGACAGTATATTGCTGGGGAAAAGGGTCACCCATCGCGTCAAAACACTGACAGAACCTTTCATCCGTATGCATTTTTCAGATTTGCAAACTGACTGCAGTGGACTATGGTTGACCACAGCAAACGTTACCAATAGCATCCCGCGAAGTTACTATTTATAGCTCACAAGGTCATTTGCATAAGATATTGATGACGTTTTAGTCACGTGACAGTCGGACATCGACACTTATTTCTACGCATTTGAGCTTATTTCAAAGTCAATTATCTTTGACCCTGCATTGTTTTTAGCATGAATGATACCATAGAGTCAGAGAGATAAATATTCAGAACAATTATGTAGTATTCCCAACACTCGGACATGTGCCAGATTGAATCTAACTGCTCTAGTTAGAAAGCCTGAATCCATTACGAAACCGCATGTTTGTCCAACATTGCCTGTAATTCAGCGATGGGGAAATAGAGGGCAGCAGCTGCAGTGACCTCATCATCGTGGAATGCTATTTGGCTGGAACCTGAAATCCGATTAGAACGCCTTCAAAATGAAGTGAATGAGAACAGACTCCCGCCCATCATATTGGCATTCACTTCGTTCTGAAGGAGTCATTCTAATTGCTATCGGATTTCTGGTGCTTTTTAATGGTGGTGCCTGTGGTCAACCCTTAAAGCTGAGAGCGCACAGAGATCATGAAATCATGGCTTCGTGTGCTTCGTGCTTTTATAGTAGGTCAATCTATCTCCCCAAGACCTCCGATAACTTCAGCAACATCAACGAACGAATCGCTCATAGTTACATGAAGCCTCGTACGTATGAACTTTTTTAAGGATACCGACGAAAATTCCTGACTTTGTTTTCGAAGTTTTCTTGGGATGAAATATACTTATCGTTGTTATTCACTAAAGAACATCTCATGCATTTGCAGATAGTGTGCATTTCATTCCAAGCGAAGTTCGAAATTCCTACAATCCCCTTTTGTGATATTTTGGCCCATTTTTGATCAAAAATTATTAATATTAACTCGATAAACCGTATGTTGGCAGACTGACAATATTGATCGAGGCGACCCTTCACCCGGCAATACACAGAGTAATAACACACGTAGGTTCCAGCACCGGACCGGACTTCACATGAAAAAGACTTTGAAGGAGATTTCTAAGACAGAGAATGAGGTGGTCAAGAAGATGAGAAAAAGTAGGCGAAATTGTTTTTTGAAGCTTTTTACACAAAATATAGGGTAAAAATGCCTTTGGAATAGAATTTGTAGAAAATATGTCGTACTTTTTTAAACAGTAAAAACGAATTGGTGAAAGTCAGGTTTCAATTGTGTTGTATTCTCTGCAGAATGTTCGGTAGTACCGTATTTCAGACATTATCTATATTATAACCACTGTCGCGACAAGCACACGAGCTTTATTGTGCATGAAACGGGACATTCCACTGTTATATTCTTTTGTCAAAAGGGTTGAACAATAACAAATTGTTGGACATAACATTTCCTCCGACACAGTTTACATAGAACCACACGGGAAACGGACATGGGTCGGCGTATTCGAATACCGTACGGCTCTAGTTTACATAGAACCACACGGGAAACGGACATGGGTCGGCGTATTCGAATACCAGGTTCACATACACTGTGCCCAATAAATCGAACGAATGTACTCGTTACGACCAACATGCCAACGACTCGCCCGAATCTTTTCTCCAACAAATTCTAGCGGGGGTTTATTGCTCTCCTTCCACCCCTCACTTTCACCAGTCACAAAGACCGGGTAGGCCTATTGTTACCAGAAATCTATTCCGCACGCTAGCCAGTCAATTGGCACCGTGATACCCAGTGGAAAAGATAATACAAGAGCAGAATTATCCTGTTCTATGTCACGTAGTGTAATGATTCACGTGACACAAGACTACGCATTGTAAGAAGTTCAGCTGTACGTCGGAGCGAAACCTAATGGAATACTCCCTCGTCGACCTTCAGCCGTCACGATGCCCCTCTCGTGGTAAACAGCTTTGACGAGGACCTTGTCATTTCGCTGAAGCAGTACGTAGCGTAACAACTTACAATGCGAAGTCTGTCACTTGAGCCGCGACACAGTGTACGCCTGGCGACAGTGGCTGCTCTGATATGTTGTCTGGTTGAAGGATAGAATTGCAAGACCGAGGAACGTAAAGCACATAAAATCGAGCACAGTTGATTGAAATATGATGCGCAGATAATCAGAGCGTTCGTAGACTAATCCCACTTTGGAAATTCATGCATGTCTGGTTTGTCACACTCTAAAGCACCTCGCAAACGAACCTTTTCTATCGCTGCGACCTGCAATCTAATCGCAGGCGACCAAATTCCCTCGTTTGCGCTGGTCATTGCAGGTGCTTACGAAAAGAATCGGTGGCCGATGCGACCTGCGATTACATGTTTCAGCCGCAGACGTGCGATCTTTTGAGCGCAACTGTCGCTTGTCGCTGCGAAAATTGTCGCAGGTCGCACCGATAAAATTCACTCGCTTTAGCCTCATTTTCACCACAGCCGTTTTAGGAGATGACCTCCTCAAAGGAATGGACCTGTTGCCATTTCCTGCTGTGCAGACGCATAGCGTCACCGGAGTCAGAACGAGGCTGAGAGTGTAACATTGGGAAGCGCAAATCGAGGTTGGATTCGTCGATTTGGGGATTATAAGAAACACTCCGATTACTGCCACCATGTAAATTCCTCTAATCTATGCCTTTCTAGGAGCATTGCTTTCAAATACTTCAAAAAATAAGTCTTTAGCAATCGTGTCATCAATTAATTCGAAGTCGATAGATCTTCAGTGTAATGCAGTATTCTTATGAGCACTAACAAACTGGTTGTAATGACAGTATGCATATTACATTTTGGGTATGAATCGTACATGCAATTATACGAATATGATATCGTGAATTAGTTAGAAATCGTGGCAACAACTTTACTTATGAAATGTAATTTACAACATAGAGAATGTGACCGGACCGAAGTTGCACATATTAAAGGACGAGGCGGTGGAACATGTTCGAAGGAACGTGTTACAAGGAATGTAGCGTTGTCGCGCTGCAAATATATGATAGAACGCGCGAACAGTTTGGGTAGGATATTACAAACTCTTGTTGATGACAAAAACGACATTTCCCGAAGGAAGGTCTCCGTGCTCATTTCTTGTTCAGGAAATAGTATGGGAATATTCCAAGTTCGAGCATTCAACCTCAGGTTCGGTTTTGCGTCGGGTAGCAGCGTCACGTGGCCGCGCAGCGGCGACTCACAACGTGAGGGACGATGACCACTGCCCCAACACCCAACCAAGCAACCAACCAATTCCTGTTGAGGAGAGAGATGCTGGAAAAAGATTTTATTTCTGCCACAATAATCAGTCTTGCATCAAATCCATAATGCCTCAGGTGATTGTTACAGTAGTATTCATTGGTCCGTTCAAGACAGATTAACATATTCATGAGTTGCAATCTCGGCACCCAATCAGCGTACACGACATAAAAGGTAAACAACAGCGACATGGACCACAGTTGAATGCAGGCCACGGGAATGCATAGATTTGGGACGTGCTTACATTTAGAAGGTCAAGGCCAAACGCAATCATCAAAAGCAGCCATTACAGTCGAGTGACGAGTGATATTTACAAAGGTGAAGTGAGTCATTCAAGGTCACATGTGATTAAATGGAGAAAAAATGGAGAAAAGTCTTGAGAAGGAAACAGCGGGAAGAAACAACAAGTCTACCGTTACCATGGTTACTTTCATGGTCGCCGTAGTTACTATGTTAACTATCCCCACCCCTCCCATTTCGAAAGCCATACAGGTTGTCACAAAAAGACCTTATGAGTTGGTTGGTGAAACGAAAAGTTTATATAAACTATATCATATCAGGCTTGTATTCGAACAAATTTTGAACTTCCAGGGCTTGGTTGTTAGAAAGCATGTTAGCTCTTAACATCATGCAGACATGTCGATTCATGAGCGAAAAGCTTTCTTACAACAGAGCCCATAACTGTTGATAATCCTTAAAGGGTGTTTAGACTTGCTGTTTCTCGCCGCAATGTGCATATTCACAGACTTGACCAGACGCACGAAACAGCCACAGGAACGGAGCAGTGAAAATACTGATCAAATAGTTTCAATGTTCTGCAGCCTGTAGACATTAATGATTTTTGCAATTGAATTTAGTAGAGAATTTTTTTAACATACATGTTGAGAATTATCATAATCTTTTCGCAAGTCAAAGGCCCCTAATTATGTTGTATCTCCGGTGATTAGACAGAGTATGGACCAACAAAGTCTGTAATGCCGATAAATGAATAATAAAAGTCATTATACTCTTTTAGTTCTTGATAATTAGGCCAATTTAATCATAGCCTTTTCTGCTTTCAAAGTTAAGCGCATTTTCATTGTTAGCCGAATTCTCTTGTGGGTTGCTCGCATCTTAAAACATAAGACAGAAATCATTCCAATTTTCAAAATGTTGACATTTTGAAAAAAACATTTTATGTCGCTCCTTTATTCGAGTTACCTGTGTAATGTTAGAGAAAGGAATCGTGCAGTAAACGTATTGAACCATTTTAATCAGTGCTCACTGCCCCGCCCAGAAGGATGCACAGTTCAAAACAAAAAATCATGCCACGTGTCACCTACCTCTCCGTTGAAGAAGCAAAATATCATTGCTACAAACAGACCCTGAAAAAAAGACAAATTTTATTCAAAGGACAAAAAGTTTCAGAAATATTTATGTGGTCTTACCACATAGCCTACTAGTCAGTTAGCTAGAAGTATAAAATACGTCAATTATTCAAAACACGTTGTTGACATAGTAACCTAGTAATATATGATTACATGCTTGTGTTGTTGCAAGTAAAATTGGGCTTAGAAAGAGTGTCGTGAATATGGCCCCATGATAAGTAACCGAAATGTTTAATGCACTATTCAACCACGTCACAAACATTTGCGTGACAAGATCAGAGGCGCTGAAGTCTCAAAATAAAATTGCAGAGTCTCTGCCATTTGAAGGCAATGGCGACCACTTCATGCAGGGATGGAACGATGTTATCTATTAAAAGAGTTCCAGTCATGCGCGGGAGAATGCGCGAGAGAATGTGCGAGAGAATGCGCGAGAGAATGCGCGGGAGAATGCGCGGGAGAATGCGCGAGAGAATGCGCGAGAGAATGCGCGGGAGAATGCGCGGGAGAATGCGCGAGAGAATGCGCGGGAGAATGCGCGGGAGAATGCGCGAGAGAATGCGCGAGAGAATGCGCGGGAGAATGCGCTGGAGAATGCCAGGGAGTCGGAATTATTACCTGGAATGAAACTAGTACAGCAGCTACAACAAGATAAATTCGTTCCTCTGTTGAATCTGGTGCTGGTCGGAAGGGTATGATGATATATTGAAGACCAAGAAGGGGGACGAGGATGATAGTAGCTCGCACTGCTTTCCTGGAAGAAATGGCAACATTTTGAAAAATAGTTTAGGGATTGGTCTAATGGTTAAACGTCGTACTTCTAATAAGTGCATCACTCGTAATATTTTTGTAACTTTAAGCCGAGTTTCTTATACAAAAATCTTCTGCGCATGTTTGAAATCTAAGTCTAGAATCAATTGTTTACAACTGAATTTCAAGGTCGTGTACGTTCAAACGACAGTTTAACAAGACTGTTTTGAAACCAATGAAAGCTGATCAACGTACATACTTGTTTATTGACTAACATATTAATCTTGGCCGGGTCTATTTGGCAAGCCGCTCGCCGAACAGGCATCTTTTTTTGTCCTGTTTGGAGAGCCGCTTGCCAAACAGCACTAAAAAGCCACCCTGTTCGGCCAGCCGGGCTTGCCAAACAGGTAAAAAATCTACCCTGTTTGGCGAGCTGGAGACTTTACTTCAATATTAATGAGTTCGGCTCTCCATTCAGGACAAGAAAAAGTCGCTGTTTGGTAAGCCGGGCTTGCCAAGTAGTCACTTCCATTAAAATCTTACAGTAACTTTGTGATAAATTCAACATCTCTTCACAAACTAATGAGCTACTGCTTGAAATTTTTCCGCATTCTAACCGAAATATTTCTCAATGAATACAGTGTATATATTTCAGTCTGTGTCGTATACTCACTTGGTCTGGTTTGTGTCTGGCGAATTGACTGCTCGTAACTTAGTCACTAATACACGAATGATATTGCACAGAAAAATGAAGTTCAGCTGAAATCAAACACGAAACCATTGATAAGATAGCTGACAATGTCATTGTGACCCCTCACCCAAAAGTAGGCCTACATTATGTTTCATTCATACTTATGAATGAAGCTTACTGTCTGCCTACCATCGCAAATGTTCTTCGAATACCCGCTCAATCAATGGTCACAGCCATGCCCTTAGGTCTTTCAGAATCAAGGTTGGCTTTTAGTCTCTTAGGCCGAAGTTACATAGACCTCATTCGTTCATTTCCCAGGACTCATTTTCCCCTTTTGCTTTCTTTCCCCTGTGAATGCACGGCCTTGTGGCGTGCATTCACCGAGGAATGAAAGAAAAACCCAGAAAGTGACTCGTGATAAATGAACGAATGAGGTCTATGTAACTTCGGCCTTACAAGTCATTTTCACCCGTTGAATTGCCTTTCGTTCATTTTTAACAGGCTGGAAACAGATCCAATCTGTCGCCACCCTTGCGCTCATAGACTCGACCAGTCATTCGTTTCAAGATCGATCGCACCGCCCTTACATGCGTGTACATGTATGTGTGTAACTTGCAGGCAAAAGTGGGTGGTAAGTTAGTAAACACCTAAAGTATATAATTATATGGAATAGCATTCCGCGAAGATGACGTCACTACAGCTGCTGCCCTCTATTTCCCCATCGCTGAATTACAGGCAATGTCGGACAAACATGCGGTTTCGTAATGGATTCAGGCTTTCTAACTAGGGCAGTTAGATTCAATCTGGCACATGTCCGAGTGTTGGAAATACTACATAATTGTTCTGAATATTTCTCTCTCTGACTCTATGGTATCATTCATGCTAAAAACAATGCAGGGTCAAAGATAATTGACTTTGAAATAAGCTCAAATGCGTAGAAATAAGTGTCGATGTCCGACTGTCACGTGACTAAAACGTCATCAATATCTTATTCAAATGACCTTGTGAGCTATAAATAGTAACTTCGCGGAATGCTATTGGAGATACATTTTACTTACAACCAATGAAGCCACGACTGGGCCTGCGTTAATCCAATGAAGATCTGTCTCATGCAGCCAACAACTGAAATAAAAATCAGGTATGAGCGAATGTGCAACCTGGGGAGGTCGAACCGCTCATCAGGTTGGAGCTGACCTGGTTTCTGAAGAATCAAGCTACTAGCAGTATCCTCACTCCCCCAAACTTGGCAAAGACGATCTGGTCCAATTCAAGATTAACTTCCCCATCAAGAACAAGACAGTTTTCCACTTTGCTAGACACAAAAACCCGGTCGCTCTTACATTCACTTTTGATGGAGGTCGAAATACTCATCAGGGTTTCGCAAAAGTTAAGCTACTAGCAGTATCCCCCCCCACACACACACCCATGCGTAAGGGAAGGGGTCCCACTAGTGCAATTGCAGATTAACTTCCAAGTCGATTGGTCAAGACCAAACCTATTTGCGGAACGAGTTTACAATCCCCGATCACACCCCAAAACAAGTTCATCGGTTGACTAACGAAGCACCACTGTTCAATGGATTTATAGTTGAATGCGATCAAACTACGTCATTTCCCATCGGGGATTGTAAATTTTAACCCTATTTGCACGTACCTTAACTTTTGATGCTCGTCCGAAGACAGGCCTCTAAGGAGGGTATAAATGGTGACGGGGATGAGAGGCAGCACCCAGCCGATCAAATGGCATCCGATGAGTAACTTCTTGCCTGAGCTAAAGGCGACCACGATTATCGTGTGGAGGTATAGACCCTCGTTAAACATCCAGAAGAAGTTACAGACAGTGAAGTAGGATGTAAAGATATGCATCACTCGACACCACAACTGCAATGAGACAGAATGATGTTATACGAAATTTGAATGAGGGACTTGACGAGGAACGAGCTAGGAGTCCAACATGTCCAATACTTGACTTGCCAAACTCAGCGCGACGCCGAACTGCAGCGCCACTCGTGGACAAAGATAGAAGAACTCAGCATTTTTTTCACCGGTTTTCTCGCTGCGCATGCGTACCAGCGGAAATCAACAAAAGATGACGCTGGTACGCATGCGCAGCAAGAAAACCAGTGAAAAAAATGTCGAGTTGTTCTATCTTTGTCCGCGAGTGGCGCTGCAGTTCGGCGTCGAGCTGAGTTTGGCAAGTCAAGTATTGGTGGTGTCCGTGTGACTAAAATGCAATAAGGGACTCAGATCTAGAGTAATAAACATATTGTGAGTAAAGAGATTTCTGGCCGAAGGTACTCAGTTGAACTCAGGAATGTGACCAGATCACATTTACCAAATGACATTGGTGTTGCAGAACACTATATTATCCTTGGGGTAGGCCTAACCGATGCTCTTTCACATCAACTTAAGCTGATCAACTAAGACACAACGGCTGCCAGGGTGTAACATTTCTATTTGTGATCGCATTACACAGTTTAGTGAGAAGAGGTCGGTTGGGCAGATCTATCTGAAAAACACTGTAGTTCGCTTAAAAATGTCCACCTACCGGATTTTGCCCCAGGACCACGGGGTCATATGCGACCAGAGTATAAAACAATATCCACAATAATCCGTTTAGCACGTACGATATAAAAAGATTCTTGTGGAGCGTTATTCGATCACAGTTAAGTTGTCTGAAAAAGTAAGCCAGGTTTGTATACGTATCGAAAACGTTTATCTTTTAGTCACGTTAGTGAAGTTCTAATCTTTTCATCTTTTGTATTAGATTTGCCGAACACATTTTAAAAATGAAATCAGCTTAAAATGTAATCAGCAGATCTCTACAAAAGGCAGGTCTCAAGTAGAGATCAGATTAGTACATTTTTTAGTACCTTGTGATATCTGATTACAATTTTAAATGGATCTTACCTTTCCAATACAAATCTTTTGTACAGATTTGATTACATTTTTAAGTGGCTCTTATAGATCTGATTACTTAAAAGTTTCCTGTGAAGACTTGAATCTCTTGTACGGTTTCAGGCCTTATGATAACTGTATCAAGCTAGTCAGGGGAATGATTTATGTATAGATATTACGAGTCGTGAATCCGGACAAGATTTTCGAATCAATTAAAAAAAGGCCCACGACTTGGGTGACGACTTCGTCATATCCGTTTCATGCAGAGGTCTTATTCAAAATTTCAAATATTATTTTTTTGAAAGTGCAGGTTCAATACCAGCATGAAGGCGTTTATATGAAATTGAATCAAATATCTCATTAGATGCGTCAGATATGAATTCGCAGTGGGAGTCTGAAGGGTGCCCGACCTTTTTCTTATCTTTCAATCTGATCGGGCAATGATACATCACTTACTTGAATGAGAAGAAGATGATGAGTGATAACACCATGGCGATCATGGAAGCTGAGTAGCCGGCGATGAACACCGTTAGGACAGCTTTGTCGGTCTGAAAAGAAAGGTCGAGATAGCGTTAGTGATATATTCCGATTAAGTTTTGTGTGTATTTATCGAGTGATATAATTAAGGAATTGATATCGAACTAGAGGTACTGGATGGCTCACTTAACACTGCGTGGGCAGCTGAGGCTTTTGGGGGAATGACAACTCCACCCGATAGAGCAGTGTTGGTGAGGCAATAAATACCGACACTGCAACTAGATACACATACCCCGCATAATTGGTCAACAGCCCTAGGTGGTGCACTGGCCAGCAGGGTAAAGCCCGCAGCACACTAGCCGCCAACTTCGGCGTTCACTGGCGTTTTTTGCCGTAAGAGTACTGAACGCCTGAAAAATCCCCAGTCTGCTACGAACGGCGTCGGCGAACGCGACTTGCCGCCACTTGCCGCAACTAAACGCCAAATATCTGACATGTTTGATTTTTGACGCGTGTCGCCGCGTTTGAACGCAAGAAGAAGCCAGGTGTGCTACGGATTGCCGCCTGAATTGGCGTCGGCGGCGAGGCTATGACCAATCAGTATGCGCCTTGATGTCACATGATTTCAAAATGGCAGCCTAAAGTGGCGGAAAAGACGCTACTGGACGCCGATTCTGGGCAGGTGTGCTCTGACCGGGATTCACTGGCCGCCAACTTCGGCGTCGAGAGGCGTCAGCTGAACACTTCTTGTCGCCAAAGTTGGCGGCTAGTGTGCTGCGGGCTTAACGCCTTCGCCCTCAACTGATAAACAATAACAATAACCACTTCATCTAAAACTTCCAAGTCCAAAGTAACGGAGAAACATACTCTAACATGACCAATAACCAGCCACTTTTGACCAAAGTACTGATCATAAATGTTCCCCGCCATTTGGAGCTAACTTTTCTTAGGGCGCGACTTTCCCGTGATATGGAGCATAGTCCTGCCTACCTGCATGCCGGATCTGTCTACACACGTGGTGTAGTTTGACCACCTCTTGCCTGTCATGGGATGGATCCACCATGTACCATTTATAGTACATATCTTATTGGCCTTTACTGTCAATGAGAGAAATACATGTACTTTAAGTGAGGAAAGTCCCAAGGCATGGAAATAATGATATACATGAAAACAAGTTGCAGTATTTTGAGGGATTTGGTGGAACTTGACATCGAATCTTTCTTTGACGCGTTTTTAGCCACGGACAGCTTAAGTAGGTTTTCATTAAACAGATCTTCTCCGATCCCGTGCAAAACGTTTCCAATAAAAAGCACGTCTTCTTCACTTCGTAATCTTCACTTCTCCTTCTTTATGCGCTGCAAACTTAGAAATAATCTTCCTACAAATTACATTTTCGGCTTACGCGATAGAGCACTGATTCCAATTAAGTAGTTTTGCTCCAACCAGCAGCAGTTTGCCGCCAAAGTTTGCTATTTTTCCACTTAAACATACGCCACAGCAGCAAACGACGGCACTTTCCCGCTGTTACGAAATCAGTTCTTTTAGACACTACTATTCACTCTTCGAAAAGGGGTTTTGAGCAAGGAAAACCTTTAGCGGTTTTTTGGCAAACACAAATGTGCACCCCTTATCGCGGTTTTTCGATAAATTGAAAACCCAAAATGGTGTTTACGATTTTGAAAAACTACTTCGCAGAAAAAAACATTGACGGGGTGCATAGTCGTGTTGGTCAAAAAACACTGAAGGTTTTTCAAAATTCAAAACCTTTATTTCTTAGAGCGGAATCTAACCTTTTCATGTACTGTAAGGAAGACATTCAGCAAAGATGATTTATTAGACACAAATAGTGTAAAAGCGTTATTTCATGCAGTTAAATCGAATGTCACTGCATGACTGCAACTCCGGTCTCTAAGATAGGCCAGGGTCGTGAACTCTCTATAAACTCTGCCTACTCAAGTAATGCCAGAAAGACTTGACGCTGATCAACTTACACCGGGGGTCGAACCCTTCCATAAAACTTGGACAGGCGGTGTAGGCCAGCTCTCCTGCCGGGGTGTCGTTCCAGCACCCCCAGCCATCCCACGTCCGGTTGCAATACAACCGCCCTGAAAATAGACGAAAAACAGATGCAAGGAGGTACAGACACATATACTTGTATTCAAGGAATTAATACCTCATCATAGCAGCGGTCTTTTGGTTGCGTTCAAGACCGCTGGTAGACCAAAAACTATTGCAGGCCAAATCTCTCGCGCAGGCAGCCGAGGGTATTTGGCCTCATTCGCGGTTTCCCCGACAGTCTCAATCAGACCACGAAGTACAACAAAGAGGTGATACTTCTATTCTTCATGTAAAACTCTTATATCGAACACTTTTCGTTAAATTTAAACTTCGCAACCCTTGGTTCCGACAGCAAGGAATGTTTCCGACTCCAAAGACCGCTACGATACAAAAGACTTCTTCAACAGCACCAGCGACACCAGCTTGTGACGAAGTTCGTAAGAGTGTTTTTTCTCAATGGGAAATATTTCGAGATTAATTGTACAAACAAAGCTAGCCGTTTCAATGATTTCAATCGATACGCATTTGTCGATGATAAGATAACGTTTATTTGCCCTTGCAAATTTAGGCCTATCAATGTAAGATGTTTAGTGGGGGTCGATATTATCAAGATTCGCTTTGATAACCCTTTGATAAGACAGTAGAATAATGGGAATTTAGGCCTAGGTGCGAGTGGGCTTTGTTTGAAGAGAATAGACAGTGTATTGTGCCAGGCCTGAATTCTTTTAACTGCGATCAGATTTTAGGCCTAGGTGGGAGCGGGCTTTGTTTGAAGACAAGAGACCGTGTATTCAGTTCTGTCTGAATTCCTTTGACTCCCAGGTAAGGGGCCACATAACAAAATGAGGTGTATGATTTCTGAATAAGCGGGCGGCTAATAATCTCACGATGCGCATTACTTCGTTAGCTCAAGCGAGCCGTGCATTCGTAGTGATATTGAAACGTTGAACCACCTCTTACATACCATCCGTTGGGTAAGGCTTCATCAAAATCTCGTCAACACATCTCGCCTCCGCGATTTTCTTCGCTGTGTCCATCTCGACTGGTGGGCGAGCCAATGTCCTGTTCACTGCGTCAATCGACTCAGTGGCGTTGTAGCTCACAACCTGAAAATATAGAAGTGCAAATAAAGAGTTCAGATACAAAAACGACTAAATTCATTTCAGGTATTTTTTGTGTAAATGCAATTTTCTGGTGTGAAGGCTAAGGGTTTTTGCAATAAAAGTGTCCTTAGACCTAATTTACCTTTGTATCTCGCAGGTTAAGCATTGAAACGGTTTGCGAATCCAGCGATCGCCGGTGTAAAGGAGAAAACGTCCCACTGGAAAAAGTGTCCGGCCCTTTTGCATTCTGACCGATTAATGTGTATAGTTCCTAGTCCGCCGCGGGTCATATCACACGGAAGTCTCCTACCCGTGCATCCACAGGTAGAATTGCTCAAGGACACAAAGACGAAACAACGGTGATCTCTTCCGAGAGTCGAACCCACGACCTCCTGATTATGAGCATGGTGCCCTCACCACAGCGCAACATGATTTCCGCCCATGCTACCGTATAAACGAAGAAAGTTAACACGAGAACCATCGGCGATATTTTTACCAAATATTGAAATTATTCCCTTGACCGCCTCACAGCGCACCGAAGCGTTGAACAAGCATCATATACCAATATTTCTACGCGAGACACATTTAGTTTCGTATCAGTTTTGACAGTTTTTCCACCCAACTGTACCAAAGTATCAATTTAGAAGATTGATTGGGATACGGGGTAATTTTCGATTAAGAGACAGAAGACGTCACTACGAGTTACGGTCTCGCTCCGTTCGGGGTATTGGACCGTGATGGCTTGGCCTGAATGAGTGACGCGCCACTGGCGATCACTGGTTTACGACCAACCTTTTTAGCCCAAGATGGTCGGGGAGATTTGTCAGGGATGATGAGTCATGTATCTGTTTGTTCGAGTCGAACGTTTTCTTTTCGCCAGAAATGCCAAACGACATTGTAATGTAAAGCAAAAAGTGAAATGTACATCGGTCGAGGCCACTTATACATGTATATAAGGACGGTAGTTTTCTATACATTTTGAATGAAAGAAAAAGATCTTAACTAAAGATAAAGCCATCGGGATTTTCAATTAGGGATGCTATATGCGTTGACAGTTGTTAATCCTTTTGACCTCTGTCACGAACTTCCTGGCCGCCAAACCCATTTAACTATCATTTCCCTTCCGAGGCACTGTCACAGCGTATAAACCCATCGGGTACCCCATCGGACGAATTGGGACTCTACCGGTAACAAAATCGTTCGAAGACAAAATATTTATCACCGATTTTTCATAAATGCATGCCATACCTGCTTGGCAAGTGAAAAAAATACAGTTTTATTGTCCGACCATCCGCAGGAAGAAGCCGACGAAACTGATAAAAATCTAAGGAATCTTCTTTATTAGATTTTGAGGTATTATTCCGAAAACATCAGATATTTATTAGCAAGCAATACGTGGGAAGAATCCGCTATGGCGTCCTCAGGTTGAACGAATGTTCAGGAGAATACCTGAAATGGGTCAAGTTCTAGTGACCGGTGTAATGTTTTTGAGTGTTTCTATTTTTGAGTGTTTCCCCTCATTGTTTGGGAACGTTAAAAGATAGATTGACAAGTTTTTCTGTGTTTCCCCCTATTGAAAAGTCATGGTCTCTCTAGCTGCCTATTGTTTGGAAACACTGACACATGGGAAACAACCACAGATGTTACACCGGCACCAACCCAAATTGTTTTCTGATTATATGACAGTCACAGCACATGCTATGGTGATGGTTCGTGTGGTATAAGGTAGTGTAGGTCATGCAACACTGGAACACATTTAATTTAATATAAGTCCAAACTACATGAAATAACAGAAGACTAATTATTACAACGATATTTTGAGAGAAAAATATACGGCGAAAAAAAATGGTAAAAGCAAAATCGTCATAGAAATATCTCCACAGAAGATTTACAGATTAAATCGAATTTCAAAGTTTATTTTGTGTGATTTAAAACGTGATAAAAGCTGTTTTACTAATGCATTCAAAAAGTTATTACTTGAAGTAACAGGTTTTGATACATTTTATATCAAATCTATGAAAATACTTTGACAGAATTTTTCTGCATTAATGAATTTCCGAATGAAAAAAGTGATTTTCAGGGACACTTTATCCTACGGACAGATTCTCCTGCCACAACCAGCCCAAACATATATCATTTATTTATTTATTTATTCAAAAACCCCATAACTGAGGACATTACAGTAACAATACATAGCAGGACATACAAATATACAATCTTTTAAAAACCAGTTAAATACATTGTACCCAACACCCTAGGGCCAACCCGGTGTAGGAGTTTAAAATGTCCTAGGATAAAATGTCCGGGAACAAAGGATTCTATTATGCGCTTCAATCTCTGAGCTATTGACTGTCAGGTCTCTATAGAACCATATTGCAGAATACAATAGGGCCGGACACTTTTTCCAGGGGGGACACTTTTTACTTTTACAGGGGCACAAAACATGACCATCGAAGGCCTATGAGGCCTTTACTAAGAGACAAACAAGCTTATGGTGCAGTGATGCTTTACGGTTGTAACTATCAGAGAAAATAAGAGACCGTATGGAATCTTCAATTCCATTAGGAGGTGAGGCTTCCACTTAATTAAGAATTCTGCACTGACTCTTACCTTTTGCGTATCTCAACGTACTAATCAAACACGCCAACCAAATTGCAAAAAATACCACTGGCTGTAGGCCGGAGAAAATAACATGAGGAACGTCTGTCTCACAGGCCTGTAAGTTGTGGCACATACGTGGTCATCAGTGGTAACAAACAACAGGTGTGCAAGGGATAGTAGTCCTAGGGCTGATAGTCCGTGTTACAATAGCCCGCATTGCTAAATGTTTTGGTTAGGGTTAGCGGTACAATAGATCATGCTGCTTAATTGATCAAGTACAATGCTACCGGACTATGACTCCAGGGGGACTATATCCGCTGTCACACCGGTACGTAAAATCCATAGGGAGGCGTAACTCGGGATACGGGCGTGAATTTTGAACTTGCAGAACGTCTCTAGTACATTGCATATGTTTCTATAGCAATATATCTTCTAGCAAGTTACTAAACAAGAGGTGGGAGAAATTCCCGTGGTGAACTTTAAATCCAGTTATCCAATGAAAATAAAGTCCTCGGAGACAGGGACAACGAACAATGTGTGGTGTTGCTCCTGTCAGTCTCCACAATGCGAGCATTCATTAAGTCACCGCCAAAAGCAGTGTTCCTATCTCACAACGAAGGAAGATGACTTGTCCACAAATACCGCCATCAGCAGATTTACCTGTGTATACAGGATTGAAAGAAAAGGAGGAAGAGGAAAATGTGTTGCCGCTAAATCTAAGATGAGAAAATTTTGGTATCCATATCTGATATTAGAGCTACAAAACGATGACTGCTGTAATAGGCCGAGTCGACACACTATTGGGGCACAGAAAAACGGTCAATCCTAATGCTTCCCGCAACGAGATCTTTATATGAAAATGAAACATACCGACGGAAAGTATACAATTGGTGTCGTGTTGTTATTCTTTAGAACCGTTTTCACGACTGACTTTCAGTTTCTCACACAACGAAAGCTCATAGCCTTAGAATATCTTCGTGAACGCTACGATTTTAATACATTGAACAGCAGTTTACATTATAATAATAATAATAATAAATTGTTATTTGTAAACCGCCTGTATCACTTGAAACAAATGTTCACCGGCGCTGGTGAACTCTATTGAAAAGAAGGGTCTTGAGTTCTTTGCGGAAGGTTGAGACATCCGATGTAGCTCTCAGGGTGGGGTAAAGAGAGTTCCACAGTTGAGGTGCTAAAGTAGCGAATGCTCGACCTCCAAATCCAATCTATATTTCCTGCAAGTGAGAAGGTCCTGAGATTCAGAGCGAAGGTAACGAGGTGGCACGTAATGTTGGATGAGATCGTTCAGGTAAATTGGTGCAAGGCAGTGGTATGCTTTGAAGGTCATTGCACTACGCGAACACAGTGCCTCGTTTTGACGGCAGTGGATACGATAGGCAGACGACTGGATGTTTGTCAAGATTCCAAAGGGGCACGACCAACGTTTTAACCTACTTTTTACATTTTCTCGGGCGGTGAAAAGGAGCCCTCTCGCTTCCTGTTTTAAAGTTGGGCGCAGATCAGTAAGCTAAACCTCGGCCTGAAATGAGGTTCCATTCAGAAACCCGCCTATGACTTGATGATGCATCAATAGCTTTGTTACCGACTGAGGCGAGGTTTAATCTCCGGGCTATTGATGGCCATAGCCTCTGTAGAAGTATAAATTATTGACATTATTCGTCAGAAAACAATAGGAAGGGACACTTTTCCCGGGGGGACATTCTCCACTTCTACACCGGCAGCCACTTGACTGATTGATAAAACAACATGTTTACTTAGCTGAAAGCTCTCATGTTAATACCGTTAATGTAAACAAGCCACATAGTTACTGCCCGCTGGTCATATTCATCACGGATTACTACCAGAGTTGCCTGTTGTATAAAACCATTCCATAACAATGTATAATTAAACATATTATGTATCGGATTAATACAGGCCATGGCATGCATGCTGCATATACATTGCGTGCATTTGCATGCCAGACATCGCTCAAAGCAAGAGTTTCGCGGTTGGACCTCTGGGTAATTTCACGCAATCTCCACTTGCAGAGAAACTGTTGCACGGTTAGCAGAGGTGGATGGATACTGGAAGTCATTCTCCCGACGAATGCTCGTCACCGCGAACATGGTAAAACTGGTATTGCATGCTATTAAAAAGCCATTTTAGGCCCATTTCCGTGCATACAAAGTGCTGTTTTTATGAATCTAAGGCAACTGAGATTCGTTCAGTTAAGACTCATAATCATCGGTAACACTACACATCATTAGGGGGATTGCGTTCTTTTGCGTCTGACTTACAAGTGAAGATGTTTTTTTTTCATTTACAAAGCGCGACCGACATTCGTCTCAGTACTAGCACGGACTTGTGTGGTGACCTGGGCAGGTGTCCTTCAGATAGGCTGCTACAGGGCGCAGCAATTGCTGAGGAGGGACACAGGCCCAGGGCACCGCCCCCCAGGTTGTCTTCGGCCGGGGCACGGCCCGGGTGGAATCCGTGCGGCAGTGTTGGTGTTGTAGTCGTGGTACGCGAAAACGTGAGGAATCGTGACTTAAATAAAACCGATCTTAGAGAAGAAATAGTTCGTGTTGGTGACCCAGCAGAAAGCCTAAAGCAAGGTAACGTCAAGGACGTTATACTTGTTCACATGTTTTAAGGGGAGAACATGCGATCTGGCGGATAACTGGTTGAGACGTCCCTATCATTCCTGTTGTGTGTCCCCATTATTGGGTCTCGCTTGTTTCTATCATCGATCATGGCTCGCTTTTAGAACAGCCACCGGCCGAAAATGGCTGCCATTACATCGGGTAAATATAAAAAACCATGACTGCAATCAACTGAGTATGGACTTGTTACTAAACTCACATGCAACGTCTCAACATGATTTGCATAAAATAGTCCCCCAATTAGCTTCCCCGACTATTTTGTCTAATTAACTACTGTAGTTGTGTTACTTTAGAGCTGGCCAATTACAGAGCTTGCACGATATAGTGTTTGTCAGTTGCACTCCATGACACTCATCACGTGATCTGTACCTGGTGACGGACATCAGAGACACCCAGATGAAGCTACGCGCAAACTGTGTAACAGAGGAAAAACATCAAGGTCCAACCGGGGATTGAACCCGGGACCTCTCGCTTATAAGGCCATCACTCTACCGACTGAGCTAAAGGGAATTTCCCCTCTAGCCTGGGCTAGTAGGAATGATGCCACCACAACATACTCCCCCTGCTCGAGAAAGTTGTGTCCTCACAACCGGGTTCTTCCGGTATATAAAGAGTTAATTCATTGTCCAAAGACACACCAGCATCTACACAAATTATTAGTACCCTTTTACCACGTTGTAACAGAGAAAAAACATCAAGGTCCAACCGGATGAAGCTACGCGCAAACTGTGTAACAGAGGAAAAACATCAAGGTCCAACCGGGGATTGAACCCGGGACCTCTCGCTTATAAGGCCATCACTCTACCGACTGAGCTAAAGGGAATTTCCCCTCTAGCCTGGGCTAGTAGGAATGATGCCACCACAACATACTCCCCCTGCTCGAGAAAGTTGTGTCCTCACAACCGGGTTCTTCCGGTATATAAAGAGTTAATTCATTGTCCAAAGACACACCAGCATCTACACAAATTATTAGTACCCTTTTACCACGTTGTAACAGAGAAAAAACATCAAGGTCCAACCGGGGATTGAACCCGGGACCTCTCGCTTATAAGGCCATCACTCTACCGACTGAGCTAAAGGGAATTTCCCCTTAGCCTGGGCTGGTAGGAATGATACCACCACTGCGTACAGAGAGAAGAAACCTATTATTTCATGAGAATTTGTCCATCCTGTGAGGGTGAGGAAAACCAGGAAACCGTTCCGGAGTAATGTTTTCGGATATAAAACATTTCCTGGGCATTTCCTGAGTCAATCCGCTACGTTGAAAGGCGCGGACATGACGGATCGCGCATAATCATTGTGGGTTAATACCCCGGCGTTCCTGACTCGACAGCGCTATTCTGTTCGTCGTGCGGGTGACCCTTCGTGGGCTGGACTGGAACGGTAGCAAACTATCGTGAAAAAAGGTGATAGCAAGATCTCCTGTAGACCGCCGCTGTAACCCAACCCAGAGAGCGCCCACGTTCATATTTGCCAAAGAGACACATTTCCGTGTTTGATAAACTTTGTAAACAGAGATTCAATTGACTAGCCAGTGGCCGTTGTTGGGTCAATATATCATCAGATTCATTTCAGACATGCAGTGGCGGAGGCATCAGTGCATCTTAGTGTAAGATTGGTACGAATGTACGTCTATCCGTGGTCTACTTAAGATGAACCGTTGTCAAGTTTGATTCCAATTTTTACTTGGCGCTCATCGCATTATTGAAGTAGTCTCAACTAGTTACTGGACTCGAAGTTTCGCCAACTCGATTTAAGTGCGTGACCTGCGATAATTATCACTGCTACCAGCGAGAAAATAATCGCTCGTGTGCGGGTAAAATGCGGCAATCGCTAGCTTATATACTGTGGCAGGATGCAGCAGCAACGATTCTTGTCGCACGTACATACATACCGACGATGGCCCACCACAAACGAGAGAGTTTTGTCGCTTGCGATCATGATCGTAGGTCACAGCGACAAACATCTTTCGTTTGCGGGGCGCTTTCGGATATGACAGCTGAGCCAGTCCCAATGGTCAACATGGAGATGACATGACAATATTTGCTGTTGACTATGTTTGGCAAGGTCAACACAAAGAGTACAGTGCCAACTTCAACAAAGTTTCTAATCCGGGACCGGATACAATCCCCGAAGTTGACATTATCTGCCATAGTCAATTCAACCAGGAGGCGTTAATTAGGTTTCGTAATCGATATCAGCTGTTAAACCCTGCTTTATCATATCATTGAGAAATTGATATGATCTCTGTCATCTGATCGCTTCGGCGAGACGACAGTTATGGATCCTGGGCTATGACCTTTGCAGCTCGCGTGATCGAGCAGCTATCGCGAGGATTGACTATCGCGACGACATCATGAATAATGGTTAAATCTGGTATTACATGTCGGTGGAGCATCACACTAACCAACGTTTACAGATTATAATTAAGATGACGAAAATAATTTGGCGTCCGCAACTTTCGTGGGGATAAAAACAATACGCTAATTTTCTCTTGCCGGTTTCGGGCTATAGACCCGCCATGAAGGTGTTTCCTGGGGGTCGATATTATCAAGATTTCCGCTGTAACCCATTGATAAGACAGGAGACCAATGGGGATTTAGGCCTTGGTGTGAGCGAGCTTTGTTTGAAGACAATAGACCGTGTATCGGGCTAGGCCTGAATTCTTTAGGCTGCGCCGGGATTTTAGGCCTTGGTGCGAGCGAGCTTTGTTTGAAGACAATAGACCGTGTATAGGGCTAGGTCTGAATTCTTTTAGCTGCGATGGGATTTTAGGCCTTGGTGTGAGCGAGCTTTGTTTGAATACAATTGACCGTGTACTGCGAGGTCAGGGGCAAGAAAACGTCATGAAATCCGCCAAGCCTTTCCTCGGGTCTGTGCCATTCACGAGTATGGCGGAGAGCTCAAGGGAGTGAGAACATGAGGCGATTGTTAGCGGAGATTTTGATACTCACGTACAACATGCTAATAGCATATTTTGTCCATTGCATATGGAAGATTGAATGGATCACAAAATATTTGAGGATAGTCCAAAGCCCATATTTTCTACCAATGGCAAAGAAATGGCATATTTGATGATACATTGTGTTCGTGATCATGACCTGGGTATGCGAGTGCAACCAGCCGACCCAATCTGTCTACGACTACACCGTGGGCCAAGGCCGTACATCAAGGACAAGGCGAGTCCTGATCATGAAAGACAAATTGCCTTAATCTTCCATTTATCAATAATAAGATTAGTGCAAGTGACACCACCAGTGATCACAGATACGGCCATATCTATATGTTCTCGTTGTGAGGGAGAAATTGCGTGAAGGCACGTTTCATTGGATAGGAATGTGGAGGCAATAAAATGACCCCGCCGTGCTGCTTCAGGCCAAGGCCAGGCCAAACAAGACTTGATTTCTTGTGCTTGTTCGTGTTCAATATTCACACGGTTATTGCACGATACTTAGTTTAGATCCATATATATGTACTGGCTTTGGGCGTAGGAAGAAACTTAGTAACTTTACAAAACATCCCCTCAGCATATATGTGTTCTTCTCCTATAGCATTCCGCGAAGTTACTATTCATAGCTCACAAGGTCATTTGTATAAGATATTGATGACGTTTTAGTCACGTGACAGTCGGACATCAACACTTATTTCTACGCATTTGAGCTTATTTCAAAGTCAATTATCTTTGACCCTGCATTGTTTTTAGCATGAATGATACCATAGAGTCAGAGAGAGAAATATTCAGAACAATTATGTAGTATTTCCAACACTCGGACATGTGCCAGATTGAATCTAACTACCCTAGTTAGAAAGCCTGAATCCATTACGAAACCGCATGTTTGTCCGACATTGCCTGTAATTCAGCGATGGGGAAATAGAGGGCAGCAGCTGCAGTGACCTCATTATCGCGGAATGCTATTTCACATCTTCTTCTGAACGTGTTTGACCCTTTTCTTATTTTGTCTTTTATGTGCAAATTGATTTTGAAAACTAAGTGCCATTGCAGAATAGAAATCAACCGCCGGGTAACTTTTCAATGACCTTGATAATTCGGTTGCTCCCTCAGGAGTTAATCTCGCCTTAATCTTACAGGAGATCCATCTATTAACAGAAGGATATTAGTGCAAGTGACAGAGACAGTGACAGTAGATTGAGATTAGGGCTATCACAGTGATCAATCGAAGTTCTTGTTGACACCATGTGCACCGGGTCATACTCATTGGCAAGATTATTTCATTGCAGACAATTGGCACAGCGCAGTGATCATTGGTAATCATTATCATCATATCATTACCGGCGTTGAAACCCAGTAGGAGTTTTGCCAGAGGTATGGAGTCCACTAAAGGCTACTGTCCACCTATGTGGGATCTTTTACTTGCCCTGGCAAAGACACTCAGGTACAAAGGACCACAGCTTTTAGTCTCATCCGACAGACCCTCAAGTATTTCATACGTTGTAGCTTACTTACATGTACGTGCTGTGAAGAGCCCGGAATTTAGTTCCTTGAAGGCCACGCTCGTTCATTCAGAAATACAATCCTGCATGGGTTCTCCCCGAGAATGAACCCGGGCCCTATATGCGTGGTAGCAAGCAGTGTTGACCACCAGGCGATGGCCTCCACACATGACATATAGAGGTCGTGTCAAGAAACTCGGTATCAATCTCCCGCAGCGAGGTCGCGTACGTGTGACAATCAATCAAATCTGTTGCGGTCCGATATAATGAATATAGTAAGCCTATTAACAGCAATCTGAAGCACGTTGTTTTCTTCATATCTAACTTTAAACACGGCTGAGGGGGCTATTGAGGTCATTGTCTATCAAATAACAATGTCAATGTCCTTTAGTACATACACGTTTAATAGGCCTAAAGTATTGTGTCTACAAGACGGAAAAAATAGTCTGGATATCTAAAAATCCGAATGTAGAATGATACGTTAGGGAGTTTTCGCACGACAACGTGAACGGCGATCCTACATCGTGATCAGGAGGTCGAACAATGAGATAGGCGTTCACGTTGGTGGTTCGGGGGATTTGCGAAAGCTCCCTATTGTTAAAATAATGGGTGAATGCCACCAAGGGTGATGCCAGAATGATATATTCAGTGAATATCAGATAGACATAACAGGATTTTTCCTCTTTAATTTGCGATATCCACAAAAAGCTTACAAGAGAAAGATAGGATAATGATCGAGGTAAGGTTTGAAGTACAATACCTTTAGACCACATTTTAAAGCTTATAGAGTACGAGGGCATCGTCCTCTAATCAACAATCCGAGCCCATTCCTATGTCAAGATCGACCCCAAATTGACATCGTCCTCGAATCAACTATCCGAGCCCATTTCTATGTCAAGATCCACCCCAAATTGACATCGTCCTCTAAGCAACAATCCGAGCCCATTTCTATGTCAAGATCGACCCCAAATTGACATCGTCCTCTAATCAACAATCCGAGCCCATTTCTATGTCAAGATCCACCCCAAATTGACATCGTCCTCTAATCAACTATCCGAGCCCATTTCTATGTCAAGATCGACCCCAAATTGACATCGTCCTCGAATCAACTATCCGAGCCCATTACTATGTCAAGATCGACCCCAAATTGACATCGTCCTCGAATCAACTATCCGAGCCCATTTCTATGTCAAGATCCACCCCAAATTGACATCGTCCTCTAATCAACTATCCGAGCCCATTCCTATGTCAAGATCGACCCCAAATTGACATCGTCCTCGAATCAACTATCCGAGCCCATTTCTATGTCAAGATCCACCCCAAATTGACATCGTCCTCGAACCAACTATCCGAGCCCATTCCTAGATCGACCCCAAATTGACATTTTTGCACTAAAAATCGGACTACATGTTTTTCGGCTCAAAATGGAACATAAGGAAATGAAATCATCACGATTTCCGATAATGAATCATTGATGCACTCAATACACTATCAGTTCTGAAAGAGTGGAACAACCTACCTTCGGCAAATTCAGAGTGAACTCAAGTTAATTATAGAAGTAGGCGGCTCTAAGCTTGTATTTAGTAATTGCGTATTGTGAGACAAATATCAAAAATTCAATGATCTGATCACGTGATTTGATGTAATATGGCAGTTGATATAAAACAGTAGATAGTGTAACTCTCAACACTCACGTAACTGAAGATATTATAACACGCCAAATGACATATTGGTTTATTTTCAGTCAAACCACTGATATAGCCAATTGATAAAATCATTCGGGTCAGTTGATTTTCATGATATGAGTAAACGAGGTCTACTCACCCTTAATGAGCAGGGTTAATTAGTGTCATATAACAGAAGTCATTCTACCTTATGTTATAATCAAAGGTCTCATGCAATCGGCCATTTCCGTGAGATCGTGCTCGTCGAGCCTCGAACATAGTCCTGCCAAGTTCGCCAATGAAAGCAGAACGGTGTAGAGGTAGATAATATCCCCTAGAAAGAGTGTCCGACCTTAGTATATTCTGACGGATCTTCGAAGGCCATGACAGTCAATAGCTAAGAGACTAAAGCGCATGATAAAATTATTTGTTGCCAGGACATTCTATCCCAGGACAATTCAAAGTTCTACACCTGGCAACTGAAATAAAACGACTTTTTTCCTTTAAACTGATGGATTGTTCATGCACGATGGTATACAGGATTACATGTACGACATTACAGTGGCACTCACACCATAATTCACGCATCAAATCAGGAAGCCTTGTTGAACCAGAAAACACAATTAATAATTCATTGCTTGACACCCCTGAACGAGATCGCACCGGACTGTGAAGTTTCATTATTTTAAATTTCGATCGAAATTACTTCGTTTATGCAGAGTCTTTCCAGGCCGGTCTATAACAATTACCCCCCCCCCCCCCGCCCGCTGCCGTCCCGAAATGCATGCACTATCTATATTGTAGTTCCAACTGTAGAAAGTACTCCAGTTCGACGTATCTAAGGCCATCCCTGAATACTGAAGTCACGTGTCGACCAATGCACGTGGCCGCTTGATTGTACATGTCCCGTCTCTACACGTCGCAGTGGTCTTAGACTGGTGACACTATAGTATACACTCTGTACATTGTATGATAAACTGACCTTATACTATAGTATACACTCTGTGTACATTGTATGATAAACTGACCTTATGCTAAATTCGTTCCTGCTTCGGTGACACTCCTACGATATACTCCCACGAAATATCTAGGCTCCAAAAAGTTTCTGAAGTTCACCTAAATGTAATTATCCTACATGTATCTAAGATAACGACTCCACCGAGACAACAATCAAGGACTTATAACATGTTGTTGTCCCGGGATGATTTTCTCTTTGTCTGATGTCGGACGCTGTATTATCGTTGTGTGCAGCAGTGTGCATGCAATTGTGTACAGCAGCCTATTCAATGCACGGTAGTCAATAGTAATACGCATGCATTGTTCCTCTGTGCATTCAGAAATGGTGTCATGGTGTTTCGATGTCAAACGAGATACTTTACAATCACTTAACCTGGTTGGATGAATACTACATATCAACAGCTTCCGTGTTATTCAGAACAAGCGCAGCACGGCCGACGGTTATAGCGGAAACTGCGAAAACTGCGGAATGCGGGAACTGCGGAATCTGCGGAAACTTGGCGAAAACAGCGTACAACTTACAGTAAAGGAATATCGATACTGGAAAAAAAATGAGCAGTGATATCACTTTGCAGAGATCTAATCAAAAATGACTCACTGCCGAGCTGGTGCTCTCCACTATTAGGGAGGTTTCGCAACCGCCCGGTTAGGCCCTTCGACGACGTTTATCTATTGTTCAGGTAAACTCACACGATAGATAAACGTCGTCGTAGGGCCTAAACGGGTGGTTGCGAAACCTCACTATTTTTATCAAATAAACGACTAGAAAACCACAGCCTTGTTTGTCCTAACATTTACACATGTGCACTGATGTCAAGAACTATGTTTTTCCGGCGAAAACGTTCGATTTGGATTCGTAAAACCACCAAGAAGAATCGAGACCAAGGGGTCGACAGACTGAGTCACGTGTGGGATCAGAGTCTAGCCGATACGACATCTAGCGGCCAGGCCCCTGGCTGTTCAAAAGTACAAAAGTCACGTTATCCCTGCATTGTTACGTTAAGTATCCTTAAAGTGATACTATGGTGTGATTTACAACTTTGCGGAAATACGCCCGTTTTTAATTGTTGATAACAAATGTAAAGCTCAAATTTTCCATTTTTGATTAGATTTATTATAAAATCGCTGAATGTAAACCACCGCGACCGCGAAAATGTTCATGTTGTGACGTCATCAACGAAAACGTCGTCGAAGCGAGCCGTCCGGGCGGGATTAAACCATCAATTTCTAGATAATGTTCATTTCGATTCGAAAACCTTACCGATTGATGAGAAAGTGACGTAGTCATTTGTCAAAAACAGCTAAAACATTATATGGTGAAATTTGACACGAGTGACCCTTTAAGGACGTTATCTCTTTCGGTTAAACCCATTACAATTTTCACGTTCAGACTTAACGACTCCGTCAAAGCTGATGTCGTTTTGAACGTCTAACTTCCGAAGAAGAATGTTTTAACCATTTGAAACGTCAAAGTGATCATCAACATTGATTGTGTAAAATTAAAATTTTTATCGTTATGGACAGAGACCTCTATTAGCCAGCGTGTACATTCTGTGTACATTTTAATGAATATAGGTTGGTGAAAAAAGTACACCAAGGGTGCTTTAATTCCCACCAAATTTTATATGTGTTTTGAAGAGGCTTTTATAGAAATAATAGTAAAAATTCAAAACATTCCAATACCGATTGCCTGAGAAAAATTGATTTGTGTACAGCATTGCCATCAAATCGTCACTCGCGGACTGATATGGGCCTATTAGAATACAAGTTCTAAACTGGCCAGTGACACAATATTTCCTTAAATTAATTATCAAAAAAGTATATCCCTGTTATGGCCTGGCTCTGTAGATTAAGAATCCACCAAAGATTGAAGAATAAATCCACTTTCACCCATCACAGTCATGTATTTACCACAGCTTCACAGTTCAGTACGGACTATGTGTCACTTCCGCCTGTGGATGAATACATGTCTCTGCCCTTATGTATTTTCAATTTAAAACATTGTACTCTACATAGAATCGGCCAAACCACGTGCTGAATATTTAATGTTGCCATCAAAACAACGTTGTGATTACGTCATCATTACGTCATACGTCATCATATTTGATGCATGCCGACATTCTATACTTGGCATTTTTCATCAGCCATAATCATTACTAACGAGGTCCGACAATGTTTATGGATATCATGAAAACCTATTGTTAATAACCGTTATTATTACCACAAGTATTGTTTCCGAAAACGGCAATTTATAGCAGGATTATTGGTCAACTTGCTTTTATAGTTAGGCAGTAATGAGTCTAATTAAGTGGTTGTGTTTTCCCAATCAGATGTTAATAGGGAGGTTTCGCAACCCTTACGAAGAGCTGACGAATGGACGAAGTACGAAGTATGCAAAGATATTTTATGGAAGGCGTTATTGAGGAGTTTCCTGGTTATCACAGACGCCGACACTAGATCTCACAAAGACATGGTATCTACTTTCGACATATATTAATGTCGAAAGAAGTCACGATGATGGTGTTACATACTTTCTTTTAGCCAGCAGATACCACACACAGAAAGCGACTGCGGAAGAACGCATCTACCCCGAGCAGGCCGAGGCTGACTTCTTTCCAAGAACGATACTACATGTAACTGCTTAAGGGAAAACATCACAGGCTGAAACTGAGACCATCAAAGTCACGACGACAAACCACCAACAAAAACAAGTGGAGGACTTTGGAAGGGGAGGGGGCTTTAGGTGCCCGACACTCTAGTTTCGTCGGAGAGCAACAATTTGTTCATGGTGCCTCTCCCCAAGAGGATAATGACCCAGGCCAGATGTCCAAAAATCGTCTTTTTGGCACCGAAATTTCTCGTCCCAGACCCCAAATTCCTGACCCCTTGTTTCCAAGATCACACTACCCGGGCTCTCTGCGCACTCCTTACCAATAACGTTTTGGTTATCCTTCACCATCGGTCACGGCCACTTCGCGGAAGCGATTCACAAGATTGACACCACCGAAGACTTTCTCATTCTGATCTGCCAACAGCAAGCACAAACACACGAGTATTTTCCTTCGACGCAATAAGTCCAATACTCTGTTTATGCAATAACAGAATCTGTTAGCTTTTCGGTAATCTTTTGATATTCTCGCGGCAAAATATGTGGATAAACATCGAGATTGTGAGAGAATGAGACAATTATTCAAGCATGTTGTTGAACCGAATAAAAACAGAAAACCTGTGCGCCTAGTTTTTGTGTTTTCCCAAAAAAACATAGACATGGCAGACGACAAATTTCAAGACTCGTCTTGCTATGATCCCTTCTCAGTTGCTTAACGGACACGGGCAGCCCGGCTAGCTCAGTCGGTAGAGCATGGGACTCTTAATCCCAGGGTCGTGGGTTCGAGCCCCACGTTGGGCGCACATATTTTTATCGAGTTGATGGTACTATGAAATACTATGAAATACTGTTTTATTGAGGAACAGTCAGAGCGAGATACCTTTTTGTGAAAACGGTTTGTTTAAGAAAAAGCAATATTTCATATCAAAATGCTTGCAAACACATCTGTGCACATTTCTGCCGGCCAATTAAGCAATCATTGAAAAAAGGGTGCATACTTCAGCAATACTTGTGCCCAAACATTTGATAGTAAAGGCAAGCCCTAAAGAACTTATCTTCATTTTCATGCTCGGGAATATAATCATGGAATAGGACACCACTTCTTAACAACTGTCACGAACTGGTGTTAGTTTTACCGTGACCACCGGATATTTTATCCGTGCGCCCGGGGTTGAATAAATAAGCGGCCATCATTACTACACCAGCACACAAACCAAGCCACAGCGACCAGCGCATTTCATTTGCGTACTCAGGACAAACGTGATCGGGTTATGAGAATCAAAACGTGCTCACCTTTAGATTATGTTTAACTGAAGTTTGAATCAAGTGCGACAACGATGATGAAGGTGTTACAGTGGAGAATCAAGCCTCTAGCTGTACCAACCAATGCCTGTGCCTCATACATGAAATCTAACAAAATACCATCGCAATCCTACAATATTACATCTGCCCTGGTCTTGGAGGGAGCCTCGGCTCAGAAAGATGTAAACCAACACCGGGCAGTACAGGCAATCTTTCATCCCTCGCACTATCAGGACTGGAACAACTAAAATCACCCATCCAGGATTGTTTGTCAGGAGAGCGCCAAATTGTACAAGCGTACGATGACAGATTCCATTGGCAGGGTATAGCCATGCTACTCGGGGATACTTTAATATCAGCTATACACTAGCGGTGTGCAAGTGTGCACTCGTATACCTTAATAACAAAGAAACGTGGCAGAGGACAGACCTTCCTGTCTGTATACACGGTTGCTAAAGGTTTTGGCTTATCTGGAGAGGAAATAACGAAACAAAAGAAACCGACAAAATATTAGGTCATCTTGAGGTCCGTAAGGCCCGCATTTATGACATTTTATTTTTATCCAATTGAACCCCTCCAGCACTGTAATGGGAGCGCTTTGTTTCTATTGTGCTTCAAGGGTAAACTAATACCTTCACCCACCGTGGTATAGCAGTGTACGCTTCTGATGCGATTGCCCACAGTGTAGGTCGTGTCGAACAAAGGGGCCAACACGTACACTTCAAAGAAAGTCTAGAGATTCACAAAGCCTTCTCAACGCCAACGCGACAACCTATGCCACTGTTCGATATCGTCAAACAATGAGCTAGACGTTTAGCGCTGGCGTTTAGAAGGCTTTACGAAAACTGCCGTTTTTACATGACCGAAAAGAAGGCTGTTTGAAGCTAATAGGACAAGCGAAATGTGTAGGATGAATATCGCTGTGGGAACTGGATACCTTTGACACCCTCATTGCCTTATTTTGCCCCTTAGCTTGCAGTTAAACGAATTCAGGCCTAGCCCAATACACGGTCTATTGTCTTTAAACAAAGCCCGCTCCCACTTAGGCCTAAATTCCCATTGTTCTACTGTCTTATCAAAGGGTTATCACGGAAAATCTTTATAACTTCGACCCACACGAAACGTCTTTTATGGTAGTCGATAGGCGAAATTTGTCAAGGTTCCACAAAGACATGAAATTCTACTTACAGAAGGTCAAACTATAACACCGCTTATCCGACAAAACGTCTTTTATAACCGTAGAAGGATGATTTTACTCCGAAAATTCATTGCACATTATGAGTATTAAATACGAAGAACATATTCCTGAATCAGATTTCCATAGTAATTTAATCGGGAAAATGCCAATCCCGTCATAGCCAATGAAGACAATTGCGAAAACACGACACCATTTGCTTTGCGGGTAAGACGAGTCTAAAGAACAGATGTTTCTGTTAGGTTTCCAAGTCAATTAGCTCAAAATATTGAATTTGGTGTTCGACCAAATAGAATGTTCTCAGCGATGGTTTTAATCCGGCGTTAAATTGATCGCAGCGCGTTGATCTCGTCTTGGCCGCTATCCTTGTGGAATTTATAGCGAAACAGTGGTAATTTGTTAAATGTTCTGGTAATTAATAACTTTATAGCGTCTGAAGTGTTTTTCTAGTCGAGAGAGGCAATGCAGCAGTATCTAGGGACGCAGAGAGCCTATTTTATCAATCTCCTAGGCCACAGTTCAAACGCATTATTGTTTTGAGGTTCTGTGGGCGGTGTATCACTGAGGTCTTGGTTGATCCGATAAAAAGCATGAAAAAGGAATCCGACTTCAACCTTACTCCTTCCTCAGTTCAGACAATCAAAACAATCATGCAAAGATCATAACAGTGATTGTTGGCGGATATTTTGACAGGGGACCAATGCCACGTAATTAATCTTGTTCGATTAGAGGCAACATAAAAGTGAAATGAAAATACTTATTGCAATAACTGAGGCAGATATTGAGATTAAACAAACTGTAAACAAGACGTTTTGATCTCGGCTACACGAGGCAGAAATTCAGTTAATGTTGAATTCACAGTTCGGGAGTTATTCGGAATAAAAAGTGTATAATATTTTTTGTAACACCTAGTACCAACTCTTGCATCCGTGCTATTAATTATCATACTAGGTTTGTATGATCTCAAGACAGTGGATCATAATATGATATAGGCTAAGACCATAATAAAGGAGACCCAGCTGTAGTTCAAACTAATGCACCCATAAATAGCTCGATGAGGCCCAGCCAAGGTCGGAACCCTCAGTCGACGGGATTTTATTCAAGCAAACAAGAGATTTTCTTTGCGATGCCGCACGAGCTGTGCGATTTAAGCAAAATCGCATTCAGTTGAAGTATTGGAGGTAGGTTTCAACTGCTTGCCACTTTGATAACGCAGGCGTTACGACTTTGCTGTTTCTTGCCCGAGTACACACATAAAAACTAGGCTTGACGCGTGTCGCGTGAAGGAATTCAACTGAATGCGATTTAGGCTTGACGCGTGTCGTGTGAAGGAATTCAACTGAATGCGATTTAGGCTTGACGCGTGTCGTGTGAAGGAATTCAACTGAATGCGATTTAGGCTTGACGCGTGTCGTGTGAAGGAATTCAACTGAATGCGATTTAGGCTTGACGCGTGTCGTGTGAAGGAATTCAACTGAATGCGATTTAGGCTTGACGCGTGTCGTGTGAAGGAATTCAACTGAATGCGATTTAGGCTCGACGCGTGTCGCGATGTGTATTCTCGCAATTGCACTCGAACGCAACTGTGGCAACACACGCGTTACGGTTTCGTTAATCAAACCCCACTGATGAGCACTCACAAACCAAAACAAAGGATTTGGTTACGAGATAACGCATGCCCTGTGCGATTTAAGCAAAATCGCGTTCAGTACCCTACGCTTAGTCAATACGACGGTAAACCTTCTCAAGCACGCCCTCTGTTGGGTCAAGTAGATGTTACAGGAAAGAGTATACCCTGTAAAAAAGAGTCGTGTCGTTTTGTTCGATGACAGCTAACATATAATGTGCTCGGCTACAGGGATCGATTAATAACTTACAATAGCATATTACGTTCCAAGAGCAAGCTTACACGCACTTTAAGTAAACGGTAAGTGGTCATTACGATCAGAGACCCTGCTCGATCACGGAAATCAGATGTACCAGGTCAATAGATAAGGGCTCGCAGCTGATGGATAAGGTCAATAAAGTCAGTCAGATAAGTGCTCTAGAAACAGCGCCCACTTGTCTGTTTTTATATGGTATTAAAGGTGGACTGAAGACAGGAGCGAGGAAGTAGATTTGGCCATCTCTGTGAGAGTAGATAGGAGACTGCATGGGTCGTGCGTAATTCAGCATGAAATTCGGCGTACAAGCATGAGCTCGAATACGCGGAGTTTCAATCAGATGAGAGAGGCCCCTATTGGTTTTTTCGTGTAAGTTAATCTGGCATACCTTGCTCCTGCCGTCGCTCATTGCAGGTCGCAGTGACCAGATGTCAATATCGAACCCAGCATTACCAGTTTAACCCGCAGAGGAGTAATCCTTTAGGTAGCTGCGATTTCAATTGCTCGTTTGCGCGTGGCTTAAGGGTTGGGGGGGGGGGGGGGGTGCGGTAGGGCTTAAGATAACTAAGCTGTAACACGTTTATTGCCGCAGTCGCACCCGAGTGCAAATGCTAGACGCACGCGTCAAGCCTAAATCGCGTTCAGTCGAAACCGAGCCTTATTCCATACGACGGCAAGTTTCATCGTAATCTTGCTGACGATCCTCAATATTCTTTTTGCTGTTGACAACTTTAGATTACCACAGGCAATCTCTAGCAATCCGCCGGAGCATTCCGCCGCTGGGAGTTGATTTCAATTAAAGTCAGACGATGTCTATCAACATAACGAAACGCCATAAAAATATCTTCATCAGAAAGGAAGTCAATCGAAAGACGACATAGCCTCGGGCACTTTCATTTGTCAACAAATGACAAAAATGACAAATGGAAAAACGGATATTGTGTTTTTGTGAGAAGCGAACGGATCAATTTAAAGCCAGTATTATCAAACATCTTCATCGGGAATCAAAGGCAACGCTTTCAAGTGATTAGAATAATTGTACGTCATACGCATGCTCCTCCCCGGGCATGAAAATGTGCCAGATGAGTTTTTGTGAAATTTTTTTTGGTAAGTTTTGTGACATTTGTCAGATCTGCTCGCTAATTCCAAAAAAAATAATCAGTTTGATATTTGGTGATATGAATAAACACTAGTAAATGCTTTTACTTCTATTTTGTACAGAAATGCCTAGTGTAAATGTACGTGAAGTTTTAAGTAAAAGCATTTCCTAGTCTTTATTCATATCACCCATGATCTGTCATCCAAATTTATGTATGTAACTTAACTAGAAAAAGACGGAAGAAATTCGAGTGATAGTTTGGCGTTTATTTCTTAAAAGCTTCAAAAAAATTTGGTCAATTTATCTCTGCACTATATACCACGCTTGATGTGGATATCTTAGTGTTAGAGTCCACAGGCCATTGATTCAGTCGCGTTCGGACGTCAAAATCGAGCTATTTCATATACATATTTCGTCATCTCTCGAAGCTTTTACTCAAAGTGTACCATACTTAAAGAGAAGAAGGCTGCACCCTTGGCTTGTTTGGTTGTGCACTCTGGGTAATAGCAAGTATAGATTAAAGTGAACTGGAACCGCCGAGTGATTTATTCAACTTTTCGACTTTCACCTCCCGAGAAAGTCAAACTTCCAACTTCCTATTCGAGTTCAGATTTGTAGCTCCGCCCCCAGTGCCCGAGCATGCGCAGTTCAATTTGTTATTATTGAGAATCATGTGAGAATCACGTGAGTCATGCGATCTTTCATTCATGAGTTTTCGTAGTAAATTCCATAGTAGTCACTCAATGATTGACAGCTAGGCGCCATGTTTCATTCATGCCTCGTTCTGATCACCCGATATGAGAAATGAGAACGAGGTCATACGAACTGGCTGGGCGGTTTCAGTTCCCTTTAATCCATACTTGGTATAAGGTATATTCAAGAGAAGATCCAAGCTCACATCACGAACGATAGAACGAATTTACATTACACCCATCGCAAAGGCTTGCTAAACCTCCCTAATGTCTTTCCATGGCCGGGTAAGCCTATCTTGCATTGAACATGCACTAGTATTCTCTGTGTTATTGATTCATTTGTCAATTAATATCCTTTTATAGGAGGTTTTAATAAATAAATAAGTCATCCTAGAAAAGCGGGGTGATGTGACGGTAGAGAACAACCAGCAATCATAATTGAAGCTGGTTTACTCAGGGCTCAAGGGGGGTATTAGAGAGGTTTAGATTTCGTTCCGAGAACGAGACGGCATTTTGACGATGGGTTATTGCGTTACCCATTGTTAGTAATGAAGCAGTGTGTCTGGTTGATACAATAGTACAAAACAATCGACTTGACGACGTCAAATAGAGAAAAAATTAAACCTCGCTCTCTTTTTCGTACGTTCTCGTGTCAACACCTGAACCTCTCTATTGTCAAGTGAAAGGTCCTAAAGCTCAGGATGCCTTCACGACGGCCGTAAAGATGTTTCCCTGTTAATCTCTTAGCAACAATACCATCAGCAATAGCTTTTAATTATCTCTACAAATGTGTCTGGCGTATTGTATGAATGGTCTTTTAATCCTCTCAGTGACGATACGGCATTACTTCCAGGTGATTTGGAGGAGAAGAGTGCGACAATGAATAAATGTCAGGTTGAATGAAAAGTTGTTCTATATAAATCATTGCAGACTTCTAGGCAGGAACTCTCAAGCATTCCAATTGCCGACGCCGGTGTGACAGCGGATATAGTCCCCCTGGAGTCATAGTCCGGTAGCATTGTATTTGACCAATTAAGCAGCATGATCTATTGTACCGCTAACCCTAACCAAAACATTTAGCAATGCGGGTTATTGTTACACGGACTATCAGCCCTAGGACTACTATCCCCGCCACACCGGTGTAGAAGTTTACAATGTCTTAGGACGGAATGTCCGGGGAATAATAATTTCCTTTGGCGTTTTCGCAAATCCCCCGAAGCGCCAAAGCGAACCCCTATCAGAATGTCCGGTTCGAGATCCTGATCACGATGTCGACCAATGTGACAGGGTTTGCGTTTTGGCGTTTCCGGGATTTGCGAAAACTCACTACGCGTACATCTCTGAGATATTTGTCGCTCATGTCTTCTATAAACACATATACCATGATGATAAGTCAGAATACAATAGGTTGGGATACTTTCTCCAGGTGGACATTTTCTACTTTTACATCGGCCATTGCTATCAGCCGAAATAGGCCGGTGTAACAGTAACAAATGCCCCCCTGAAAAAAGTGTCCGGTCCTACTATATTCTGCAATATGGTTCTATTGAGACCCTGACCGTCAATAGCTCAGAGATTGAAGCGCATAATAGAATCCTTTGTTTCCCGGGCATTCTATCCTAGGACATTTTAAACTTCTACACCGGCATGAGGAATTTTCACGTCGGCGTGAATCCAGTAATTAACAAGAATGAATTCTCGCTGTAAAGTAGGTCTTACCCACCTCGAAAATCAAGATATGACTATTTCGCTGAAACATTTTAATACACAATCGATCGCCTCTTATCATGAAACCAACATGTGCCAGACATTTTTTGTATCGAATTGTGCTCCATTTTGATTACTCGCAATCTCACGCGCTGCCACACGCACTAATACCTCTGCAAGGATCTTTGCGAAAGAGATTGTGAAACTTGCTTCAGATGGCCATACTTCCAATCTCCACGCACACCTCTGACACATGCGCTAACACCTCTGCCACATGATCATTGCGTGCAAAAACTGAATTTCCCAGAATTCTAACCGCGGAACAATCCAGCCTTGATGCTGTTTTCAGCGTCTACAAACAAGCAAATGCCCGGTTGTCGGTATACATGCCACACACCACCAACTAACAAGCCATGGCGCTTAATCAACAACGCCAGCAACCAATTTACAGTCGCCGCGGATGTAGGGATGTCATAATTGAATAGACGCCCGGCTATCGATCTGTGAGACTAATGCCATTTAATAGATCGCGGTTGTTGATGCTAAAAATGCCCTCGCGTAGATATCAGCCGCTGGGAAGTTGTTAAGTGAATTGATGATCTTTGTTGATAACATACATAGAGTAGAAGTGACAGTTTGCTAGACAGTCCGAAAATTGATTCCGCCGATCCTCGCGAGTTTACTGACAGAGTTGCACAGTCCGCGACTGCACGAATGTTGGTGTAGGCCTAAAGCTGGTTTGTGCCATTAGTGCCTATTTCGACCCTGTACTGTGTATGCGAATTTGCGCCCATAAAACGCGGCGAGCAAGGCGAAACTGGAGATGAATCAATACCATTAACTGAAAATCACCAACTGACAAAAAGCTGGCCACCAAGCTTGAGTGCCTGTCTTCAGTCTAGACCGTCTACTTACCTAGCTTATCACAATAAGAACTTCAGTTCCCTATCCTTACAATACAAAACGATAGAGTTCTTATGACAAAAAAAGGCTTCTCCAATTAATTCCAAACCGAATGAAGTGAACTGACCCATGCGACAAATTTCTAGTCGAATGAATAGCAACTTATCATTAGCAACTGAAAAAGCCAGGTCAACCTGCCTGATTTAATTAACTTCCTCCATGTTCCGAAAATGTAATACACATATCTAGTAGATCGTGGTTTCAATTATGTTAGTTGATGTCAAGTTTTTCTTTCGCTAGATTCACCTTGCCAAGCGAAAACAATATATTGAAGAAAAACCAACGGAAATATTCGATTACAATGTAGAAAGGCGGACTTCAAATCCTAGGGCACCGTGAAGCGTGTTTTCCATCTCTTCTTTTAATTCCCATCCCAGTAGATCGGCCCAAATGGTATTGTTAGCGATGAAGGGATCCACTAAGTTCAAAAATCCTTTTCACCAAGGCCTAGTTGTCACCCTGTCATCACGTAAAAAGAGAAAAGGGCTGACTCTCTTTCAAGTCCCAAGTAGTTCATCAGGCCACCTTGGTGAGGAGGATCGTTGAACAGATGTAAACACTTAAAGCGAACTGGAACCGCCGAGCCAGTTCGTATGACCTCGTTTTCATTTCCCGCGTATCGGGTGATCAGAACGAGGCATGAATGAAACATGGCGCCTAGCTGTCAATCATTGAGTGACGTCACAACTATGGAATTTACTACGAAAACTCATGAATGAAAGATCGCATGACTCACGTGATTCTCACATGATTCTCAATGATAACAAATTGAACTGCGCATGCTCGGGCACTGGGGGCGGAGCTACAAATTTGAACTCGAATATGAAGTTGGAAGTTCGACTTTCTCGGGCGGTGAAAGTCGAAAAGTTGAATAAATCGCTCGGCGGTTCCAGTTCCCTTTAACCAATCACAAGACCCTGTGATCGGACTGTTAACCAGGTGAAAAAACATGAACAGAATTATACGTACCTCCCCCTCTGCCTTGATTAATGCGAACAACGTCACCAGTATGACGACAAACGTCATTGGCCTCGTTCTGAATCCTGCTGATGACGACATGTTCTTAAAGTAATCCATACTTTTGAATCGTATCCGTTTTAATCCAAAGTTTATTTTAGTTTCTTGTCGGTCAAACTCGTTTCAGAACATCTGCAAAGATAAGATGAGAGAGATTTAGGCATCGTCATTGTTTCCTTTTTGAAGCTATTTTCAATGAATCTGTGAAGAGAAAGCGCTTCGAGTACTTTCCTTATATTCAAGCGTTTATGAATAAACAATGACCTTGTTTTCTTTATTCGAGTCTGTCAAGAGAAGAATAGAGATGTATAACTTGGTTTTCTTCGTTCAAGTCTGTACCACTACATCTGTTAAGACAGGGGCAGACCATTATACGTCTGTTAAGAACGGAATAGCATTCCGCGAAGTTACTATTTATAGCTCACAAGGTCATTTGCATAAGATATTGATGATGTTTTAGTCACGTGACAGTCGGACATCGACACTTATTTCTAAGCATTTGAGCTTATTTCAAAGTCAATTATCTTTGACCTTGCATTGTTTTTAGCATGAATGATACCATAGAGTCAGAGAGAGAAATATTCAGAACAATTATGTAGTATTTCCAACACTCGGACATGTGCCAGATTGAATCTAACTACCCTAGTTAGAAAGCCTGAATCCATTACGTAACCGCATGTTTGTCCGACATTGCCTGTAATTCAGCGATGGGAAAATAGAGGGCAGCAGCTGTAGTGACCTCATCATCGCGGAATGCTATTGAGCCGCTTTAATGCCTTTTTTATTCAAGCTTTTATCAATACATGTTTGTTAAAAGGAGAATAGATTCCCTCACATTCAATTTAGTGCTGATCTGAACATGGCATAAAGAAGATATGTTCATCTCAACGATTCGTACGGAAGAGCTGGTCTTTAAGATCTAACACTCCTAATTTCGTCCTTCGACGCATTTTTGGATTGAATCGAAAAGTTACAGAACGAAAGTCACATGATCAATGGAACCATATCTGATTAATTTACTCTACTTCTGTTTCGAATACAATAAAGATGTTGATCTTCTTGGTAAACTAAAACCACATATATTGTTGATCCGGCAAACTATGAACACACACTATCGATAATTGGATGACTCTCAAAGAATGATACAGACCAGTACTCATTCAAAACAGAGCCAATCCCTGGTGCTGAGTGCCTTTTATATAGACACGGCTATTCACTAACATAATGACACTCCACACGTACATACCAATGGCGGGTCATTTGGGCCGTAATTGACTGCCGCCAAATGGTCCAATTTTGCCTTAATCTGTCTCGCAAGGAGAAGGCATCTCATACTGGCAATGAACCTGGATGGACAGAGCTAATTAGCTTCTCTCAAATGGCCATTGACATGGCGGGGTAAAACGGTAATATTAGAGGGGTTCAGAATTTGATCTGAGAACTAGAACGAAAAGATGGTTCCATTTCGACAACAGGTATTGCGTTGCTTGTTTATATCAGAAATATGCTCTGATGCAGTATGTCTTTGTCTGCTAAGTATTCAGAAATGGCTCAAAATTTGATATATTTAACAATAGGCAGGTTTCGCAACCCTACGAAGAGCTACGAACGACGGATTACGAAGTATATACTTTATCGACGAAGCTTTTTTAACGATTTCCCCAATTTAAATCGTACAACTATGTGAAGCAAATGATTAACGAGTGTCGCGTACATGAATAAGCTCATGATGACTGTAATGAGACCACACACGTTCGTCGTTCGTTGGGGACTGCGAAACCTGCCTAATGTCATTTCTTGCCCAGAGCAAGAGGAAAGATGAATGTCTTGAAAAATCCTGGATGTTCTACCATCAGTGTTTGCCTGATAGAAGCGAAGAGAGGGACACGTCGGTGCTCTTGGCTTTTCCGTTCGAGAAGGGAACTGCTGGTTTCATTTTAAGCCGCAATGATTTCATAAGACATGATAAAGGCCAATTAGAGCCGATATTAATCAAATTTCAAGGACTCCTATCGATCAAAAAGGTTTAAAGCTGAACTGCATGCACAAAACCAGAGCACCCAATGCGGCAATAGTAAGAAATTCAAACGATCGAAAGGTCCTTCTGAATACGGCCTGAAACATGATAGACCTCCAATGCTTCGATGCGCTTGATTCCACAAAAAAGCAAGCCGTGGGACGATGCGGACCTTCCCGGAGAATTCTGGAAGGAAAAAAATAAAAAGGTCCTCTCATCGAGACTCGAACTCGAGACCTCTAGTTTTATTTGCCAACACTCTTATCCTCAAGGACACTGAGCTGCTTGCAATGCCTGTCGTTTTATACGCCTTTATAAAATGTGCAAACATTTGTGTGTAATCTCTGTTCAACATCTTTGAGCGGCTTCCAGTGGGCAACTGCAGGAAGAAGTCATTTTTTCTTTGCTGTGCGTGATTATGTATGCGGAGTCTACGTTTTCTCTCAGCAATGTTCACCTTTGTCTTGGTATCTTCTTCTATTACATGTACATGTACTTGAGAAAATTTCTGGTTCATCTCTCAAAAATAAAGCATAATCGCCATTCATATAAGATAAATTTGCTGGCAGCAGTTCACAGGAAAGCCCCCCCCCCCCCTAGCTCAGACGGTTAGAGCGTTCGTATTCTGAGCCCGGGATCCCGGGTTCGAATCCCTGCAGAAGATTTTGATTTTTTTCTCTTCCATAATTCTCCGAGACTGTCCGCATCGTCCTGTGGCTTGCTGGTTTGTGAAATCAAGCGCATCGAAGCATTGGAGGTCTATCATGTTTCAGGCCGTATTCAGAAGGACCTTTCGATCGTTTGAATTTCTTACTATTGCCGCATGGAACGCTCTGGTTTTGTGCATGCAGTTCAGCTTTAAAGTTACCAACTTTTCAATTGTTTCAAAGCTTCTTTCAAGAAATTCGACCTGGTTGCGTTCTTTATTGCCTCAAGGAACTCATGATATCATCCTTACAGCCCCTACCAAACACACTTCACAGACTCGATCCTCAGCAGAAATGCTAAACGGAGCCAATTTTTTTCACGCGGATGGTTCTAATTTTCTCTGCAGCAATTTGTGTTCGTCTGTTTTACGGCTTTAGAATTCCACAGTTAACATGATATACAGTCCATACTAATCTCGCTTCAGTGATTTCTAATGTTGCAGCCTTTTCACACCAAAGTTTCTGTAAAGTAATTTGATCTTTTTTCAGACTTGTTGATTACACTAGCACTTGAAATCAATATATACAGCCTAGAGAAATAACACCAAGGTTGATATTAGCCGGCTTTTTCACACATTTGTCAAATGTAGCTTAGTAACTTTCAAACAATTCTTTAAAGGTCTTATTACAACTCTGATGGGAGGACGCAGATTTGGTTATAGCACGACGGCCGGATGAAGAAGAAGCATGATAAACAGGCGAAATGTGCGAATGTCCGGCGGGCATCATTCTTACATCACTCACGCGGATGTCAGGTTGATATTCACTGAATGATGTCAGGCCTGACATCACTGCTGCAAGATGTTGACCCGATATAATATTTTTGCCAAGCCCATCGTACCTGAATGATGCAATAAAAACCCAAATTCAACTGTTGTAAGGGTGACCATGAAAGCCCAGAGGAAATAATCAAATGACTTGCTATAAAGGAAAGCCCATACGAAAAATGTAGCAAAATTTCTATGAAATTTTTTTATGGAATCTATATAGAATCTATGAAAAATCAATATAGAAATTCGAAAAATATTTTGTGTTTACCATTATCTATATAGATTTTGCAAAGAAATCGTTTTTTAAAAAAAAAATGTTCTATAAAGATTCTATATAGAAATATTTGCCTGTGTAACACTCTTAAAAATATAAAGGCGTTTGATAACTTTTGAAAAACCGTTAAGGGTTTCAGTCAACAAAAAGATACCCCTAGAGGAACGAAAACGCGTAGAGGTTTTTACAAGGTCAAAAACCGCTAGGGGTTTCTAACTCATCTGAAAAACATTTCTCCGATCGGCTGAAAAACCCGAAAAGATTTTTCAAAAGCCCCACAACTCTACTTTCTACTGCACAAGATGACATGATAAGCGGCCAATACCAATCGCACTATGGTGATCAACTCCAAAAAAAACCCAACTGAATTTAGCCTGCTCACTGATTGTAAGATTCCTCAATTTCGTTATTTTACCAGCTTTGTACACAATGTTTACAGCCTAAAGTAATCACACTTAGTGACTCCTCAATAAAAAGGCTAAAGTCACCGATTTTCGCTACTAATTCTAAATTTCTTACAACCAATCTTGTAAAGGAACATCTAATAGCCCGAAATGCTGGCGCAAGTCACGAAAAGTAGTTCTCTGCGTGACATGGGGCTTAAACCAACTGTGATGACGCAATTTTGCTAATAGTTTTAGATTTGTGAAAAATGTTAAATGGATGGCGTGATGCTGATTTGTCGTGATTGGTAAGTGGGTAATACAATTAGTTGGAAAGCTAAAAGAAAGATAAAGTTTATGTTGATGACTAGATCTTAAGGCCCGAATATCCTCATTGAAAAAAGCGCGAAATCGTTGTTACACAGCTCCATTCCAACAGAGCCGCAACTGCACCGAATTCTTGTCACATTCTCACGGCCAAGAGCCTTTCAGAAGCGTAATGTTTCAGGATATAATAAGCCTTCTGTCACTTGGCACGCTACTAGAAATCGAATCAAGCAGCTGTAACCAGATGTTCAAAACCCCACGCCATAGATCAAATCTGTCACGAAACCATTAAGAAGATGAGAACATCTTTTCAAGTCGCATTCTTTAAACTCCCGAACTTCCATTTTTATGCTGTCTTGATGATCGAACATGCACAGTTTTCATAATAAAATCCTTTTACTTCCAACTTCCAACTTTTTGATGTGAACACGCACTTTATAGTTTTCAAAATAAATGTTTCCACTTGGAACTTGCATATAGGCTTACTATAACCAGTTTTTCATTTGGATATGCGCCTTTTAGTTTCAGATAAGAGACAAGACCACAATTGATTTTTTAAGCCTTTTAGCAGTTAAATTGTCAATGTTTGACCGCGACGCATCAAATACTGCGTGGGGTTGTGAATCTGAAATTTAGATTATGTTATTCCGGACAGTCAGGCAAGTAAATGGTGAAAAATAAACTGGTAGTTGACCACGGAAATGTTTTGATAATCGACAAATTAGACAGACTTTGATATTTCCACTCTTTTCAGCCAACTGGCAGAAAAAACTCAAAACACGCCCCCTATTACCCAATTAGCAAAATTCGAAATTAATTTTTTCATCAAATAATTTCTTTATATCTGCAGACTTGCCACAACAAATATTTTTTCAATATCTCTCCAAATATGTACTTGAGAGTTAAAAACATGCACTCGTCTAATTGATAGGCCTCGACCCTCCAACCTATGAATATTCATTAGTGGTCTTGTCTCATATCACCCAAGATCGAAAACCATGACAATGTTGTCGTCACACTGGCGTTTTAATGCGTATTGACTGCGCATTAAAACTTTAATAGGCATTGGGGTGTCACACTCAAGTCGGCTTGTACCGTTGTGACAGTGGATATAGTCCCCCTTGAGTCATAGTCCGGTAGCATTGTATTTGACCAATTAAGCAGCATGATCTATTGTACCGCTAACCCTAACCAAAACATTTAGCAATGCGGGCTATTGTTACACGGACTATCAGCCCTAGGACTACTATCCCCGTCACACCGTTTTCAAACCGCTTTAACAAATACGGTTCCTTAATACACATTAACGAAGTCGCTCTGGCCAAAGCGCATTGAAGCCGCCAAGATTTTTAACTATAGGTAAAATCTTAACTAAGAATCATACACGAACCTTGTGGATCCTTGTACAAGTTCCATTTGATTAGTCCCATTATTAGGCCTATCGACCCTAATGGAAGCTGTTTCCTGAGGGACGATGTTATCAAGATTTGCCTTCATAACCCTTTAATGAAACAGCAGAACAATGGGAATTTAGGCCTATAAGCGAGTGCGCTTTGTTTAAAGACAACAGATCGTGTATTGCGCTAGGCCTGAATTCTTTTAGCTGCGATGGGATTTTAGGCCTAGGTGCGAGCGGGCTTTGTTTAAAGACAATAGTCCGTGTATTGGGCTCGGCCTGTATTCTTTTAGCTGCGATGGGATTTTAGGCCTGAGTGCGAGCGGGCTTTGTTTAAAGACAATAGACCGTGTATTGGACTAGGCCTGAATTATTCTAGCTGCGATGGGATTTTAGGCCTGAGTGCGAGCGGGCTTTGTTTAAAGACAATAGACCGTGTATTAGGCTAGGCCTGAATTCTTTTAGCTACGATGGGATTTTAGGCCTGAGTGCGAGCGGGCTTTGTTTAAAGACAATAAACCGTATATGGGGCTAGGCCTGAATTCTTTTATCAGCGAGGTATGGGGCAAACTAACGGAATACCATTTTTCTCGTGGAGTGTTTGGCGGGTTTTTTCCCCAGTAATCAGTGACAAGCGTCTGCGTGTTAGTCCAAGCAGCAGTCGATTACATCGTAGTAATCCAACAGGTGATTTACACACCCGCGCCCGAAACGCACACAAAACTTAAAATGAATGCAGACACTTTAGTTTACAGTCTCTCTGTATCAGTAGAACGTCTGGCTCAATTTGATTTAATCTTCCATTCGCTAATGATTAAGTGTATGGATCTCAAGGAAATAGAAAATTTATTAAACGTCTGGCGAATGGACCAGTTCGAAGACATCTTATGACGTAATCAATCATTATCTATTCAATTAAGAATGAACTAGACGTTTAATTCACCATTTACCAGCAACTCACTTTTGGTGTTATCGAATTATTGCTATTCGATTTGTCTGTAGGGTGCTAAATTTGGCCATTAGTGTACATTATAATAAATTTTGGACACTGCTGTGCTGCCCCCACGGCCATTACGTTAAGGGGCTTGATGATAATGATGCACATCATACATTAGGCCGGGTCTATTTGGCAAGCCGCTCGCCGAACAGGCATCTTTGTTTGTCCTGTTTGGAGAGCCGCTTGCCAAACAGCACTAAAAAGCCACCCTGTTCGGCCAGCCGGGCTTGCCAAACAGGTAAAAAATCTACCATTCAACCTCGGTCCCATGAGTGGTCGTGTTACCGGGGTTCTACTGTAGTATGAGACGACAAATCTATTGTTTTTTTATCACACACCTTTTACAATTATCAATTACTTACTACGTTCAAATTTGTCACCCCATCCAATTACAAAATCATAATTCCTAACAAAAACCTGTAACTCAACAGATATGCTATGTACAGTTATGCCCGTCACTTCACTTTGATATCAGTGAGCTTATAAAGTTAATCAAGATATCTACTTGCACAACACAAATCCCACTAGCCCTTTGGCATTTTTACAGTTGCATTTCTCGTATTACAATATCAACAAATGCATTTAATAAAAAGGGAGAAAAAAATCTTTAAAGGCATAGTCGGATTTTTTCTTCAATATTCCGTTTCTTTTGCCTCATATGTAAACTATATTTGTTCGAGTTATTTCCAGTTTCATATAGACTCGATCTCAGATCTTTGAAAACGGCGTCGATACTGAGGTGCGGAAATTTAGGATTAAAGGATTGCTCCGGGGAAAATCGCTTTAATAACTCCGTTGGTCCTTTAAGAACACCAGTCGCATGATTTCTAAGAAACACGATCATGATGCGAATCCGACATGCTATTGGCTGTGAAGATTAGAATTTCAACTTGAATGAAAACCTAATCAGATTATTCAAAATATCCGGTGGCATTCCGTCTCTCGCTGATTAAGTCTGACACGATATTATAAGAAGAATTGAAAATACTGCCAAGAGAGGTATGAAATTCATCTTACAAATTTCCTCATCCGAGCTGGCAGAGTTTTTTTATCAGCTCTTTTCTAGAGGTTATTTGGCATCGGATGTCGCGAGTCACATGACCAATAAGAAGTTTTGAGTAGTGTTTTAAAGCACGTATCACAGTGATATGACGTGAGCTGAGATGAATTCAAGGAAGTTTGTTATGAATCGTTGGAATGTATACTAAACTTTCTCCCGTAAGCCAACGTTGTTTGTTCAAGCGCTGAAGCCTGAGATACAACATCACTTTGAAAACCCACAAGTTGCGCATTCTCATTGGGTTTCCTGTAACTCCTCACCGCGTCAAGAAACTGCAACTTGGACAAACTGAAGACTACATAAAAATGGTCAAGTTTAGAGTTAAGGCTTGATTCATTCGGTGAGCTATAGGTCGTATCGGAGAGGTAGGCATAGCCCTCGGAGAGGCGGGCTGGTGAGAGAGTCGCGTACGAACGACACACTACAAACAGCATAAAACGTGTCGTCATAATAGAGATATAACGTGTCGTCATAATCCTGCGCTAATTCGTTAGTTCCAGGAGGAATCGGAGAAATTTTCAAAAACAAAACGTCGATAAAATGCTTTTACAAACTTCGTACTTCGTCGTTCGTAGCTTGTTAGGAGGTTTGGCAACCCTTACGAAGAGTTACGAACAACGAAGTACGATATAAATGTACCACATTGACGATCTTTTTGGAAAGTTTCCCCAATTCCTTGTACAAATTAATGCAGAAGATGATTTACGAGTGTCGTGTGAATGGATTAGCACATGGCTACATGGATTAGCACATGATGATACGACCGACCTCCGTCGTTCGTCGTTCGTAGGGGTTGCAAAACCTGTCTATTGTAACGCTAGCGAAACCTGCTAATGTTAGTTTCTCCCGAGGCCTAGCACATTACGAGTTATTCGTATAGGTAAGCAATGTAAAACATCATGGCAAATGGCTGCATTCTTTAACATGAAAAACATTAACCATGACCGAGCAGCCTGGGAATTCTTTCAACAGGAATGGGGGTATAAATCACAGGAGATACGAACCAAGGCTAATGCAGTGCTTCGGGATATAGCAGGCCCTGCAACAGATACCGCGCGCCTGTTTTAAGAGTAATTTTCCGTGTAATCAGATGTTACAGTAAAAATACATGGCCCACACTCCCGTAAAATACCATCCCTTCCATACATCATTACCGCGAGATAATAGAGTTGCGCAGGATAAAGAAAACGCTTTCTTTCACAACATTATTAATAGCTTGATCATTACTCCCTACTCGCTACACAGAGGAAGGAAACCAACCCGTGACCGACTCGTACTAAGTAGATAATATCCCGGGCGAATACCAACCGTTATATTTCATAAAAAATCCTTTGCAGATATTTGCAAGATTTCCTTCAAGAAGAAGATCTCTTGTCAGAGAAAGCTTATTACACCGATAATTTTTTTCTCACAAAGATTTGAATAATGATAATGATATTGAGTGCTCATACACCACTTTTCCAGGTTTCCCTGCTTAAAGCGCTTTGCGATTATTACACCGGTCTCCACCGAAATCAATCAGCGGTTAGGAGCAACCCGAAGACTCTCACCGGAACTCGACCAGTTGACGAACCAAATACTAGTAGCACTTTTTTTCTAACATTATACCAAAAAAACTACTTCTGCGAAGATGAATAGACATATATTTCTACCTCCCATTACGATCCGTATACAGGTGCTCAGAACTAAGAAATTGTTATAATGAATGCAAATTTATGGCAAATAAATAAAGAGTGGTTGTGAACAGTTGAAAGGCGGTTGAATTTCATCAGATGATAAATGAAATTCCATTCTTATCATGTCCCATACCTGTACGTAAATCATGTACAGGAGTGTGCATCATTCATACAAAGGCTTAAACGCACCGGGCCTAGCCCCAAATGCACAGTCTAATGTCTTAAACCCGCTCGCACCTGGGCCTAAATTCTTATTGTTCTACTGTCTTATCGGAGGGTTATCGGGGCAAATCATCGAGGAAACGGCTTTCATAGAAGTCGATAGGCCCAACCAAATAAACATTAAAGCTGAACTGCATGCATAAAACCAGAGCGTCCCATGCGGCAATAGTAAGAAATTCAAACGATCGAAAGAAAGGTCCTTCTGAATACGGCCTGAAACATGATAGACCTTCAATGCTTAGATGCGCTTGATTTCACAAACAAGCAAGCCGTGGACGATGCGGACAGTCTCGGAGAATTATGGAAGAGAAAAAAATCAAAATCTTCTCCAGGGATTCGAACCCGGGGAACTCAGGCTCAGAATACGAACGCTATAACCGTCTGAGCTAGGAGGGCTTTCTTATAAACTGCTGCCAGCAAATATATCTTATATGAATGGCGATTATGCTTTATGTTTGAAAGATGAACCAGAAATTTTCTTAAGTACATGTAATAGAAGAAGATACCAAGACAAAGGTGAACATTGCTTAGAGAAAACGTAGACTCCGCATACATAATCACGCACATCAAAGAAAAAATGACCAGTTGCCCACTGGAAGCCGCTCAAAGATGTTGAACAGAGATTACACACAAATGTTTGAACATTCTATAAAGGCGTATAAAACGACAGGCATTTCAAGCAGCCCAGTGGCCTTGAGAACAAGAGTGTTGGCAAATAAAACCAGAGCTCTCGAGTTCGAATCCCGATGAGAGGACCTTTTCATTTTTTTCCTTCCAGAATTCTCTACGAAGGGTCCGCATCGTCCCACGGCTTGCTGGTTTGTGAAATCAAGAGCATCGAAGCATTGGAGGTCTATCATGTTTCAGCCGTATTCAGAAGGGCCATTCGGTCGTTTGAATTTCTTACTATTGCCGCATGGGGTGCTCTGGTTTTGTGCATGCAGTTCAGCCTTCAACGTGGCCAATAAGGTTTACCCAATCAGAACACCCTTACTACGAGCGGAGGCATCGGCGCGTGTCAATGTAGGCTCAACTAACCCCCCCCCCCCCACCCATTACACCGCCAAACCCTATTTTTCTACACGCGTTAGTGAAATTTCTCATGACAGAATCCATTTATGAGCAAATCCAACAGCAGCTTTATCAACCACGATTCCCTTATCACTAATACTTCCATTCAATCGGAAACGCACAATTTGTGCTCATTTTATATCCAATCACCATGATTTAAATCGCCTTAATTTTTCTACGTGGTGCGTGCCAGGACTCGTATAACATCTTATATGGAAATGTGATGGATAGAGACCATCTTAAAATGCAGTTTTACAACATTTTCCTTTTTATTTCGTTCAGAAGCGACATCACAGGTCGAAGATTTTAATAAAACCCGGTCCGGCGTCATGAATGCAGCACCATTACGTTACTTTTGCCCCACCTCGCAGTCAAAAGAATTCAGGCCGAGCCCAATACACGGTCTGCTGTCTTTCAACAAAGCCCGCTCGCACCAAGGCCTAAAATCCCATCGCAACTAAAAGAATTCAGGCCTAGCCCAATACACGGTCTATTGTCTTTAAACAAAGCCCGCTCGCACCTAGGCCTAAAATCCCATCGCAGCTAAAAGAATTCAGGCCTAGCCCAATACACGGTCTGTTGTATTTCAACAAAGCTCGCTCGCACCTAGGCCTAAATTCTTATTGTTCTAATATCTTATCAAAAAGTCATTAGGGCAAATCTTAATAAGACCCCCCACCCCACGAAACACTTTCCCTGATGCCTTAACTGGTAAGGGCAAGGAAACGTGATGGTATTGTGAATGAAAGGACTGACTGCACACGCAACTTAATACTTGCTTCGTTTGATGAATCGAATTGCGGCTATGGTTACAAGCCGCACTGAATAGACACAGGAATGAAGAAAAAATCCATTAACTCTAAATGGTCTCAACAATATGCGATGAAGATAATGTTCGGCGTCAATGAATTGACCGGGTCCATTCTCCGAGCAGATTATCTCTGCCAATTCAGATATCTATTACACAATGCGGTCACAGGCGGAAGAAGATGCATCAATCTATCAATTAAGTAGACCATCCCTAATCAAACCTACAGATAATACAGATTACACCTAAACATTTTGGAGTAGAGTGATTTGTGTATCAATTAAAAATTTGGGACTGATCAATCGGTATAAATCTGGTATCTTCACGCACCTGTGGTTAATCCAGTAGTCTTGAAAAAGAACTTTCGTAATGGCGGCGTGTGTTGGCAGAGACGGAACGACGACATCAATAAACCTAGTTCCAAAGTTGCGCAGGAGTCTATGGCTTCGTAAAGGAAATAACTGAATGCCCATGTGACACGTCAGTAATCCTTGGTTCATTTGATGGACGCTGATTTGCTTGTGATTACACGGAATATGGATAACGGGATGGTAATTGGTGCGTGTACAAAGACATTTGCCTGTCTGTGATGATGAGCGTCATTTGTGAAAGTTGTCAAAGAAATCTGCGGTCGATATTCAGCACTATGATTAGTAACTAAGTAGATAGGATATAGAATCGCTGAGAACCAATACACTGTAAGCACTCACACAGATACAAAGTAATCAAGCCTTCCGTAGACATTACTTTTTTGCCTTTACCACGCAGCTAAAAGGAATCAGGCATAGCCCAATGCACAGTCTATTGTCCTTAAACAAAGCCCGCTCGCTCGCACTGTTCTGCTGTCTTATCAAAGGTCATCAGGGCAAATCTTGATAACATCGTCCCCCACGACACAGCTTTCAAGGGGGTCGGTATTTCCAATGCATTATCATGTTATTTCTGAGCCCAAAAACGATCGCTTATTTTCGACCGATTTCGGCGACGTTTGCATCTTCCTGTTTTAAATCTATTGAGCTATCAGTTTCTTAAGATAATTTTGCGGAAAATATGCGCGATGCCAGTTATTGGGCACGTTTTCTGTTGCTGAAATCCTGTGCAAAAATGTACGCAATGGTTTCCCGTGATTGACCTCATGCGACGTCAACAGACCAGAAAATGACGTCATGGCGTCAGAAGGTACGATCGATTGTGGCGCCGCCACTGGCATTTATCTTAACGACGGTTCCTCATCACCCAGCTCTTTGAAAACGACTTGTTCCTGCTTCGCGTTACAGGTGCCACCGGGATCTCGATGCAAACCTATGCTCAGACCAGCACCAGAAAATCATGTTATTGCCTAAACGTCATTCCGGAAAACAAAATTAGCTTAACATTTTTTCCGGCAAAACGAAAGAACACAAGCTAAAATCACAAACTGGGATCGAGATGCGATCAGCTGAAGAAAATAAGTTGGTAGAAAAGCAGTTCCGACTGTCAGCGGCAGTTTTATGTAATTTCTTTTCAATCGAAGGTTTATCCATTTAACCGATTAATGTAACATCAAATCCGAATCGCGACAACGATTTTTCAGGCTAAGATAAAGGTCAACACGGTGAAATTTTCCCTGTTCAAGATTACAATAATTCGTTGCAGACAAATTTTAGCAATTTACCAGATTGGATGCAAATTATTTGAGAAAATGAAATTTTCCGTGCGGTACTGAGAATAGATGATTATCAATGGTGATTGCTAGTGTTTCATTTTAAATAAGGAATTCGTGTTATATTTTATTTTGTTTCGTCTATATCATATTCAAGTGCATTATTGGACCTAGGAGCTCATCACCAAGGCGAAAACCCTGTGAGGTTTATATACTAAAGGGAACTGGAACCGCCGAGCGATTTATTCACCTTTTCGACTTTCACCGCCCGAGAAAGTCAAACTTCCAACTTCCTATTCGAGTTCAGATTTGTAGCTCCGCCCCCAGTGCCTGAGCATGCGCAGTTCAATTTGTTATTATTGAGAATCATGTGAGAATCACGTGAGTCATGCGATCTTTCATTCATGAGTTTTCGTAGTAAATTCCATAGTAGTGACGTCACTCAGTGATTGACAGCTAGGCGCCATGTTTCATTCATGCCTCGTTCTGATCACCCAATACGCGGGAAATGAAAACGAGGTCATACGAACTGGCTGGGCGGTTTCAGTTCCCTGTTGGCCGCAGAACCGTTAATTCCTTCAGAAGCTCAACAACCCTTATTTCTGAGTGCTCCAGCTGTTCAACGTCAAGGTACCGAGTGATGATTCAGATGACACAGGTTTGGAGGCCACGATCACGATATGATTGAGTGATCCGAGAGTGGCCTGTCAGAATCGAGTGCATTCTCAAATGAGTGTAGTTGAAGCGTAAATGATTGATCTATTTAGACTGGCACAGCCTGATCCTCGCGAATGACCGGATTTAGAATAATTCGATGCAATCCTGACTTCGCAATGCCTCGCCAGAGGACGCTTAAAACAGCAACTAATCTGCCTAATTTCGCGTCTAGAACTGGCCAATGTCGCGCAATCGCGACCAGACGAGGGATGTGAAGGGTAATCCCCGACCACTCTGAACTCTCAATGGCTGATAAGTTGAATTGTACGAGAACTGTGACTTTATATTTTCATAGAAAATACGTTTTCATACCCCGAATAATGAAAAATCTCTAATGTGGTCTGTCTAAAATCTAAAACCTGAAATCTGTCACAACAATACTTGGTTTTTACTTTCAGTTGATTTGACTCTTTTTCCTGCTGATGAGAGGTAAACGGGAAAAAGAGCACCAGAAAATAAGTGCCCAACCGAAAGAAAATAAATAACATAATGACTCCAAGGATTACACAGGCAACTTCAGAAACTGCGGGGGTTGTTATATGCGTGTTTTATCAAAGTAACTTTATAATGACACCGTGACTATATACCGTTGTGCAAGATAATTGTAACATAATATTTACTTTTTCTTGACTTTGCCTTTAGTAAAAAACCCAAGATAGCATTGCCATTGAAAGATAGCTGTTCTCAAGCTGCACATAAACAATCGTAACTACCGCATGTAACATTATACGAATTGTAAACTTTGAAGTTTCTTACAAAAGTGAGACGATGAGGCCAATATTTGTCAGTGGTATTAGCCTTTGAAGGCCATGGGGAATAATCGCAAGGTACAGAATCTTTCACAACAATTTTAGATAGTTTTCCAAAGAAAATCTGAACTAACAATTTCTCCGCATCAGAAAGGAATTTTTGTACAAATTTACAATTATGTATAAACGCCAGATGGCGTATTATCGCCACGTCGTCAGGACGATGTGCGTATATAATATCGTTAAAAATCTCACTGGGAATAACATCGTGACGTAGATGGCGATAGGTCGATTTGGCGCCAGTGTGTTTTCTCACGTCAGTGCGTTGCGCCAATAGCATTCCGCGACGTTACTATTTATAGCTCACAAGGTCATTTGAATAAGATATTGATGACGTTTTAGTCACGTGACAGTCGGACATCGACACTTATTTCTACGTGCATTGTTTTTAGCATGAATGATACCATGGAGTCAGAGAGAGAAATATTCAGAACAATTATGTAGTATTTCCAACACTCGGACATGTGCCAGATTGAATCTAACTGCCCCAGTTAGAAAGCCTGAATCCATTACGAAACCGCATGTTTGTCCGACATTGCCTGTAATTCAGCGATGGGGAAATAGAGGGCAGCAGCTGCAGTGACGTCATCTTCGCGAAATGCTATTATTTCAATCCTTACTACAAATGTAGAAAATGACATGCTGAAAAGTTGTACAAGTCGTTCACGAGAAAAACCAAAAACGATGTGATGTTTTTAACTGAGCATTTAACTCGAAGTCATAAATACCAATTGTAACAATAATAACTTGAGTAAAATAACCCTACGACATTTGCTAGATAACTAACAACGCTTATTTCAACTTTTCGTTTTCGACATCAAACAAGAATACAACCGGTTTAGTCTCTGCTTAAATCAATCCCCCAAGTTCCCGAGGCGATTTGAATAATACACCCCGTCAACAAGATTTCTCACGACTCTTCTCTTGAATACATAACATTTGATACCTAACATTTATTTATTTTCTCTGACCTTTTCGTGACTTTTTAAAAACCTCTTCGGGTTCTCACTATATTGCTTACGAAAGAGATATCAAGTGTCTTGTTGTGCGTCTTCATTGTCCAATAGGGTGTCGTGTGGCACATATCCACAGTTAGCATTGGCGCGAGTGACATCATTGGCGCGAGTGACATCATTGGCGCGAGTGACATCATTGGCGCGAGTGACGCTAGTTGGTTGCAATAAGGTATATTTTGTGACTTCTCGTAATTATCAATGTTCGTGGATTCGAATTATGTCGTAATGGCGTAAATGACTACCGTAGTTGGGATACTATTAACTTGGTATAATAGGTGTGTTAGAGCCTCTTCATATAGCTTCTGATGCCTGAATACATTAGCGGTAACTGTAGAGACTACAGCTGCCGCTACGTGGCGCAGGCTGTCATCATGGGCATGTTTCTTTTCATGTTATGAAAACGATAAGATTAATTCCAGTGCATATTGGTAGTCATCCTATGTAATCACTCATAGACAAAGGATGGCATGTAACGTGTTTCTGAGCATTATCTAGTGATGATTTGATTCAAGCCCGTTGAGGCGAGCCGCTTACATAACTCGCAAAAGCCACCAGCCAGCGCCGCCTAGCGTGATGCCGACCACCTATCATAGATTGCGCTGCATGTCAATGGATTCTGCATATATGTTTTGGGTGGTTGGTCTAATAAAATGACAGTTTCATTGCTTGCTCTACATTTTTTTCAAACGCTCGTATTCATTGCATTCAAAGAATCGGAATTCAAAGATAAGATTGAATCATCGTTCACACCAGCATTCAACTTTGTATCTTAAAGTAACGACTCCCCTCCAGATCGCGTCTAGAAGCCAAACAAGTCCACCAACATCCCTCACGTAATGCTTTGAGCACGGCCTCGACAGGGCTTCATCTAAGGTGTCATTATACACAGAAAGCCGCATAACATAGCAAATCCTTTGAGATGCGTAGAGTATATTGTCACTAATGATTAGAATGGCCTTTGATAGGGAAACTAATGACAGTTAAGTTTTGTTCAAGGTGAGTTTTTTTTCGTTTGAAGTTGGGTCTTGAGCGGATTCTAGCAACTTGTTGAATTCACACTCAAAACTGTTTGAAATGAATTCCAACGTGAATGGTATCGGTGGAAATACACCGAGTAGGAGTCATTCCATCATGAATGCCAGCAAACAATAAAGTCGTTGAGAATAATTGTGACCCGCTCTACCAAAACTAGGCGCTTGTCGCATCTGAACTTGACAGGTTGATACGGACTTGTTGTTCATTTCCCTATTGTAGACCTTTTGTGAAATGTGACCAAATCAGTTTGTAATAGATTTCACAAAAGGTCTACAATAGGGAAATGAACAACAAGTCCGTATCAACCTGTCAAGTTCAGATGCGACAAGCGCCTAGTTTTGGTAGAGCGAGTCACAATTGTGAAGTAAATGTGTTTTAAGAACAATCTGAGATCACGATACGATTCTTTATGATGATACTCACAACATCTATCAGAGGGGCGTCAGTACACGATGGTTTCACTGAAACCAGAGATGACTGAAGGGATTTGAACCCAGCCAAACCACGCTACGAATGCTCACATGAACATTACGTGTATTTTGCCCCAACATCTCGCTGTTAAAGTCATTCAGGCCTAGCCAGATACACAAAGCCTGCTTGCGATTAGGCCTAAATTTCCTATGTCCTGCTGTCTCATCGAATAGTCATTAATGCTGATGATATCTACCCCCACGTGACGGCTTTCATGGTGGTTGATAGACCTAAAATCGGTAAGGGCAAATACACGGAATGAAGGTACAGAGAAGAACGTTGAAGAAGAGATGAATATTGATTACAATAACTCAACATTTAACTTGAAAGCGCAATTATTTCGGGTTTTTTGCTCGATTTTCAGACACTCATGCATATTTTTCATTTTCAGTAGAGTTTAATCAGAGATTTTTTCAAGCCAATAGCCCATTTATCAGGTCTTCTTTGAGTTATGGTTCGGGATCTTCACAGGGTCGAAAAAGTCACCTGAAGCCCTCAATATCCCACAGCAGTAGAGCTAGATTCCCTTGTGAACTCCTTCGAACTCTTGTGTGCAATTTTTCAAAAAAAACGGAACTGGTTATGATGAAGGCAATTTGTGCTCTTGCCTGTGGGGTACTTTTTCAAAGCTATGTTCGCCCACGCAATAGATCTTCTTATTAATTCTCTCTGCGAAACTGCAACTGATTGCCCTGGTAACTGCACATGTGATAAGGCCATGTAATTTTTTAAAACTATTCTCGTCCGAATTTTTTCTGCTTACGTTTATGGCTTTGTAAGTTAATAGGCCTATCGTTCGAGAAATCATGAAAGCGCAGTAAGTATGAGGTTCACACGTGTGGTCTGGTGCGAGACGTTTTTTTACAATAATGGCCAAATGGTGGTGGCAAAATATGAAATAAAACATAAAACCTTTTTTGGCATGAAGGGCAAATAGATCTCTGCTGTTAAGTTTTAAGATCTTAACGAGGAATCTTACAACGATTCTCTTTACGAATGTACACGTACATGTAGACAAAACTGAGCAGGATATAAACATGAATCATATCTTGTTTTTCGACCGGCGAAGGCATAATTTCCATTTTATTTTATAAATAACCAACAATTTAATTGGTTTAATGACTTCTTCTTTAACAAAATGAAGAAGCGAAACCACGGCCTATTCTTTCTTGGCACCTTTCTTGGCACGCTTTCAGCAAACTAGCCGATAAATTCAATCTGTTGCGCAATGTTCATTGATAAGCTAATTAATCAAAATCAAATGCCGGTCATGAAATCATTAGCACACTCATCAAAGAACGGCTTTGAGGTTGCATTAATTAGTTACGTTAATTAGTTTTGAATTTGAGTTAATACGAAGTTAATCAGATTTCTGATGCCTTGATTACTTTTCCGCATAACTTGACTAACGGAACATCAAATGATTATTATTGCATTTATAACTTTGATTACGTTTGATGTTTATGATGATCGGTGGCATGAAACTTTATTATTTGCATTTCTCACACTTGTTAGAAGGTTTCGATGGAAGTTTTGAATCACAAAACGCATACACAGCCAGGTCGAAAATTTCGATTGAAAGTTTCTTGTCGGATTGTTTGTTAAATTAAGATATTTTTCAGTTCCGTGTATTCCTGTTTCGCCTATTCCTGTTTCGCCTAATTCCTGTTTCGCCTATTCCTGTTTCGCCTAATTCCTGTTTCGCCTATTCCTGTTTCGCCTAATTCCTGTTTCGCCTAATTCCTGTTTCGCCTATTCCTGTTTTGCCTATTCCTGTTTCGCCTATTCCTGTTTCGCCTATTCCTGTTTCGCCTATTCCTGTTTCGCCTATTCCTGTTCCTGAACGGACGTACGACTTTTACAAGATCTTATCAATATTTGCCCTGATGACCTATTCATAGACAGTAGAACAAAGGGAATTTAGGCCTAGATAAGAGCGGGCTTTGTTTAAAGCAACAGACCGTGTATAGTACTGAGCGAGGCCAGAATTCTTTCAACTGCAATGTAAGGGGCGAAATGACATGAAGTTACAGTCCAAAAGCCGAACTAAATACCTTCAGAGACGAGCCTCGGAGGCAACGCCCATTGATAAAAGACTGTAAATTGACCTTGACCCAGGGTAGCAACCTGGAGCCCCTCCCCCCATTAGCTAGAATCAATAAAGACACATTGTTACAATTAGCATTAATCACTGCCAAGCTTTCACCGACTAATTACACGCGTGCAAACACATCACTTGAACCAATTAATTTCAGCGCCTATAAATCAACAATGATAATGATTGATATCCATATTTGGCATATCAATATACCGGCGTCTCGCTTGTCAACAACCGGCTTTGCGACTTTGGCTTTCGGCTTTCGGCTTTCGGCTGTGCGAAATTCTTCGTTAAGATCTTGAAACAAAGCCCGCTCGCACCGAGGCCTCGCACCTAGGCCTCTAAACAAAGCCCGCTCGCACCGAGGCCTCGCACCAAGGCCCCTAAACAAAGCCCGCTCGCAGCGAGGCCTCGCACCAAGGCCTCTTAACAAAGCCCGCTCGCACCGAGGCCTCGCACCAAGGCCTCTAAAGAAAGCCCGCTCGCACCGAGGCCTCGCACCAAGGCCTCTAAACATAGCCCGCTCGCACCGAGGCCTCGCACCAAGGCCTCTAAACAAAGCCCGCTCGCACCAAGACCTCAATTCTCTTTGTTCTATTGTCTTATCGAAGAGTCATTAAGCCAAATCTTGATAATTCCGACCCTCCACGAAACGGAACTCATTGGGTGTCAATAGGCCTGAACCATTAAACAAATGTATTGTTCTAACGAATTCAAAACTAAGGCCCTGTGGAATTCGCCTACGGCCTAAAAGTTTCCCATATGCAATATAACTCTCAAACATGAAATGGTCCAGGGACCAAGTGCTCACCTCGGGTAATGTAATGCATGTCATTTGCAGTGGATATGGGGAAAACAGTTTCTGGCTAGTTTCCTCGGTTTTGATTCCTTTGAATAATAGTATTCTTCTCGGCTCAATGGAACAAAAGAAATAGACCGGGACCATCTAAGTATAGCATTTTAGTTATAAACACACACCCATCACTCTACGTTCAACCATTAGCTTCAAAAAGGCAAAAAAACTATTTCGAAGATGGCCGCCTGGAGGCCAGAAAGTAGGCCATATCACGAAAGAGAAAAATATGTCTGAGCATATTGCTCAAAGCTACCATCGCACCAAGTTTTAGCCATCTAGCCCCAGCAGTGACGAAACGTGCTCCGCTAACGGACGACGACGGATTACGACGACATACGACGGGCACCACGGTATCGTATAAGCTCCCCAGTGGTCAGCTAAAAAGAAAGCGGCATCGCAGGTAGGAAGCACAACCCCACACTCGCATATCCCATTGATACCCTATCATTGCTTCAACTCAGGTTCGCCAAATCCCACTGGAACTCTAAGACCGTAATATCAGCCGCAGACGTGATGGGTAAAGAAATGAGCGGATCTTGTATCACTTCGCAGCTTCCAGCACCATGTTCCCTCAATTCTATTCAGACGTTCCAGAGAGATTGCCTGAGTCTTAATCCACTCCCGTCCGTAAACAAGTCCGCTAGCGATGGCAACAATTTCCCTGCCACTTTCATCAAACTTATTTGGCATTATCCAAAATAATGTTGATGCCTGACGTCATTTTTTTCTCGCTAATCACGTGTATTTGCCCTCGATCGATCATCACAAAAGTCGTTTCGTGGGGATCGATGTTATCAATATTTGCAATGATTGTCAATAAAATTTAAGTTTTGATGAAACCTCAAGACTTCGATAATTTAAAATGGAATGAGTATAATATTTATGAACCATTTATCGTAGAAATTTAAGCCGTCTGTTACTATGGACGTTAAAACTAGCCAAACCTTACTATTTGACACCCATTCATTTGTTTCATACATCATATTACATGGATAGAATGCATCTAAAATGTGTCAGAGCATGCGTAGTTCCCATCATTGGTCTTCTAAACCGCTGTTGATGCTGATGAGCTTGTACTGGTTACATTCAGAAAGAAATGAAATGAATTTCATTTCTCATGGCATTCAAGATTATTGAGACGATCCAAGTAGCCTCAGGATCCTTTCTCGTCAATGTGTTTACACTATAGAGACTGCACAGAGTACAGAGGAGGGAAATACGTTTGATTGAGCGCCACTGAATAAGCTGAAATAGCGCAGCCAAACGAAACAGCCAGTGACCATGAATGTAGTAGTCACCACTGACTTCCGCTTACCTTGTTATGAGTATGATGGACGGCGTCATTGTTGCCACACCATATAATCCATCTAGGTTATAAATCTTCTTGTTCTTGATCATGCAACTGATAACAGGAAATGCATCGGTAAGGGGAATCTAAGAACGCTTTTCTAGTCGCGATAAACTTTAGATATGCTCTGATTTAGAGTAAGAGGATCGCATTTTAAATCGTTCAAAAATACTGTTTAATTAAAACTATTGAAATCGGCCTACCAAAAAGTCTGGTACTAAAAAGAGCAATTTATGCAGTTCCAATCCACAGCCCTTTGACACTAAAACCCAATTGAAAACCACCAGCACCTGCCTGCGGTGTAATTAGCAGTTCCTCCTTGAAGTGTGCTTCAGAAGGATATGAGCATCTGCGTGTCGCTTCATTTGCAAATGATTTCGAAAGCTCAAATGAAATTTTCATTGATAGCTATCCTTAAGGATACGATAATGGAGTTGGCACCGCTGCGCTGGGTACGAATCGGGGGATCGGTTGAGTGAGGCGCCAGGTTTTAAACCGACGATCATTGGTTTGAGTACCTGCAGAACCTCATACTGATTACTTGACCGAAGACATCGTTTCTCAGCCTCCTCCTATAGTGGGTATCAGTTGGACAACATCAAGTGTAGTATCGTGCGGGAACTTCTTCATTATGTTATTGCTCCATATCTTGCAGTTAGAAGGATTTAGACCTAATCGGTCTTGTGTCTGAGCCCGCTCGCAACTTGGCCTAAATTGATATTGTTCCTCTCTCTTATCAACGGGTAGGACAGATCTTGAAAAATTCGATCCCCACCAAACAGTTTTACGGTTGTCGACAGGCCCTGACCAGTAATGGCAAAAAAACGCAATGTAGTACTTAAGTTACTCTGACAGGTTTGGGTAGAGACGGGGATTGAAGAATTTGGCTTAAATGAATTAACGCAGGACTCGATGACACCGCAGTACTGCGTGCTATTTTACTTTCGTCGTCGTACGGTTTGCAAAACCTGCCTACCTACCGTGGAAGTCTGGACAGAAACGTCCACCTGTAAGCTTACATTTGTAACCTTTTTGCAAATGTTCCATCGGTGCTCATTGGGACATGAGATTACAGATGACATGCCAACGAGTATTAATTAACGGCCGACTTTGTATCTGCATTGAAAAACGATGGTCAGCATGTCACAGCCGCCGTGTACGAAAGAGCAAAAATCTTGGCTGCGGGACTTGGTGATATTGGTGGCTTGCTCAAGTAGGGCTTTGGCCACAGTTGTTCAATCCGTTGTAAGGATTACGTTTGTTTACTGTAGTGATCGTTTCCATTGAATGACACATGCAACTGCCGCGCTCCTGCACCTGAGAAAACTGGCCATTTTTGGCGTATTTCCGATGATTGAAACAATACGCCCTATAGTTTTCTCATACTGACAAACCCATTACACACAGAGCCTAAATTATCGTGCAGCGATCGGGAAAATTCATACACGCACCATTTGGATGCATGCAGGTTGCATGCACTATGACTGTCAATTGGCGTCGTCTGGCGTTTGAAATGCGAAATAGATATAATTGAACCAACAGTAAATACATGTTAACGAGCGGTGTACCCCATTAAAGTAATTGCCGACACCCACGCTCTGTTTCTCTTCAAACTCTGACAGATCATAAATAAACCGCAGTTCTTTCAAATTTCTCTCGATCTAAGAATAGGACCAAGTTCCAGGTGTAAACATGAAGCAACAAAGAATAACCGCTCAAACAGCTTGTTGTTGATAGCAGGCTATGCTGATCGCCCCAGGTGATGGGAATATCTACACCACTAATCAACACGTCAGACTACTTCAAATAATGTGGTTATCTGTACACAATGCAAGGAAGGATGCCTACATGCCGATGAGATGATAGGGAAAGAGAATGATGCAATGGTGCCAAAGCCACTTCTATTTGTTGAGCGGGTGCATTGTAATACTAATATAATCATTAACCCATTGTAAAATATACACCCTTGTACTTCTCAAATTACCCAGCGACATTGAATACATTACGTTAATTTTCCTTTTTCGGTTTAGTCCAATCGACCTACGTGACAACTGTTTCGTGAGGTCGATATTATCAAAATATGTCGAGGATGCTTCGATAAGGCGAAAGAACAATAGGAATTTAGGCCTAGGTGCGATCGGGCTTTGTTTAAAGACAATAGACCGTGTATTGGACTAGACCTGAATTCTTTTAACTGCGATGGGATTTTAGGCCTAGGTGCGAGCGGGCTTTGTTTAAAGACAACAGACCGTGTATTTGGCTAGGCCTGAATTCTTTTAACTGCGAGGTCAGGGGAAAAATGACGTAATGTAGTAGAAAGTTGAATATGTAGGCCTACCTGCCAACAACGAAGAATCAGCTGTTCAAAGTTGCCCAAAACTTTATAGCCATGCAACTTTATACCTAATTCCATCCAGAAAAGAAATCATAATCACCTCATATCCTAGCCTCAAGACGCAGGTTGATACGTTTTTTGCCCTTACATCGCATTAGAAACAATCCAAGTCTCGCCCGAGGCACGGTCTATATTGTCTTCAAACAAAGCCCCCTCACACCGAGGCCAACATTGAAAATGTTCATCTGTCCTATCGAAGGGTTATCTGGGCCAACTTTGATAACATCAAACCCTAGGAAACAACCCTCATGAGGGTATATAGGCCTAAACCAACAAGGACAAAAAATGCAATGTTAGTCCACCTTCTCATTGGGCGTGCCAGAGCGCAGACATCTAAACAACAACTGATAGGAACAGTACAAAGGCTTACCTTTCTGTGACAGGAAAGCGTTATTCAAGATCATACGAAGGACGAATTCCATGTGAACCCAAATGTATCCGAAACAGCACTGAATCACTAAATCTAGTTACCTATTCTAATATATTCCAAAGAGAAGGCTCTAAACCGTGAGAAGGCTCTAAACTGTCTCTGATCCCCTCCCTGGTGTAAATCTGTCCAGTTACCAACGCCATCGCATTTTCCTCTAGCGTATCCTCGCCGGGTTCCCGGGCGACCGAGCTAAGCGCCGATGCTCAAAGGTAGTCACCAACGCATGTGGGGTACGTGCGGAAGAAAGGTTCAAAGACACTTTGACCGACTCTTCGGAGGTTGTTATTATGCCCCTTTCGTGGCTCAATGTTGAAGGGTAAAGCATCCTTCTGTGTCTCATATCAACAGGGGTGTTTCATGTTAGTCTATTGGTAATTACTGCTGGTTACCATGAAAGAGGGACCTGGTTCGATCCCGGAGAGAACCCGGATTGTATCTCTGGATAAAAGGGCGTGTCATTCAAGGAACTAATTAAACTCTCTTTACAGAATGAGACGGAAATGCGAAGTTGCATTTTACTGGTGTCTGTGGTCTGGGCAAACAAATACCCCACCAAGTGAAAGCCAGAGTAGCTTGCGTGCATTGAACCCCGCCTTGCCGGAGGAATACTCTCTGGAGAAAGAAAAAGAAGACATTCAACTCATTCTGCCAAGGGTAGGCTTGGTTTCGACGAGGATGAGTAATGCGCGGAAAGCATGGTAAGGATGCGAAGCATGCTAAGACTCGTTACCTTATTTTTCTGTAGTCGCCCTAAAAGCATCCTTACACCCAAGGATCCGAGACCGCAAACTCTCTTTGACGAGCTATAACGGACCATCAGTTCTCAAAGTGTTGATTGGACTTATTTGGGGTGAGATGCCTCAAAGTAAATCCGTTTTGTACAAAAATAACACAGCCTTGCCTTGGGTAGACATCGTTCACTCTCAGCACGTTCAGTTACCTAGGTTATGTGTTCATAAAGCATCGTATCGTTTCTAGAGATTGTAAAATGAGAGGTAATGGGAAGGTAGACAAGCAGCAGGTCACGTGGTTAAAGGTAGAATATTCATATTTTTCTTTCTGATTTTCCTCCACAAATTCAAATTCCAAATTCAAATTCAAATTCAAATTGTTTATTACTCCTTATAAAAGTACATTTATATTATATTTTTATGTAATAAACATACAAGACGATTAAAAGAACAGAACATGAATAATGAACATTTTACAAAAGCTACAAAAAAAAAAAAAAAAAAAAAAAAAAAAAAAATTCAACGTTATCATGAAGGCTCGATAATCTTAAGAATTTTATTCAAAACGCAACTGGGAATCTTGCAGAAGTCATGTACGAATCATACATGTGGTTTGCATACAGTGCAAGCACGCACACACGGCCAATGATGTACGTTTGCGCCTCCCGAAGGTGCCAGTACCTGATGTCACGCTTTCAAGCGTAATTGTTTGATGTATTGTAAGAGAGGAGAGACTCCTTGTGGTGACTTCGTGTAAATTTAACAGGCCTACCTGTTTCCTGCCTGTACGTGGCCTCCCTTTAAAAATGGAGCTAACATTTCGTAATAAGTAGTTCACTTCAGAATTCGTGGGGTTCGCAAAACCACCCTAAGATGTAAACAACAGACTTCACTGAGCTTTGCAAGATTTTTCCTTTTTTTCTGACGGAACGCGACAAATTGCAATAAATCCTCTTAATGTCGAAACCACACTAATACTGCTGTCAGCTTAAAGATAAATGGCATTGTAGAAATCTAATAAAGGCACTTTTTGGGAAAGCAGTAGTGAGGCGAAGAATGCATTTCCTGAATAGAAACCCTACAGGTCTAGCATGGCCTTGTAGCAAATAATACTAGTCCTTACGCTGTGTATCTTTTAAAATTAATTGGCTGCTGTTGGAAATGTTACGTGAGCTGGTTTAGAAGTATGAAATAACCCCCGGAAGAAGAGTCTAGTTTTGAATTCTGCCGAATAGAACATCTCTATTAAGGACCTCTCTATTAGTAGAACCTCTCTATTAAGGACACCTTCGGGACTGGCAAGTGCTGTTCTTAATAGAGAGGTGTCCTGATTAGAGAGGTCAAATTGAATAGAAACTACCAATTGGGACCAAAACGAGTGTCCTTAATAGAGAGGTTATCCTTAATAGAGGGGTGTCCTGATTAGAAAGGTCACATTGAATGGAAACAACCAATTTGGAACCAAAACTAGTGTCCTTACTAGAGAGGTTGTCCTTAATAGAGGGGTGTTCTGATTAGAGAGGTCATATTGAATGGAAACAACCAATTTGGAACCAAAACTAGTGTCCTTAATAGAGAGGTTGTCCTTAATAGAGAGGTGTCCGCTAAGGGAGGTTCCACTACATGTATATGGTTTCATACAGGCCAAAGATGAAAAGCGCATGACAAAAACCTTTGTTACTCGGACATTCTATCCCAGAAACGTCAAACCTCCACACCAGTGTAACATTTCTGTTGTCTTTAACATTTGAGTGTTTCCACGCCAAAAAAACCCAACTAGAGTGACCATGATTTTTCTATGCGGGGAAAAAGAAAAAACTTGGCCATCTGTCTTTCAGTGTTCCAAAACAATGAGAGGAAACACTCAGAAACGGAAACACTCAAGCGAAACACAGGATCCACGGCCAACACTGCCATTAATCATTGTCTTGACAGTGATTGGACAATGACAGGTTCAGGTGATAGTGGCATCGTAGCTACTGCTCCTGGACATGTGCTGTGGTATGATATGAATAAAAGTTACGTACAGTTGTACAATATACCTTTACCGTTATCTCGGAGGGGTCACCTATACCCGTTCATGATCACCTACAAACCTACATGTACTTCTAAAATAGACCTTCAAAGAAGAATAAACGCTTCTTCTTTCATGATCATCTTTCGTTATTCCAAACGTTTGTGTCAAGGTGATGAATCGCCTCCTCCCTTCCCCCTTCCATGCTCTTTTACAACGGAATATCCATTAGCACTCAGCACCTTGCTCATGCATGGCTGGCGTTTAGTCTTTACCCCGAGCTATATGGATCGCATCAAGCTTCAGGACCTGTTGCCATTAAAGAGTTGGCCAGCTTCAGCCCGCGCACACAGAGAACGTTGAACCACGCCGGGTGAATTTCAATTTGCGTGTGTAGGAGGGATTTGTTTCAAGGTCACCTAAATCACTTTCGTGACATGATTCAGCGACGAATATTACGCATCTGACATCAGTTTAAATATTTTCTTCAAAGCCATATTCTAAACTTGCATGAACTAAGCGTCGACTAGGCCGGGATTTGAAGCCGCAAGCCTTAGACTCACGCAGTGTTGAAGAAACTAGCCAATAAGTCATTGGCGACTCTTACTACCCATTCCTGACGATGTAACCCTCCCATAGCAATTGCTAAAGTCACATATCAATGATATCAAATAGCTATACGAACCAAACCTTTACCGTTCGATAATAAGTGATTGAAAATCGGAAATAAGTAGAATCGGATACACGGTTATCAAAGTAGCGATATTTGCCTTTATTTAGGGTGTTTTCCCTTAATGGTGTAACGACCTGCCCTTAAGGCGATTAAGCGGCCACCAAAAGAAAGAAACGGGCTTTACTTTGTATCAAATTTGCTCGATGGGGTGAACCGTCATAAATCAGGGACGATTGCAGCATTGCAGTCTCGTAACTGACATTAGTGCCTGACAAAAACTCCCGGCCAGCATTGGTGGCAATAATTAGTGCACTTCGCTATGTGCCCTTAGACTCTTACGACTAGTTAAGCACGACTTTTATGGGGGAAACGTTGTCCGAATGCTGCTCAGCTACACCATAATGCATGTTCATTTCGTGTGGATTAGCATTTTTGAAAGATTAGGTGAATGCTAATAGAATTCTTGGTTCTCTTCAGCAGTTTTTGAAACTTTGTTGATCATATTTCATTCTTTATCATACGATATTTGTTTTACAGCACAAGAACTCAGGCCCGCGACAAAACGAGACTCGCGTGACTTCGTCACCAAGTTGAAAGCGAATAGTTCGAGTTGAACCATTCTTCAGTAGTTTTTGACTGTTCCAATTAGCAGCTTTGATGAACCAACTGAAAACATCTTTTTATTTTTTCTTCAAATGTTAGGTTTGAAAATTGATTCCAATGTTATTGATTGACGCTATCACATCATTAGTATGCGTCACCGTTTTCTACACAAGAAAGCACCTGACCTGATATTTTTGCGCAGTATTATCACAGCCTGATTTTAATTATCATCGTCAAAACATCTTCATAAACCATAAGAACAATTCATTGACACATTTTTTCCAAGTGCGACCCGGTGTGACAGCGGATATAGTCCCCCTGGAGTCATAGTCCGGTAGCATTGTATTTGATCAATTAAGCAGCATGATCTATTGTACCGCTAACCCTAACCAAAACATTTAGCAATGCGGGCTATTGTTACACGGACTATCAGCCCTAGGACTACTATCCCTTGCACACCGGTATTAAAGCGAAAATAAAACTCGTTTTTTTCGAAATAGCCCAAAACGTGGTTTACCAAATTCTTACATGCAGCCCCATGATCTTTACCTGTAGTTACTGAATGATTACTATACGAGCCATTCTCCACACATGCCATAAAGCAATTATTTGAAGGAGCTCCTTTCGACGATGTATCTGTCCCTGCAAATTTGCCGCCAGCAATTTGCATCCCCGTGGCAGGTCTCGGTGGAACATGGCACAGTAATTGATTGTGGCTTGTCAAGAAATATCCGACTGCTGTCGCGCACTGTCTACAATCAACGAGGGAGGCAAATTTTGGCTTGTTTTTATAACGCTGATTAAAAAAAATGCACAATCGTAATAAGCTGGTTACAATGAGTCATTAAAGCCTTGGGCTACTCATAAGGAAGCAAACAAGTATTCAACAGTAAGCTATGTGCATTCTTTACTGCGTTTTGGTTGAATGGATACGTTATTTTGTCCCTTTACCTCGCTAATAAAAGAATTCAGGCCTCGCCCAATATACGGTATATTGTCTTTAAACAAAGCCCGCTCGCACCTAGGCCTAAAACCCCTTCGCTGTTAAAAGAATTCAAGCCTCGCCCAATAAACGGTATATTGTCTTTAAACAAAGCCCGCTCGCAACTAGGCCTAAAATCCCTTCGCTGTTAAAAGAATTCAGGCCTCGCCCAATACACTGTCTATTGTCTACAAACAAAGCTCGCTCGCACCTCGGCCTAAAATCCCATCGCAGCTAAAAGAATTCAGGCCTAGCCCAATACTCGGTCTATTATCTTAAAACAAATATTTGTTGCGGAATTATAACGCGCATTGATTACACTGATATTCCAATTTCAAAACATCCCGAAGGTCTTTTGAGAACCATGCTACAAACTGAAAGCCGGAACCGGATCATGTTAAGTGCTGCCTGTCGTAAACAACATTAATGCCAAGGTTACAACACATTCCTAAATTGGCTGCGATCATTGTGACCGGAAAGTACTGATATTTTTATCTCTCTTCACTGGTTCGCATTTCCGTACAATCATGTGCCATATTTCAATCGACTGCTAAAGTTTCTTTCGTTTGACATGCCGGGTTTTGTTGAAAAGCGATGGGTTTGACAAATAGTGAGTTATGGCACAGTAGAGGGGAACCGACGACGCGGCCGACCAAAGAGAATTTGGATGGACGATGTGAAGGACTGGACCGGAAGGAAGACCAGTGACCTGATCCGCCTCGCGGAAGACAGAACCATATGGTCCCGAATCGTCGATAAAACAGGGTCGCCCCAATGGCCGCATGGCTGCGGGATATGATGATGATGATGATGAGTTATGTCACGCATTCCTGGAACATTACGCTATTTGTACCTTACCTCACTATTAAAAAAACTCATCCCGACCCAAATACACGGTCCATTGTTTTTAAACAAAGATGATAACATTGACCCCATAAAAAATCTTTCAAGAGGATCTATACGTCTAAACTGGGAAGGACCGATACGCGTAATGAACACAATTATATAGTATTGTGGACCATTTCTCGGACATTGTCAAAGTAAGGCATGAATCAGTTGAGAGAAGTGTGACAGTGTGGATCGGGGAAACCTCTGATAGTCCTTCATCCAGCGTGCTGTGTGGATCGGGGAAACCTCTGATAGTCCTTCATCCAGCGCGCTGTGTGGATCAGGGAAACCTCTGATAGTCCTTCATCCAGCGCGCTGTGTGGATCGGGGAAACCTCTGATAGTCCTTCATCCAGCGCGCTGTGTGGATCAGGGAAACCTCTGATAGTCCTTCATCCAGCGCGCTGTGTGGATCGGGGAAACCTCTGATAGTCCTTCATCCAGCGCGCTGTGTGGATCCGGGAAACCTCTGATAGTCCTTCATCCAGCGCGCTGTGTGGATCAGGGAAACCTCTGATAGTCCTTCATCCAGCGCGCTGTGTGGATCAGGGAAACCTCTGATAGTCCTTCATCCAGCGCGCTGTGTGGATCCGGGAAACCTCTGATAGTCCTTCATCCAGCGCGCTGTGTGGATCGGGGAAACCTCTGATAGTCCTTCATCCAGCGCGCTGTGTGGATCAGGGAAACCTCTGATAGTCCTTCATCCAGCGCGCTGTGTGGATCGGGGAAACCTCTGATAGTCCTTCATCCAGCGCGCTGTGTGGATCGGAGAAACCTCTGATAGTCCTTCATCCAGCGCGGTGGATCGGAGAAACCTCTGATAGTCCTTCATCCAGCGCGCTGTGTGGATCGGAGAAACCTCTGATAGTCCTTCATCCAGCGCGCTGTGTGGATCGGGGAAACCTCTGATAGTCCTTCATCCAGCGCGCTGTGTGGATCAGGGAAACCTCTGATAGTCCTTCATCCAGCGCGCTGTGTGGATCGGGGAAACCTCTGATAGTCCTTCATCAAGCGCGCTGTGTGGATCGGGGAAACCTCTGATAGTCCTTCATCCAGCGCGCTGTGTGGATCAGGGAAACCTCTGATAGTCCTTCATCCAGCGCGCTGTGTGGATCGGGGAAACCTCTGATAGTCCTTCATCCAGCGCGCTGTGTGGATCGGAGAAACCTCTGATAGTCCTTCATCCAGCGCGCTGTGTGGATCGGGGAAATCTCTGGTAGTCCTTCATCCAGCGCGCTGTGTGGATCGGGGAAACCTCTGGTAGTCCTTCATCCAGCGCGCATTGAAGCTTCGCTGAGAAACGGAGATGTCGCGGATGGAAGAGAGAAATGCTGCGCTGTGAAATTGACAAAGTAGCACACGTAAAACATTTATGGCTTTTATAGTCATGTCACAAACAAGCCATTGCTGAAGAGCCTTTATCGCAATGTTGATTTCCTCTCCGGCAAAACAATGTCCATTTCACCCTATTATCTCGAACAATTTACCCCCACATTGTATTTTTTCCCGAATTACTCCCACGATTCCATTTTCGCCGTTCCGGCATTATCGTGGACAATCTGTTTGACTAAATGAGAAATGTTTTCTTTTTTACGTTCCGAAACACCTGCAACTTTTATTTTAAGAATGGCCGCTGGACAAATACTAATATATTTTTTTATCATCATATCACGCAGACATATCGATTGTAATTGAAAACATTATCATTGCCAATCTCCAGCGTCTTTATTTTGAGGAATTGATACCAAATTGGATATTAGTAATTGGTAATCCCACCAAACTACATCTTGCTTCGTCGTCAGTAGTTCGGATACACTTAGCTTTTGCTGGCGTTCGGGTTGCGAAACTTGCCTATTGGCGAGCTAAGTAGGAGAGTCCAATGCTACTTGTTGTCATGGCTCCTACGCAGGTCGCGGCAACTAAAATCGCTCGTGTGCGCGGCTTACAAAGGACTAACCATCATGTGTTCTTAGAGTTGTCAGAAAGCTTGATTACTTCAGCTTTCGCGGAGAGCTCCAGACATGCTCAATAGACACTAAACGACAGAGGATGAAGCTACCGAAATATCTGGATCCTTCTCAGCTTAAGTCCAGTGAAGAAACCATCCCGAGCCCATATGTCACAACCAGCAACTGCTGGAGACATATTCTCCCCAACATCAATAGTCTCCCCGGAACATTAACGGCAAGTTATATCCATGATGGCTTTCCCAACAAAAGACGCTGAACAATTCGCGTCTTCTACTTAACCGACATCATGTCCCAAGGCAGCTATTTCGTTAAGACATAAATCGTACAGCCACGAACACATTGACAAACAGGTGACTAATTACAGTGTGTGTTGTTCGCAGTCATGAGAAGTGGCTGCCGAGGAGATTGAGCGACGCCACCCATTAGAGAGGTTTCACAGAAGCAGACCGAGCGAAGTCTACTCATTGAAGCGCTTTCCAGGTCTTACGTTTTTGATAACGCTAGCACGTTAATCATATAACCACGATCACATTGATAACAGGTGACAGGCGTGTTGTTCAGTCATGAGAACTGGCCGTGGAGGAGGGGATTAAGTGATGTACGATAGATATAGAGGGTTCGTTGGCTCACGTTTAAACTCACACGATTACTTTTGATGGCGTTTATGAGACATGCTGTCACTAGAGTTCGGTATTTTCTTTAGTTCTTTAGTTCTTTAGTACAATCTCTCTCTTTTTCGTCACATCCACAGTGATACACCCTTTGCATTTTGGTCAATGACCACTGAACAACCCCCAAATAGCTCGCAAACAGTCCTTCACATGCTACTTTTTAACACCCTGAGCAGTGTCCGTTGATGTTTGGGATCTCGAGGCGCCGTGGAAACATAAACACCTGTCACATCTGAGGTCCCGGGTTCGATTCCAGGTCGGTCCCAGTACAATTACGTGATAGAGAGGGCAACTCTCTTCGACAGCGAAGGATTCCTCCGGGTCTCCGGTTTCCCCCTACTCAATTACAATCGCCAAATATTGTCTATAGAGCTCATAATGTCCTTGTTGACGCTCAGCTCTTAAATCAAAATGCTTTCATGATAAGCTTAATCCCTGGCTTAATCGTTTCGTTTATCTTTAAGAAAATTAATATTGCATATTGTTCTTCTACGCCAAGTCATAAATCTGCTGCTATGGAAATTTTAGTATCTTGTGTGTCGTACGGTTATCCAAAATTATTCGTACTTTTTATAACGTTGTCATTGAAATATGCTTCTCGCTTGACATGAAGCGCATTGGAATGTTGAAATATTGAAATTGATTCGCAACAGCTGTTGCAAGTGGGCCGAGTCATTTGTTTAAAAATTCATCAGGAAACCATTTAATTGACATGAGCGTAAAAATAAACAACCAGGGAGATATCTCCTGAATAATTCCGATATGAATTTTTTTCAAATGAGATAAGGGACGATAAAGTGAAAAAACACTATTTCAAAATACAACCGAGACATCCAGCGTTGCCATTTGTGAGCGCGGCTGCAGACTTATAAAGCCTCCGACATGTAATCGGAAAGTCGCGGGTTCAAAGCCCGGCAAGAACTATTAGTCTGAATACATACACTCTCAACTCGCCTGACATGGCCAAGTGTATTGCTCTATGTTCACTTCTTCGTTACTGCAGAATGACAGTCAAGCGCTTTGAGATGCTGTATGTAGCGAAAAAAAAATTGACAACAATTATCACTAAAATTATTTGATGGGAGAGAGCACGTGCGCGGGCGGACGGGAAACAAGTCATTTAACGCCACCAGCCTTATGTTAAGTCTGAACTGATTTAGTCGACACGACCGCAACAAACCAACTGAGAATATCGCTCTTGAATAATTCAATTGGCTGATGTATTTTGAAATTCAGATCCATGGCGTTATTTTAAAACGCATAAACGCTTTGTTCTCTAACCCTATAGGATGAAACATTCAATAGATGCGTGGGGCACGATAGACCTCCCTCTCGCCCGCTATACTAGTATATCATACTGACATGTATTCGTGTAGCCCCTTACTCATTACGCCAATTGCCCCTTACCTCAGAGGTAAACGAATTCAGGCCTTGTCCAATACACGATCTATTGTATTTAAACAAAACCCGCTCGCAACTAGGCCTAAATTCCCATTGTTCTACTGTCTTACCAATGGGTCATCGGAGGAAATCTTGATTACACCGACCCCACTGAACACCTTTCAGGGTCATCAAAAGGCCAGAGCCGGTGTGACAGCGGATATAGTCCCCCTGGAGTCATAGTCCGGCAGCATTGTATTTGACCAATTAAGCAGCATGATCTATTGTACCGCTAACCCTAACCAAAACATTTAGCAATGCGGGCTATTGTTACACGGACTATCAGCCCTAGGACTACTATCCCCGCCACACCGGCAGATAAGTAAATGTAATGCCAGTCCCTATGTCAAGGCAAGCAAAATGCCACCGAGAGAGAAAATGAGTAAGTTTGAGAAAGAAATAGAATTCCGCAGTCACTATACTCGACGCCAGCTTTTGTTAGTCCCAAATGTATACAGAATTGAGTTATTGTTATTCGTCCATTTCATGATGTCTGGTGCTCAATAAAGCTTTGAAAAGGACTATACAAGCTTTGCAATGGCATTTTCGGTCATCGTGAAATAATGACTATGCTCGGCAGTCAGCGTCCAAGCATAACACCTGAACTTATCGGAACGCCTACACATATTTCGAGGTCATGTTTTTAAGACTAACTCTTTCCGCTAATTGCATGGCTTACAGATAAAGACAGACAGTGCAAGCCAAGCATAAATTTCGCGCCTGCACAGAGTCAATGGGTGATATGAATAAAGAGTAGCAAATGCTTTTATCTAAAACTCCATGTACATTTACACTAGGCCTTTTTGTACAAAATTGAAGTAAAAGCATTTGCTAGCCTTTATTCATATCACCCAATGTCATAGTTTTAAGACTAACCTCACAATTTGTGTGCCCTCAGAGACGCACAACGCACGTTAAAGCGCAAATTACTCCGCACATTGAAGTGCAAATTTCGCTAAGTATTCTCCATTGATCGCGCCGGAGCATCTGCCGAAACCCGCCTTTAAATGTCATCGCGAATCAGTTGAAATGCGATCGCCTGGGACCTGCCAATCGAGAGGAGCCGATCTGACATTATAAAGACATCATCATGTTCATATATCTGATGGAAAGTTTATTACCAAATGCTGATATGACAAAATATTTTTTTCAGCGATTGAGATGATAATATTAGTTCACCGTAGGCGTCTACATTGTGGTCGTTAGATAGTTTGAGGAGAGAGATTGTATAGTGTTGTTCGTATCAGATGCGATCCGATAAATGATGGTTCAGTAATTAAGGCATGACTTGACTTGTAACCTAGTAGGACCAGCTACTTTACTGCGACCGGTGTAAAAGTAAAAAGTGTCCCCCCTGGAAAAAGTGTCCGGCCCTATTGTATTCTGCAATATGGTTCTATAGAGACCCTGACAGTCAATAGCTCAGAGATTGAAGCGCATAATAGAATCCTTTGTTCCCGGACATTTTATCCTAGGACATTTTAAACTTCTACACCGGTGTAAAAGTAAAAAGTGTCCCCCTAGAAAAAGTGTCCGGGCCTATTGTATTCTGACAGATTATGGCATATGGTTCTATAGAGGCAATGACCGTCAATAGCTCAGCGCATAATAGAATCCTTTGTTCCCGGACATTTTATCCTAGGACATTTCAAACTTCTACACCGGCACCACCTTTGCTGTAGAATTTCGATTACCTCAGTGTCCAGGCGCGTCATAAGCAGACCCTGCTAAACGGATAGGAGTAAGATTCCAATGACTTAATTCATTGCTGTATAGTCACTCGTTATAATCACAACTGGTCCATTGGATCAACAAAAAGGTTTTGAGACTCTGCTTGTAAAGAGTCATAAAGCGCTTTGAGAATGCTCCGCGTCATAAAGCCCCATTAGAACTGTACATCTATTTTACATACCGGGTAACTCTAGCAATTTCATTATACATGTATTGAATATATTGTCTTCAGATGCATTAGACATGTGGGATCGCTGTCTTAGATGAGTAATCCTTATAGCACGAAGCAGACTATTTTCGTTGCGGAGGATAGCGACAAGGAGCCAGAGTGCCCATTTGACATGTTGCTCGCCGCTGGCATATCTACAGATCTGAATCACTCTGCGCGAAAGACAATACTCGGAGGCAATCACATTTTATAACATCTTTTAAGATGTCTCCTGCAAAACTCTCGAAACATTTCGTGATTAAATGTTGGCGTAATTACAGCTAATAAGACATCGCGTTTATCGGCGAATTGGTTTGATTCGTCATTCTTGCCTTATTCGAAACATTCCATCTGACCACAGACTCTCGATCGGGAGGTAGCCTCCCAATATTGCAAAAGACCCTGACTGATTATCTCCCTTCTTCAGGCGGCATTTCCCATCACAGGCGGCTTTGTCAGCAAACAAACAACTCATTGACCTAATAAACTGGCACGACTGAGGTAGTTTTTATCGAAGACATTTGTGGGTTGGTAAAATCTTTTGAACAATTTGATACCCGTGTAAAAGGTTTCCAGGTGAGCTATGTTCTCCATCTTAGCTTTTTCTAGTTTCTTCTGTTAGAGGCTTGCATTTATGCATTTACTCTCCAACCTCGACTATCGTATCATATGCTTAAGATGTTAATGTGCAAAAAAGAATAGAGTGTTCTTCGTCATACTTGTAAATTGAAATATTACCTTGCTCAGTAGGTGGAGGCTTGAATAAAGTATTGATCTTCCTGGAAAGATAGGAAGGCAAACATTGAAACAGATATGATCAAGAAGATAAGACTTCAGGTGAATAAATAAATAAATAAATGAATATTGTTAGCGTTGGAAATTGCAGCACAGTGTGATTCCCTAATTTTGATGCTCAAGTCATTTTGCAACTTGGAGGCAAACACGTAGAATGTCCTGACCCTTAGGGAATATGGAACTTGACGTAACAAGATACGGCAAAGGGAAATCTGTAACGAACCCTTACGGGAGAGATTACGTTTGGCGGAAAAACGATACAGGAACGTAATCATCATCACGAAAGCAACTGGACCATTTCTCGAATTTGTACAATATGTTATTTTGACCTTTACCATAGTTTACCTCGCAGTTGAACGAGTACAGGCCTATCCGAATACACGGTCTGTTGTCTTTCAACAAAACCCGCTCGCACCTTGGCCTAAATTCCCATCGAAGCTTGAAGAATTCAGGCCTAGCCCAATATACTGTATAGTGTCTTTAAACAAAGCCCGCTCGCACCTAGGCCTAAATTCCCATTGTTCTACTGTCTTATCAAAGAGTCAAGATCAGTTCAAATCGAATTACAGCTTTACTGGGGGTCGATAGGCTGAAACTAGCATTGGCAAATAAACGTCATATTTGCCGGCAAAAGCGAATCTGTTGAAAACAAAACCAAGTTCTGTCAGGAATGGTACAGGAACTTGGCGGCAAAATGGAACTGGGCTATTTCTAGAAATTTGACCGACGGTTTCTCGTCGTCCCGGTTTATATGTTCAAGCTAATATCCCTGCTTCCTAATACAATCTCATTGATGATCAGATTGATTACCCCACATCCATAAATACCAAACCGGTATTGACATTCTCCGAGCGTTGTTGACAAAGCGATGGTCTTGACTAATGAAACCAGTGATTTATGAGAGAGAAAATAGCGTGTTTGAGTGTCTTTCAAATGGAGTGAAATTGCTCGAAGGAAATGCCCACTGAAATGTCAATGAAACTTTATGCTTTGGAAACTTCATCAGATTTTTGGTCAAGGAATAAAATTCGTGCTGCTTAAATCTGTGTTGACATAGCCGATGCAGTGTTTACAAAAGGATGTTCTTCACCAATAAAACTAGTGATTTACGAGTGTTAAAAATTACGATCTCATAGCCTCTACGTCGGTTTTAGTCGTTTGGAAATGCTCCGAAGAATGCAAGTGAAAACGTCATGCTAGGAAACCAGACCACTGACCGATGAACTGTTTACAAAATGGCGTTCTGCACTAATAAACCACTTCTTCACGATATAGTAATTGATAAATCGTTTGAGGAAATCTATCAGGTGGCTTGAAACTCCTAGCAGGAAATATGCTCTGAACTGTTAATGGGAACTTACGCTTGGAAACCTTACACCTTGTGGTCAGGGAGAAAAGCCCGTGCTGATCAAGTCTGTGTTGACAATATCCATTCACTGTTTTCAATATGGTGTTCCTTACCAATAGAACATGTCATTTCTTGAAATGGAAGTAACGCTTTTCGGAATATTTCAAGTGGATTTAGGTTGTTTCAAGCCCTCGTACAAAAGCATACATCGTAACTCGATGCATTGTGTACATTACAACCCAAACCCCGACTTCATCTCCGAGATTTAGTTAGTGGAAGGGATATTCGATTTGATGTAGTTGACGGGAACGGGAGGGTAATACGCCATTTATGTTGGGAGTCCAGGGCCCTAGTTACAAGTTTGGACCCCATAGCATTTACTTCACGGATTTCCTACTGTATGACCGCGCACTGCGAGTAAAATATGCTTCTCGAATGATAACACCATTCTTTTGCTATTAACTTTGTGTTTGTTCTAGGAAAATAAAGCTAGGCCCTTAACCCCCCCCCCCCCCCCCCCCCCCAATGAAGCACTTACAATGATGACAAAACATGAAAATACACAGAAAACAAATGAAACTGCACTAACCTGTAAATGATATAGATATATATTTTAAACCTCTCACACGGACATGAACTGGTCAAATGGCCCAGAACCCACATAGGCCTACACCCAATATTAGAATCACAAAGGAAATAGGCCTACTACTGAATTACCCTGTAAGGAACAAATGTCCTGACATAATCCCAAATAAATAAAGCTAGGCCCTTAACCCCCCAAGCTCTAAATTCCTAGATCTGGTAACATTTGCAATCCACCAAAGTGTTAAGCCTCAGTCCAGTACAGAAATATCTAATGTACATTTCTCACTTTCATAGTCTGATAACTGAATTTTATGAATATCACACCCGCTATGTAATATCTCTAGGGGTAGATCGGGATGGATGAAATTTTATGACGCAGCTTTTAAACTAAATTGCATTAGTCTCGATGAAATGGTAGATTGGGTATGCTAGGTTCGGACCATTTGATTCGCTGTAGCGTGCAGGAACATCTGTCATTATACAAATAGTGGATGTTTGGGAGTCCGATATGGAATTTTGCTGGACGAAGAAATGTCATGGCGGACTCGCAAAGCCTCGTCCGCCATGACATTTCTGAGTCCAGCAAAATTCCATATTGGACGACCTTAAACATCCACTATTTGCTATATTATGCAACCAAATGTCTTGGCAAAGACATCAATCCAAAGGAAAATAATGAAACAATTTGTTTTTAATGAAATATTAAATCACTAATCAATTCCTGAAGTTCTTGCTCAGTAAAATTTGCAAATCTTGAAGTGGCAGCCATCTTGCTTTTGAATTGATGGCAAATTTGTTTCTTAAACGTAACTACCGACGACCATCCAAGATCATTTGTAAACTTCATTTTGATTGGATTAAAACCTTTTAGGATCCGTTACGACATTTTTTTGGATCCGTTATTGCATTTTTGGATCCGATACGATGTGATGACTTGAAATCACATGATGTGAATCGAGTTACGCTATTGGCCAAGAACATTTGGTAGCATAATATTGGTAAATTGTGTGGACTGCGTTTACTTGGATGCTTAGTCCTCACCCGACGGGAGGGGGCATTCTCAATCAGATGTGTGGTGCATCTAGGTTTTGATAGACCCCATTCAGCAGGTGTTAAACGTTCAAATACCAACTTCCTTGTTTTTGCTTCTTCTTAATCCCCCCCCCCCTCACACACGCATTCGCATACACAATCCCTAATACTGGTATCCATGTCCCACCTCCTATCCACTCAACACGGCCGACTAGATTGCGCGGCATAACTGTGTACGGGTGAGTCGAAAATAAGGGGCATACAGCGGGTGGCCTGGGGCTTATTGCGGGCCTTAACTGCAAGAATGGGATCTACTTGCCCCGCGCAGGTCATGCTTTGCCAACCAAAAAAATCACCCCTGACACTCTTTTGGCTGCAAGGAGTTACTGTTGGTGTTCCTGATGCAATTACCTAGACAATAAAAACTTATAACTCAAGTCCATTTCAAAACCCCCGGTCGGTTCGATGTCCATGTATATGCAGGTGACGATAGATAATTTAATCATCAGTTTTCCCTTTTGGTCATTTTTCGAAAGTGAATACGGTATCCCAAGATGCTCAATAAAAATTAGCCAAAATTGGTTGCTTCATTATTTCAGGGTGAGCTCCGGTCAATTATGCATTCAGAAATAGGTGAACTTCTCTCATCAGTGAGGTCGTCAACGCAATTATACTAAAAGTGCATTGCAAGCATAACCCCATTTGATTTTACAGTTTTCACTGGAGAGTGACCTCGACCTCTATAAAAATCAATCATTGGATTAAATCACCACCATCAGCCATCGATTATGATTAATTGGCGCTGGTTTTGGTATCGGTTCACTCACATTATAGCAATTTTATGAGCGATTCAAAACAAATTAAAGTGCATCAAATCTAGAGAGTGAATACGACCATGAAATCACTTCGTGTTAATGTTTGAAAAATCGAATACATCAACATCGTGTTGTTTATGCTTGCAAACTTGAAATGTCCTTCTGATTCTGGCACCGAGAGTGCAGACTAAAACCGCGTAGCTCTACACCAAGCCATTGTTTGCCAGTGTGTTCGTAGGACCGAGAAAAAACCTGGCCTTTGCGAAGTCAGTTGTCGGCGTGTCTGAACACCGCTAAAAGCTCTATGCAAACACGCCCTTTTCTTAGCCTTTGTTAGCCGGATAGTCCCCCATCAGTGAAGCTCTATGTACCCCGCCCCATCCCCTTCGTGAAGCTGATGCTCGCCGGCGAACACTGTGTAACTCTCTGTACCCCGCCCCATCCCCTTCGTGAAGCTGATGCTCGCCGGCGTACAAGGTGTAACTCTCTGTACCCCTCCCTCCTTCGTGAAGCTGATACTCGCCGGCGTACACTGTGTAACTCTCTGTACCCCTCCCTCCTTCGTGAAGCTGATGCTCGCCGGCGTACACTGTGTAACTCTCTGTACCCCTCCCTCCTTCGTGAAGCTGATGCTCGCCGACGAACACTGTGTAACTCTCTGTACCCCTCCCTCCTTCGTGAAGCTGATGCTCGCCGGCAAACACTGTGTAACTCTCTGTACCCCTCCCTCCTTCGTGAAGCTGATGCTCGCCGGCGAACACTGTGTAACTCTCTGTACCCCTCCCTCCTTCGTGAAGCTGATGCTCGCCGGCGTACACTGTGTAACTCTCCGTACCCCTCCCTCTTTCGTGAAGCTGATACTCGCCGGCGTACAAGGTGTAACTCTTCGTACCCTCCCCCTGTGAAGCCATTTTTGCGCGCCAGTGTCCGCACAAGGTGTAGCTCTCAGTATAAAATCTAGCTTTGCAGCCATGTATGGTAACAACGGTCCTAAAAAGACGAGGACTATCGGGCTACCCGTATAGATAATTCACCCTTCCAATGATCATAAGTCTGCACACGCCAAATATCTAGCCAAACCAACCATGCTTACGTCGATCTACCAACATTAAAATCACCCAGGGAAAAAGGGAAAACAATTCATCATCACCGCTGGCTCTTGTCGAGACTTTGCCAACTTGAGCAGGAATATCAAATGTAATAATCCTTCTGTAAGCAATACGGACTGTTTACATATAATATCAGGCAAGTTTCTCAACCAATATGAAGAGCTATGAACGACGAAATGAAGAGTGTAATATATTTTATCGATGATTTTTTAGCCAACCCAATTCCTCGTACATCTGAGTATAAAAGATGAGTTACGAGGGTCGCGGTAGGGAATAAGCACAGGGCTTGATGTCACCACATATCGTCGCACCTCGTCGTTCAAACGCCCGGCAAATTCAGCAATATAATCCTTGTCCAAGGCACCAAAACTCAGGAAACATAAATTGGCCAGTGTTCTAACTCGGCTGCACAAATCTTGTGCACATTCAAGCGTTTGACAAGTGCAGCCAGGCAGCTTCTGGTTACGGGTATATTTCGCTACAGGGGTAGTCTCGGCGATAAAAATTGAAATTTTATACTAATTAACTTGATCTAATTACCAATTACAGTCGGGAGGACCGGTGACCTCGATATGAGATTCTGTCGGAGTGATATAAAAATTGTTCGATCATTATCTAAAGTTTAGGTCTCTCTAGTTGTAAATCCTATTGCCATCACTGAAAAAAATTGGATAAGACTATTGAAGCAGAGAGATTTTCATTGCTTTCACAACTGGTACTTATCACCGACATTGTAATGAAAAGCAGTTTCATTCCCCAAATCTCGACAACGTTGACACCCACGAAACGTCATTCAGGGTGACCAATAGGCCTTAAATGGCAAGAGTTAATGGACGTAATGTTTGCCACCATTCGCACACGACTACGAGTGATTTAGGCAGGTTTTGAAGGACAATGGTCTGTGGTATCATCATGTCATTGACTTATTGTCGCGACACTAGTGAAGTAGCTTTCATACTTAGCAGCACTGAGGAAAACAGGTGAACTACACTGCTTGCTGTGGACAAGTCAGGTCCCCTGGTGATGGCGGAGCGAACTACATGTATAATATTTCAAGCAACTTTTGTCACGTGATCAAAGAATCCCGTTAAGAAGAACCAAATAGTATTATAATTTTCAGAAATAAATCTTTGCAACAAAGAATATTGTCCTTTAATATCTTTACTGCTACAGCTGTTACAGTATCCGTGATAACAGCGAACAATAAAAGGCCAATAAAGCGATATTTATGACATTATGTGTTTTTTATGCGCAGCATTTTTCAAGTTGTCATGATGCCACTAGTTTGAATGGCAATGTTGACGCTATCTACGTGTCGTTGCTAGGGTGATGTCTTCTTCGCCGGTACTTAGCCAGACCCAGGAAGGTAGGGTGTCGATAAAACAAACATAACTTTTGCTGTTTCTATTTTTTTTTAAACATTTCTGATGCAGCTTCTTATGGGACGGAATTATGTGTGTCAGGTATTATTATCGTAACATATTATTTACGCTAAGGACAGTTTATCGTTGCGACCTTATCGTAAACATGCCCGCACGTGCGCATGTCAGCCATTGACCTAAGGGAGAAGCCGGGGCGTCATTGATGACGTCGAAATAGTCCATGAGTTAAGGCCGGTTTACACATGCAACTTTTTAGGAGAAACACATAGAAACTAAGAGAAACTTGACTGCATGGCTATGTAATTTGAACCATGAAACCTAAAAGTTTCTTCATGTTGCATGTGTGAACTGGTCAAGAAACATGAAGAAACATGATGAAACCCCTTTCTTGAAACCTTGTGAAACTAGGAGAAATATGAAACAATTTACGAACATGCTCGTAAATTCTGGACAGGTTTCATCAAGTTTCTACAAGTGTCGATTACATTTCAACTCTGTGGCCAATCAGACTGTGATAAAAAGCCATGTGATTTTTACTCCATGTCCAAAATGGCTAAAAGTGACAAGTCAAATGCATATGAGTGGACTTTTGTTTCATAGTGTTTCACTGTGTAAACGTCCAAGGTAAGGTTTCTCGATGTTTCATGTTTCTCAATGTTTCTCCATGTTTCATTGGAAAAAGTTGCATGTGTAAAGCGGCCTTTAGACTCCAAATGTCCTGGATTTGTACCACCTTGGTGTGGTAAAGGCCACTATGATTTTCTAAAAGTAAATAGGTTTTTAACGTCTTTCCTGTGGGGAGTGGGACACGAAGTGTCTCTTTCGGCAAAAGCTATACTGGAAAGTTTCCAGATATATTGGCCTATATCTGGATGACCGCGGCACATGGATGACTTTTTTTCTCCTCAACAATTACTGTCGACTTCCAGCATAATACCGTACTTTATTGGCAAACGGCGTTTTGACTGCAAATTCAGCGCAAACAGAAAAAAAGCTGAATGATATAAGTAACACTGACCGTAGCTTTCAAAAGGTAAGACAATGGCTGATATTTATAAAAGACCAGTAAATGCTTTTACTTTAAACTTCATGTACATTAACACTAGCCATCTCTGTAGAAAACTGTAGTAAAAGCATTTACTAGTCTTTATAAATATTAGCCAATGAACTGATCTAACTCAGCTCTCTGTTGTTTACAATGTGATGTTCCAAGTAGCGATGTACATGAAAATGTATGAAACATGTCAAAAACACTTGCAGTGCGCAATAATTAAAGACATTGCACGATTTTGGAGGTAAAACACGAGTATCGTTTTACCCACTGACGAATACGTCATATCAGCAGCATGTCCAGTATGATGCCAGTATCAGACAGATCAAGACGAATAATAATAAACTAGCAATATTCTGGTGGATCATGCATTTCCAAATCTTCCTCCAAGCAGAACCAATACAATTAATTCAACTAATATTGTTCCTCGCATGATCAAAACGGGAGAGGCGTATTTCCATATAGAACATAATATGAAGCTACAATCTCCAAAATGGATAGATGTAATCATTTGGCGATAGGGCTCAGTCACCAGTTGGTGATGTTGCGAAGAATGGTTTGCAATGACACCAAAAAGTTCACAGGTGATATATTAACTCTATCGTCTTATCTATTTTTTTCATCGGCAAAATTTCATTTTATTCCTGGCTAGCTGAATAAGATTTTCGCTAACTTTCTAAAAGTTGGTACATATACTAGGACTATAATAATCTATACGCCAGATCAGAGGAAAAACATCAAGGTCCAACCGGGGATTGAACCGGGGACCCCTCGCTTATAAGGCCATCACTCTACCTACTGAGCTAAAGGGATTTGATGTTTTTCCCTGTTACAATACATTATAAGGTCTTTTAGAAAAAGTCATTCTGCTTACACTCATGATTTATGCCAAAACAGTACGTGGACTACGAAGAACTTGTAAGAACTCACAATAGCATTCCGCGAAGATGACGTCACTGCAGCTGCTGCCCTCTATTTCCCCATCGCTGAATTACAGGGAATGTCGGACAAACATGCGGTTTCGTAATGGATTCAGACTTTCTAACTAGGGCAGTTAGATTCAATCTGGCACATGTCCGAGTGTTGGAAATACTACATAATTGTTCAGAATATTTCTCTCTCTGACTCTATGGTATCATTCATGCTAAAAACAATGCAGGGTCAAAGATAATTGACTTTGAAATAAGCTTAAATGCGTAGAAATAAGTGTCGATGTCCGACTGTCACGTGACTAAAACGTCATCAATGCAAATAACCTTGTGAGCTATAAATAGTAACTTCGCGGAATGCTAATGTTAATGATTTGTTCCAACATTAATCCATTTCAAGACAAACTAGCTGTCGTTGGGGGAGGATTGTCTATTCAGCATGCAAGAAAGAAGCCTCTTATATCATTAGAGGATATGTGACAGGCCTACACGGCAGCTGCGCGCCTACTCGATCCAGCTCATAATAAGACATCCTTACGACCCGACCAGGTGTTACAAAATTAATGCGCTCTTTATCATTACTGCGAGTGAATTAACGTAAAATCTGCATTGATAATATTCCTTTGATCTTCCCGGGAGCAAGCCTTGTCGATTCTGATAATCATGATAGTAGGCAATATCACTGTAGATCATTTAAGGCCAGGCAACTTAGAGACCTTGTTGGCAATATCGCCATTGTAGTTAATCTTTTGTTCAATTTTAGAACATGCGATACTTCTTGTGAGTGGATAGCATATGAATTGGGAGTAGTGGTTTTATTTCAAAAACTCGGGAGCCATTTAAGATTGGTATTGCTCGAGTGTGTTGAACTCCCGAGTATAAACACCACCTAAATCGCCAAGCTATTGAAGATTCCCCTAATAGCCTCGTGCCTGATGGTAGTCCTCATCCCAAGCTATGCAACGACGGGCATAACTTGTCGGTGGATGGAGACCCGACACATTAAACAACAACCACAATGTATTCTACGGACTCCACAGACCTGAAACTATCCCCGCGAGAGAACTAAACCACTGCAAGTAATAGCTGCTAGTCAGCCAGACGCAGATGGTCCGAGCTAGCATAATGGCCTAATTGTAAAGAATAGTGATATATCGGTCGCATCAGGAAACGATAAAAGAAATATAATGGTGTCTCTTTTAGCAGTCTCCTTTGTGACTCTAAGGATTTCTTCTAAGTCGGAGGGGACCTATCTGTTTTAGAGAAAAATGGTACCACCGTTATGATCTTAACAGAGGATCGCCATCTTTTGACAGAATCCAGTCGAATAATTTCATCATTTGGCTGTGTGCCTGTCGTTTGCTTACTTTATGGCAGTAAAGGTGAGCAATATGTTATACAACTTCTACTCAATACGACGGTGGGGAAAGGTATCGGTTTACCTTTGCAACACAATAGAAACAAGGCCCTCCCATTACAGTGTTAGAGGGGTATACAATCGGATAAAATAATAGATTGGGGCCTTACACCCCTCAAAATGAACTAATATTTTGTATGTTTCTTTTCTGTCGTCATTTCCTCTTGAGGTAAGCACGTATTTTCCTCAGGCAAACCGATACCTTCAGCCATCTTGGTTACAGGCGAGAGACCATTCTGGAACAGAATCCAGCAAGGCAATACTGCCATTTCATATGTTTCGACATTCATCCCATTTATCATCACAGTCCAGAGGGGACTGCACAATCAGTTTGACAGCGATGCGCCCAGAGTGCCAACTGATATCGCTGTAAACCGAAACACTATTTTCGGACGGAATCTGTCGATGCAGCCGCATTTGACTGTTCTGGCTGTCTCGTTATTGGTTTCTCTGGTGTTGGAGGGGACCAATCTATTTCTGAGTGAGATGCCTAGCGGACATGTGCTCACCCAAGAGAATCAGCATTTACCAAGGAATGTTCTATATTATGTTATGTTGTCTTTTCCGAGCCGAGCCCTCAGAGCTAGAATAATTCAGGCCTCGCCCAATACACGGTCTATTGTCTTTAAACAAAGCCCACTCGCACCTAGGCCTATAATCCCATCGCAGCTAAAAGGATTCAGGCCTCGCCCAATACATGGTCTATTGTCCTTAAACAAAGCCCGCTCGCACCTAGGCCTATAATCCCCTCGCAGCTAAAAGGATTCAGGCCTCGCCCAATACACGGTCTATTGTCTTTTACAAAGCCGCTGTGGTGTAGTGGCTTGGACTCTCGACCAGCGGTCAAGAGGTCCCGGGTTCGATCCCCACTGTCGGCGTGAGACTGTAGGCTGTAGTCTTACTTGCCTCTCTGCACCCAGGTGTATAAATGGGTACCGGTCAAAAATGCACAGATTGTAGCGCTGGTTGAGCAGCTCATCTGTGGTCTACTGAAAGGTTTCAGGACAGACTGGGGTTAAAGTGTAAAGTCGGATGACAACCTATATCGTAGTTGATATCAGACTATAAACCCTAAACTTTAACTTTTAACTTTAAAAGCCCAATCACACCTAGGCCGAAATTCCCACATAACTTATCTTGCCCCTGTGATGATTAGTGTTGATATGAACACTAGAGCCTGCGGGAGGTTGTTACCCAGTTAGGAGTTGACCATATGGGCACCCACATTGGCTAGCACTTGAAATCCTAAAGCAATTACTCATTAGAACTCAACAAAACGAAGCGAATCCCAATTTCAATATATGGGGTCTGTCTTTGTTCTCCAGAGAACGGCCTCCAAAAAATGAAATAACCGAACACCCATTAATATTTCAGTAATTCCATATTAATTGTGATAGTGGGGTAATTTCGGGCAATCATTGAGACAATAAACATTTTTGACATGCATTTGCTGGCTGGAGATACCACGGCGTGCATATTTGATGAAGAGGCCGATACCCATGTACAGACGCACTGTACATGTATGTGTGCATTGACGTCTGTTTACAGTGTAATGTCATTACCAACTGACAACGAACATTTGTAGTGCATTTCGGCAGAGCACAAGGAAGTTTTTAATACACTTTCCCCAATTACTTCACATGTCTATTTCAAGAAAAAAATATACTAAAATCCTTTTAAATCTACACACGTGCATTTCCTTTTGGTTCGTTTCACATCTCTGGTGAAAAAAAAGCTGCATTTATTTATTAGATGACAGCGTAGCAGAACCGGTGTGACAGCGGATATAGTCCCCCTGGAGTCATAGTCCGGTAGCATTGTATTTGACCAATTAAGCAGCATGATCTATTGTACCGCTAACCCCTTACCAAAACATTTAGCAATGCGGGCTATTGTTACACGGACTATCAGCCCTAGGACTACTATCCCTTGCACACCGGTCCAATTCAAAACAAACCAAATAACACTTCGGTTACGGCTAAACTAATAATCTGGCATTCTATTCAGGTCCACCTGTGCCTTCTTTACCGTATTTAGATCAAACAACCCGCAGTTCTTCTACTTTCTTTCTCTGTGGCATGCGGCAATTATAAAATATCTCATATTTTTATCCTTGCTTTGCAATTTTAATTTGAAATTAATGCACCTTATCAAGCTCCAATTCATCAATACATCGATTGTTCAATACCATCCCACGTACCACCACCCTCACATTTTACCCAGGTGTATTTCTTCCGCACCGTATGTCCTCTTTGTAGTATTAGGTTATTTTAAAGGATGTCGTGTTCCGCGATTCCATTAGCACTGAAGCAAGTAAAATGAGAATAAGATTCTTCTGAAGTTTCCAAAACTTCAAAGAAAACACGACACCAGGAAATTAGATTAGAGTCGACCTCGAACTCGTAACATGTTAATATTGTGTTGGGGTCGTTTTTAGGTTTCGAATATGAAACATTTTGTCTTGTAGATGCGTCATGAGGCTATTTCTGTAGCGCCTCGTTTTAGATACCACACATTTCTTATGCAGCGTGGCCAGGAAAACATTTCCCGCACACAATGAATACACAATAGAATTCTATCGTGCAAGGGAAAGGTTTTCTGTGCCACTCTGCAGAGTATGACAAGTAGGGGTAACAGCTGATGTAGGATTGGTAGGAAGTCTGCGGAAGATAGCTGGGCCCCGCTGTGCAGAGTATGACAAGTAGGTGCCCCTCCCTCTCTGCAGAGTATGACAAGTAGGTGCCCCTCGCTCTCTGGTTAACGGCTGATGTAGGATTGGTAGGAAGTCTACGGAAGATAGCTGGGCCCCGCTGTGCAGAGTATGACAAGTAAGTGCCCCTCCCTCTCTGCAGAGTATGGCAAGTAGGTGCCCCTCCCTCTCTGCAGAGTATGACAAGTAGGTGCCCCTCCCTCTCTGTAGAGTATGACAAGTAGGTGCCCCTCCCTCTCTGCAGAGTATGACAAGTAGGTGCCCCTCGCTCTCTGGTTAACGGCTGATGTAGGATTGGTAGGAAGTCTACGGAAGATAGCTGGGCCCCGCTGTGCAGAGTATGACAAGTAAGTGCCCCTCCCTCTCTGCAGAGTATGGCAAGTAGGTGCCCCTCCCTCTCTGCAGAGTATGACAAGTAGGTGCCCCTCCCTCTCTGTAGAGTATGACAAGTAGGTGCCCCTCCCTCTCTGCAGAGTATGACAAGTAGGTGCCCCTCCCTCTCTGCAGAGTATGACAAGTAGGTGCCCCTCCCTCTCTGTAGAGTATGACAAGTAGGTGCCCCTCCCTCTCTGCAGAGTATGACAAGTAGGTGCCCCTCGCTCTCTGGGTAACGGCTGATGTAGGATTGGTAGGAAGTCTGCGGAAGATAGCTGGACCCCGCTGTGCACACTGGCATTGTTCATCAATAACCGGGACTATCCCTTAAAAAGGTAAGCCACGAGCTATTTCAAATGTCGTAATCATATCATCTAACAACTGTATAAGTCCTTTGAAAGGCCAATACCGAAGAGAAAATCTCTCATTTCATCTCAGTTAACTGGCATCTCGTATTTTACAAAAACGTCCGGAAGTATCTACAGCCGTGTAGACCAGCGTTATGCGGCCCGTTTTTTACTCGTTTGCCGACTTTTTGCGACAGCCCGGCCAGGCTTCCTATGCCGACCTCGCTTACCAGGTGTGTATCACTAATCACAACCCTCCCAGACACGAATAAGCGACCGCAGTACACCAACCTTCCTCCCAGGTAATTGACAACCACCTCTCCTTACGAACATAACTCAAAGGAGCAATTTTCATTCTATTAGTTCGAGTAAATAGTTGTTGATGACCCCGAAGCCTTCTTGGGGCTATGTATATCATAATCATGTCATCGTTCGAGCTACTCAGCGCTGATGAGGTAGCGTAGACAGATGGCTCTCATGAGATGTGACAGGCGTTGACTGAGTGGTTATAGTGACTCGGTCTCAAAGACTCTTTTAGATTCGGGTTCCATCGATCATGTCAATGTCACCGATGTTGTTGCCATTGATCAATCGAACTGAAGTCTCGTGATGATCAGCAACAGTGTGCGGATTCAAATTGTTATATCGGTTACGGGCCGCCGGAAATAGACACAAGACCATCCGAATACCTTGCGGCTGGTCTAAATTTAGGGGCGAAACGCATACATGTACTTTTGAATCCTCTGGTATCCTTGCCCCTCATTTTCGACCAGTCACTTCGTCAAGCCTTTTGTTCATTTTCGTGCTCTTTAGGCCGAAGTTACATAGACCTCATTCGTTCATTTACCACGAGTCACTTTGCGGGTTTTTCTTTCATTCCTCGGTGAATGCACGCCACAAGGCCGTGCATTCACAGGGGAAAGAAAGCAAAAGTGGAAAATGAGTCCTGGGAAATGAACGAATGAGGTCTATGTAACTTCGGTCTTACAATCACGTGAACTAACTTCACTTTCCTTCATGAGTGTTTCGATCGCCGCCACGTCGTTCATTTTAAAAAATTGTAAATCTTTCTACTTTAGTTTACTTTACTTTAGTTTACTTTCTACTTTACTCCAATCCTGAATATCAAGAACGTTTGCTCAAAGGGACAAACCCGTGGCGTCGGTCGTGATGAGAGGGATAGATTCGGTGTAAATCTTTCTACTTTAGTTTACTCTAGTTTAGTCAACTTTCTACTTTACTCCAATCCTGAATATCAAGAACGTTTGCTCAAAGGGACAAACCCGTGGCGTCGGTCGTGATGAGAGGGATAGATTCGGTGTCAACTGATACACGGTATCCACTCTATCGTCAGAAGATATTGACAGTCGATACTTTAATGGTGTTTGCTTCTCACTCTCCAGTTGAATCAACTCGTTAAAGTACTATTCGATCGTTGATGTCGCCCGCCGTACGTCCTTATCACGACATTAGGCTTATCTGCCAACGCCGATTCATGCCTTGACCGCCCGGAAAACCGTTTGTTGGGGTCGACATTGTTTAACAACAATAGACTCGACAGTTTTTAGACCAGTTTAAGTTACCGAGTGGTACTCGCCAAACCTCGACCATTACGTGTTTTGCCCTTACCTCACAGTTGAAGGAATTCAGGCCTAGCCCAGTACACGGTCTATTGTCTTCAAACAAAGCCCGCTTGCACCTTGGCCTATTAACCCATTGTTCTACTTCTTCTGAAGCGGTTATCAGGGCAAATCTTGATAAATCGACCGGCACGCGGCAGCTTTCATGGGGGTCTATAGGCCTTAATCGGTAAGGGCAAAGATTAAACGTGATGAAACCACATAACAATTGTCCGATCTCATCACTGTGCCGCCACGCTTACCAGTTCCCACGTATCTTCGACCTCGGAGATAGAATGTAAGCCGAATATATACATGTACTAGGAACAAGGTTGAAATGTCCCCTCGCATGAATCACTCCTAGGACACGAACCATGTTCTCCGCTTAACCTACATAAGTGCTCAATCCCGTCCACTTAAGGTCGGCTTCACGGCTAAATTGGAAACGGTGCGATGAGTTTACCGGCCAATCAGAATATTCTTCTGGGAATTATAAGAGCGAGGACCAGGATCGATAAGCATATGAAGTAGTAACGAGTATCGTTGGTTGGTATTTGTATTTGTATGCGTGATATTGTTTGGAAAGAGGATGAGAGACTGGGAGGCACTTCATTACGCCTGATGAACGTACGAAGGGTATTGATGAACAAGCTCGAGGACAGAAACCGTCGCGTGGTATTCACTAGGCTGACACGAACTAACCAGCTTAACTCGGTGTCAGTCCAAGAAGAACACTGCCTTAGATCGTGCAATATCGGGTTCCGGAAGGAAACCTGCCTGTTTTTAAAACTGTATATCTAAGATATGGACGTGAAAAACGTCTATAAAGACTGTGCACATCTAAGGTAAAGTATTATATCGATATTCCGTGTAAGTTTCAGGGCGGCGGCGTTTTGTTTCACACGGTCAGGACTCTTGTGAGAACTCTAGAGTTCCGATAACCACTGTGATGAAATTTATACGAGATATGTATACCACGCCATCAGAGATGTATACAGATTTGGAAACTTTTCGTATGTCCACCTCCAAGATATGCAACTTGAAAGACATTCTGGATCTGGAACTGGATGATAATCGACAAACCTCCAGTTGGAGTATGACGTTGATGAGGTATGGAGTCCACTATAGGCTACTGTCCACCTATGTGGGATCTTTTACTTGCCCTGGCATAGACACTCAGGTACAAGGGACCACGGCTTTTAGTCTCATCCGACAGACCCTCGAGTATTTCATACGTTAATGCACGTGATGTGAAGAGCCAGGGATTTTAGTTCCTTGAAAGCCACGCCGGTTCATCCAGAAATACAATCCTGGGTTCTCCCCGGGATCGAACCCGGGTCCTATTGCGTGGTAGCCAGCAGTGTTAACCACTAGGCTATGTGTTCTCCCCGGGATCGAACCCGGGCCCTATTGCGTGGTAGCCAGCAGTGTTAACCACTAGGCTATGTGTTCTCCCTGGGATCGAACCCGGGCCCTATTGCGTGGTAGCCAGCAGTGTTAACCACTAGGCTATGAGGCTCCCGAAACATTCATTAGCAATGCCTTCGCAAACATGACCTAGGGTTCGTTCGCCGTGAAACCAATCGGGAGTTCTCGCAAATCCTGATAACGAAGTCGAACAACGGTATAGGCGTTCACGTGGACGTTTTGGGGGCTTTGCCAAACCTCCCTAATATAGGTCGGCGTGTGCGTGTACCGTCCATAAGCTCTGTGTCAACCAAGATTTCACCCATCGACCTGTGAAGATCGCTCCACCCAATTCAAAACCCAGAGAGTTAAAACTAATCACTCCTCGTTACGATTCATTTGCTGACTTCAATGAAAGGTGAACGGTCCTTTGCCAAGTCTTGCTGCAACTCTGAGGTAAATGACTGGTACATCAAGAAGGTCAATAGTAAATTATGAGGAGTATCGATCTTGGCCAATAGTGCGTGACTTCTGACATTATATCATTCGTAAACAAGCAACGCTACTCTCGTTTATTATCGGTGCGTGACACGAAAAATAATCGGCGGCTAAGTTTGTTTTTTAGAAAAAAAAAATTTTTTAGATAATGAATCCGGCGCCAGGTTCGTTTTACTAGCCTATAGCACGGGTGACCAGGGCCGAGTTCGGATTTGATCTGGCGTGGCACACGGACGGAAGCCAAGAAGGTTCAGCTGTGACCTTGCCGATCCGTGGTTCAGAGGTCACCAGGATCTCCCAGTGTCAGTCTTTTGTTTGGTTTGTAAGGTGGTTCTACTAAGATCTCACCAAAATCACCTCTTTACTGGGTAAGACAAGTGAATAAGACAGGAATCTAAACGTAAGAGGGTCAACTTTGGGACGAAACTGATGTAGGTGGTCCGAACCCGGACTACAAACTTAAGAACACACTGCATGACTCCACGCTGCAGTAAGTAAGCATACTGCTCAACAAAGAAGACATTATGTATCTTCACATTATCGCTTACAACTGTACGTGTATTGGCCTGGAAGCCATGAATACACAACTAATATTCGATGCGGACCCGCTCTGTTTATGCAATGCATCAAGGGTGTTGTAAAAATGACAAATGGGCAATCATTCTGGTCGGACCAGACTCAGACAACCGTGTCACGTAGTGATTAATCTGAAACATTTTCTCTATTTTTCTTAATGGACTATGACAGTAAAACATAAGTATGAAAATGAGTAAGTGGAGAGTCAGCAAACTGAATTCCTCAGAGGGAAAATAGTTTATGATTACAGTCAACATGCATTTTTAGTTGAAGCTTTAGTATTATCAAATTGAATTGTATGAATATTCTAATATTCGCTGCGGACCAGCTCTAACTTCGCAATGGATTGTGGGTTCTGTAATTAAAGGGGATTTCGCACACCAACGATTCAGCCTACTTTTTACATTTCCTCGTAGGAAATCCGCTTTAAAGAATGACAGATGAGCAAACAGGATTGTCGGTTGAAACCAAGCCTTTTCGTTGCCTACCAGAAAGTGCCAAATAAATTTCTCTCACTTTAACATTGGGACTAACTGAAAAGAATAGCCTTTGCGGCAATGAAAGAACCTAAGAGATTATTTTTATCATTGCTGGCATCATTGATGGGTTACCCAGAAAGAAATGACTCGGTGCTTGTGTAACAGAGGAAAAACATCAAGGTCCAACCGGGGATTGAACCCGGGACCTCTCGCTTATAAGGCCATCACTCTACCGACTGAGCTGAAGGGAATTTCCCTTTAGCCTGGGCTAGTAGGAATGATGCCACCACTACACTTGATGGACATAGTCACAACCAGAATGCTGGGATAAGTTCCCTTCAAACTTGCTTATTCGTCCGAACATAGTCTTTGCAAAAGCGAAATCACCAGATTGAAAATATTAACTGAATGCATGTACTGTCAAGGTACAATTAGAAATCTGCTAAGCTTATGTACAACGAGAACTTGTGTAACTATGCAAATATTCGCTGCGGACCAACTCCATGAAAGCAATGCATTGTGGTTACAAGATGACAAATGAGCAATGAAAACCAGCCAACCATGACTAGCGGTAATTAATCTTGGACACTAGCTCCTTTTTCTAAATGGATCATGCAAAAATGATCGATGACGAATGACAACGAAAACGCTGAAATGATTAGCTAGAAACCATGCTGTGTGTATAAGAGCTACGTGGTCGAGTAGCATAGTCACACAGTGCAAGTGGAAATAGATATTGGGAAGGTCAGTTTAACTTCAGTATCGCCTCGATATGCAGGCCACGCAAAACACTTCCCTTAGACATGCTTCCCGAAATTGGTGGCTTGCATTGGAACTAATTTTTTCCCCCTTGTCCGTCCTTAAAGGCATTCAAGTGTGCTGGTCAACCATGACTATCTCCTTTGTCCCGCCACCATAAGGCCTAGTTTCCCCTTATGACATCACTATTTCAGACACTCAGCGCCCCATTTCTGGAAAGGTCTATACACCCTACACGTTTGTGGTGCCTTGTGGTATAGGTATTTCTCGATTGATTTCAGCAATTTACCCTCGTGTCAACCAGCTGGAGTCTGCCAAGAAACACTTCCAAAGATATTTTGTTGAATGTGTTTTGTAATAAAAAGGAACCAATAATTAGAAAAAACAATGCTAGTTTATTGCTGCTGTTATTTTGTCACCAACATTTTTTTTTTAAATGTTGTTTTTCTTTGACGTCCATCAGACATCAAATTGCTAATATCTAATGCATCAACACTGTATCGAACAGTTGATCTTTAGATATTTATGTAGGTCGATACATCAACTTGTGATGTCCAGTTTAACAGGTAAACATCTAATATGCAGACATCACTAGTGTGTGTAGCCCAAGACATCAGTTAGAAAATAGCAGCATATCCTACCTAGCTATAGATCCGCGGGCAGCAAATTATCATGGCGTCGGAATGATCCAAATTCTCGCAAATATCCTATATGAAATGTTCACGGAATTCAAGAATGCCAGCAGAATAATAATACAACAAATGGCAGCTTTAAGTTTCCTCGTTCGCGAAAGAAATATTGAACCTTTATCCTTAGAAATCTTGAATATTCAAACGAACAAACTAAGAGCAGATTATTGGAATACGAACTATCTCAGTGCAGCCTGGCTCTCGTATAAAGCAAACAACATATAACTATCCTATTATTAAATCTGTCCTCGAAACAAATATGAATGTGGAAGCAAACAATCTAGGGTAGTTTATCGAGGATCAGAATGCCGGTATAGGTAATTATCACCGCTGCTATTGTGCATCAGTGAATGACGATCTCATTGGTTGTCCACAGATTTAAAATGAATGTCGGTAACAAAATTATTTTGGAGTTTTCCTGGACCATCTACGGCAGCAGATTAGTGCCATAAAAAATATAAAAAATAAAATATTATCTCGTTATTACGAGATCTTTTCTCGTTATTACGCGATGTTATCTCGTTATTACGCGATCTTTTCTCGTTATTACGCGATCTTTTCTCGTTATTACGAGATCTTTTCTCGTTATTACGAGATCTTTTCTCGTTATTACGCGATGTTATCTCGTTATTACGAGATCTTTTCTCGTTATTACGAGATCTTTTCTCGTTATTACGCGATCTTTTCTCGTTATTACGAGATGTTATCTCGTTATTACGCGATGATGGTATATGGTACGGACCTTTCCCGCGCTTGATCCTGAGCTTTAGGTCTCGTTAGGGAGTTTTTCCCAAATGTACGCGATGATGACGTGCCCCATTAACAGGACGTAACATCTATTTTAAAATGCGTTTCCAAAGTGAATGCATGAGGACAACCCATTTGTGTCGTATATCACTGGAAACGCCCGATTCCCCTGATTCTGCAGGATGTTAAATCGGGCATTTTATTTCTTTAAATAAATCATAAGCGTCGCATTTGCTCCTAGCTCTGTTCACCAGCCCAAATGGCAATATTGCCAATTGGGCCGGACAATCACGAAAAACCCCAAATATTATACATTTCTTCCTGAATAATTCTTACAGAGACCATTCTCCCATGAAAGACAGTTGCTTACGCTACACAAAAATCAAAAAAAAATCGAGGGTCAACCATTGAACTTTTGAGATATGTTGAATTTTGCACAAATCAGCGAAAAACGCACCAACTGGTACTGGACGGCATTTCAACACGGGGCCGACGCACATCCCAAGTTCAGTGTACACATACGTCGGCAACAACAGTATAAATGCGTAGTTTCTTGTTAGTCGCCAATTGAGTAGCGCTCTAGGTTTCAGAAACTCCAAAAAAACATGTCTTTGCCAAAACAACTGATGAATCAACGCTGACATACTGTAAGGACAGAGAAATCAATGATTTTAGGAACTACGGTTAGGGCTTGGCCGCGCATGAATAAAAAAAAACAACTCCCTAATGAGACCTTAATCCTCGATGTTGCGTGCACTTTCGCATCTCGTAATAACGAGATAACATCTCGTAATAACGAGATAACATCTCGTAATAACGAGAAAAGATCGCGTAATAACGAGAAAAGATCGCGTAATAACGAGAAACGATCTCGTAATAACGAGATAACATCTCGTAATAACGAGAAAAGATCTCGAAATAACGAGATAACATCTCGTAATAACGAGAAAAGATCTCGTAATAACGAGATAACATCGCGTAATAACGAGAAAAGATCTCATAATAACGAGATAACATCGCGTAATAACGAGAAAAGATCTCATAATAACGAGATAACATCTCGTAATAACGAGAAAAGATCGCGTAATAACGAGAAAAGATCTCGTAATAACGAGAAAAGATCTCGTAATAACGAGATAATATTTTATTTTTTATGGCACTAATCTGCTGCCGTAACCATCCGCTTAAAATCCTCTCAAACGCGCACTTGTTTGCAACAGTCACACAAGTAACCTTTTTAATTACAAAGTATGCTGGCCCAAGAATAAACTAGCATCTCAGCGCACTCCTATATATACGCTGCAATCCGATTATCCTGTAATTCGCTCTACGATCCCAAGAATCTAACCAGAAACAAAATGACTACATTATTCAAGAACTTACCCTGCACAATCTGAGTGCAATATGTACCGGACCGTCTGAGTGTTATCGTCGTCGATGTACAGTGGTCGACAATGCATCTGCAACTGGTAAGTTAATCTGGACTATCTCAGTGCAATCAGCAGTGTATGATAGTAATAAATTGTTGGTGTAGCGTATACAATGCCGTATCAAATGACGAGATATCCTGAATTGTCTGCGTGCAATCGTCTTGACGTACATCTACAGTGCATTAGCAACTGACAAGTTATCCTGAACGATCTGCCGAGTGCAATCGTCTTTAATACGCAGTGGTATACAATATATCAGCAAAGTACCAAGTTATTCTGGACCATATAAAGCATATTCTCCACGGTTCAATTGTCTAGTTTAGGACGGATGGACGTTATCCTGTGAGTAATCACCTCCTATGTATTTCCCATGTACAACGGTCAGTGAATGACGAATTACCCTGGACCGTGTGGGTGTCATATTCTCCAAAATACAGTGGTTGGACTGTACATCACAATGCGTCAGACAAAGAGGAGTTGTCCTGAGCCATCTAAATCCTCGCCAAAGCAAACTGGCCTACAATGCACTGCAGCTGGTAATACACCACGCACCGAGACTAAACCAACTGCTGCAAGATGACATCACAATGTACAGCATGAATGCACGTAGTGCATCAGTGGAACAATACAGATAATACATCCAGACTGACAAATAGTATCTCTACTAACATATGCGACTGCTGTACACAAATAAATGAATATACAACATGCAGCTGGGACTGGGAATATAATTTTGAGCGATCTGCTGGAACACAAGAATTATACAATAACAATAACTCATACATAAATACATAAAATAAGCTAATGATGAACTAGATCTAATATGGAAGCGAGGTCAACGTATTTTCCAGTTTTGTTTACAAATGGCGTTGTTTGGCTAACTGGTTCTAAGACGCCATTTATCATCTCTGGACAACCATGTTAGGAATATATTAGGTTCAACCAACCTAACAACAACATATTTGTTTCTCCAGTTTCATGTGGTTTCTCGAAATAACTTAACACCCAGTCCGTTAATGATGCCAAATGAGAAAAAAATAGACATCCATCTAAAAACTCTGCAATTCGCTTATTAACTTGTCTATCATTCCAAATTATGAAATTAGTAATAATGTGCAGTACTATGCTATCATCGGTATTCTCAGTACATTTTGTCTGAAACAGTAGCGTGCAATGTTACTTCGCTCAGAACAGTGACCTTATCGTTTTAATAAGCTTACTCGTTTTGGAACTGAAGGTTGGAATTTCCAACGAAATGTGACCTGAACACAGGGTCGGTAAAGGTATCGGTTCGCCAAAGAAAAATACGTGTTTGCCGGGAGAGGAAATGACGACACAAAAGAAACACACAAAATATTAGTTAATTTGAGAGTGTTAAGGCCCGCATTCATTATTTCTATCCGATTGTATTCCTCCAACACTGTAATTGAAACGCCTTGTTTCTATTGTGCTGCTAAGGTAAACCAATATCTTCTGCTCCACCGTGGTCGTGGAACAGTAAACTATCAGTCAAGTTTTCTATCACCCTACCGCAAAGACGGGCCACCTTCAATAGCTGTGATTACATTCGCGCAAGTAGTTGGCGAGTTGGGCGTGTTTTGAAACCATTCTCGACTAATTTGATTGATTTCTGACCTGGCTACAGCATTTCTTGCAAACGAAGTTGTAATTAAGGTGCAAAACCTGACGTTTATTGGCTCTTGCCGGTTTAGGCGTATCCAGGCCCACGAATGCTGTTTCGTAGGAGTCGACATTATAAAGGGTTTGCTCTGATAACCCTTTAATAAGACAGTAGAATAATGGGGATTTAGACGTTGGTACGAGCGGGCTTTCATTGAAGACAATAGACCGTGTATTGGGCTCGGCCTAAATTCCTTTACCTGCGATGGGATTTTAGGCCGAGGTGCGAGCGGGCTTTGTTTAAAGACAATAGACTGTGTATTTGGCTAGGCCTGAATTCTTTTAACTGCGATGGGATTTTAGGCCCAGGTGCGAGCGGGCTTTTTTTTAAGACAATAGACCGTGTATTGGGTTAGGTCTGTATTCCTTTTTACTGCGATGGGATTTTAGGCCGAGGTGCGAGCGGGCTTTTTTTGAAGACAATAGACCGTGTATTGGGTTAGGTCTAATTCCTTTTTACGGAGAGGTAAGAGAAAAATAACGTAATGAAGTACTATACCCCTTCAAAACACCGCCGGCAACGAAGGTGTAAAATAAATGGCCCGTCAATGACACCAGGCACCTACTCTACTGTCTTGTTAGAGGGTTTTCAGGAAAGCATATTGATAAAATCGACCCAAGCGAAACAGTTTTCATGGGGTCGTTACATCCATTTTGGTACTATTCATCCATATGGGCGCGGCACTGACGCTTGGCACTTTCTCTGACGTCAATCGGTTCTTTCAACCTTCACATGGAAGCAGCGTCTCTTAAACCAACCGCCTCCTGAATAAAACAGGCATAAATTCGCTGAGATCGATGCCAGTGCAATCATTTGCAAAGATTAAAGACTACTAAAATAACTCGGCCAATTTTAACAGCCCTGTCACTGCATTTTGTTCGAAGCTAAGCTAATATCAACCACTGTTCCGTTGATGAAATGCTTTGAGCTTGGATACCGAACTGAAGATATTGGCTGTCACACCAAAACCGCGAGGGTGGAGCTAAAATGTTGACTGCTTCCATATTTTGCACCAACCAAAGCGGTTGTGGTTTCCTGACCATAACCACTGAATTCAAAACGAGGCTTCGTTGGCGCATAGTGCATTTACATGTACATATTTTCACCACACGAAGCACCCAACTCGAAAATCTCAAAACGTTTTGCATACGATTCTTCGTTTAAAACTTATTCAGTTTCATTGCATGTATATAAAATCTTGTAACGAATGTACATTGAAAGGGAATTAACTATAGAGAGACTAATGTTAATGATAGGTTCCTTATAAGTATATCATTATTGTCTGAATTTTAACTCGGGGATTATGTGGGCGTATGTGTATTGATCGACCTGCTAACATTTATAATTTAATCCATCTTTATCTTGCCCCTGACCTCGCAGTTAAACGAATTCAGGCCTATCCCAATACACAGTCTACTGTCTTTAAACAAAGCCCGCTCGCACCTAGGCCTACAATTCCATCGAAGCTTGAAGAATTCAGGCCTAGCCCAATATACGGTATATTGTCTTTAAACAAAGCCCGCTCGCACTTAGGCCTACAATCCCATCGAAGCTTGAAGAATTCAGGCCTATCCCAATATACGGTATATCGTCTTTAAACAAAGCCCGCTCGCACCTAGGCCTACAATCCCATCGAAGCTTGACGAATTCAGGCCTAGCCCAATATACGGTATATCGTCTTTAAACAAAGCCCGCTCGCACTCAGGCCTAAATTCCCATTGAAGCTTGAAGAATTCAGGCCTAGCCCAATATACGGTATATCGTCTTTAAACAAAGCCCGCTCGCACTCAGGCCTAAATTCCCATTGAAGCTTGAAGAATTCAGGCCTAGCCCAATATACGGTACATTGTCTTTAAACAAAGCCCGCTCGCACTCAGGCCTAAATTCCCATTGTTCTACTGGTCTTATGAAAGAGTTATCATGGCATATCATCATAACATTGACCCCTCGAAACAGTTTTCATGACATGGGGGTGGACAGGCCTTCACGTTATGAAAAACATAACGATTGCAACTTACCTTCATAAAGTTACCCTTCAATCCAAATCAGAATCGTTATGTTCATAAATCCAAAGGAATACGCCAGTTGAGTAAGTTTTATCCTCCTGGGTGGTCAGTAGTTCTGAGGAACCACTTAAAGAGTGTCTCCAAAAATTCAAACAGTGCGCACTTCATATACAAGCACAATCCAACGCCCGTTGATTATGCGCAGTTAGGTCCGTCAAGTGTATCTTACGACGAACACTTTGTAGAGAAGACGGTCTGTAATTAACTACCTGTCCGTGCTAATTAACACATGATGGAATGTCTATTTCCTCCACGAATATTCTGCAACATGAACACTGCATAAAATGGTAATAACTCTGCTAATCAATAGTCTGCGCACATCCCCTTAGAAATTATCAACTGGGAACTGTAACAGCCGGAACTATGTTTCTCAGGCAAACAAAGCCAGGTGGCGTGAATTGGTCCAGAATAACCCGTCGCGCTGCCGTAGGGATATTGGTCTGTAGTTGACTCTCTTTGGTGTGCAGTCCAACATCTGTAATCCAAGCCCGTTTGATTTCTCCCATTTGCCGAAAGTTTCTCTCCAGTTTACCAAAGAAACGTCATTCGAAATGACTTCGTATGCAATTGTACTCGGCCTCCGTCCCGCAGTTGATTTTGTCCCAGTTTAAACATTTTTAATCAAAATGTCTCAATCAGTCCTCATGTTGTACTCGCACAAGTGCTAAATGAAGACATTGCAAAAATCCAGTTTTTTATCTGTCAACAGCCCGAGTTTCCTTCAATGTGCCCCGCCACAACAGAGCTTTATTTCTTGGTCAGCAACCTGTAAAGTAGGCCGAGGCGGCCGGGTTTATAGTCTGATATCGACGACGGTGGAGACAATCTTCTGACTTTACTCAACTTGTAATGCAGTCTTCCAATAGTTTTTTGGTTCCGGAAAGCACAGTGAATGGCCTTGCCTACTTACTAATTCAAAATGCCAGAAAAGAACTCCGCAGTCCACCGTCTTAAGAAGTCTCAGTATATGGATTATACGGTTTTTCCTTTAACCCTGGGTCCAGAATCTAACTCGAAAATGGCTAGCAGCGTGCTACTGAACGTCAGATCACAAACACTGACACAAGAAATAATAAACGGAATCGCTCCTAAAAGTAGAGACAGTATCGTTGGAGCATCCAGACAGGAATGCCAGTGACTCTCTCCGATAGTCCGAGAGACACTGCTCTCGCGTCGCTGCCCCAAGACTGCGTGTGCGCGGAACTTGATCAGCGATGGTAGTCGAGGAAATGTGTTCTATTTCCAAGAAGGGTTTAGTTTTCAAGCCAGATTTAAAACGTGCAGTTTAATTTCGCCGGAAGTGAATTTTCTGACGTTTAGACTCGGCTTCAGAGAAGAAATGTACCGGCTTCCATAAATATTAGGGAGGAATCACTATGACACTGCATCCGCTACAACAGAAAGAACACGTCCAATGTGATCTCAAAACAAATTCCACATCACCTAGAAACAGCATTCATAGAATACCAATACAGGAATGCTATCAAGCGCCTTCTGATCTCTCGCCAATAGTCTGAGAGACATTGCTCGAGTTGCCAATATCTGAGACTCGGCGCGCAGGACTTGACACAGTGACTGGAATACTGTTTGGTGGTCACGGATAGCACATAGGAAGGGTAGAAAACCAGCGGCGGGATGGTTGATGAAGGAATGCAGTATGTCCCCGATCTTCCGTGATCGTGTTAATGGATATCTTTTCGGATACCAACAAAATGGCGAGGCACTTGTGATGATATATGGGAGCTAAAGATCGGAACAAGTCTAGTCGGTACATGCACTAATCATTGGTACATGTATCTACCGGTTTTAAACTAAATTTTTGTTTAAAACTAAGTGCTTTTTAAGTCAATCATGCGAATCTACTCCAGGGTGCTCTGGTGAATGTTAAAGAACAGCTCGAAAGCGATGTAAACAAACCATCTCAATTTCATAAAGAGCAAATAGAGCATAGTGCAAAATAGAGTGAGTTCAAGCCGTCGCCTGTCTGACAGGGGCAGGCGTAAAGTGCTGGTAACCGGATAAGGTCGATAATGCCACTTGGTTCTGACATTGACGGGCTTGATCCTTAGACGAGCCTGGTTCAGGCCAATCTACCGAGCTCTGGGACGCTTGATTAAGAGTGAATTTCAACCCTCGCCTGGGGATGACCCGTGGCGAGAGTTTTATATCGGAGAAAGGTCAGCCAAGGATGTAGATATTGTGACTTGGCTTGCAGAGACGAAGTGTCCGGACATTTGAGTCGATCGTACTTTCCTGGTAAATCCCGGCGGTCTATTCTAACTTGACCCTAATTGTTCAGCCGTCCGCTGAGGGATGCGGAGACGACGTACTCCGAGGAGGTAAAGGTGACATTGAAGTTCATGGCATTGAATTTCACTGAATCCTCGCCTCAAGGGACGCCCAGTTGTGCGAGTTATAGATAGGAGAAAAGGTCAGCCGTCGAATTACGATAACGAGGAGACTTATTGACAAGAAAAAGCCACCTTAATTAATGATTTTGCGTAATAGCACAGATAACGGATTCCGTATGTGATCCTCACATATCAAAGTCCAGGCTCCAAGACCAGGAGGCATAAAGAATGGCGATTTTGTTGCACCCCATGTAAAAAGACGAAATAGTAGAATTTTTCATATGCGGTAAATTCGGAAAAATCCCACTACGAGCGTCATTCTTGCCGATATTCGGATGTAAAAAACACTCAATGTAGTAGACCTAACACGAAATTCACACAATGGTATAAACCATGAGAAGAAGCCTAAAAACTGCCTGATGGGACTTCTTGCCAGCTCTGATCAGTTGGTTTCTTGAAAAGCTTGTCAAAACTCGACCATGAATTGTCTTCGAAAATGACTAGAATGTGGACCGTCTTCCCCACTTAATCCATGTGCATTTCTCGACAAGCCATAACTCCAAACTTGGCCACATTTCTCTGTATAACGGTAGCTCGACTGAACTGTTTCCCCTACATTCCCCCGGCAGCGACTAGAATGTCACCACCACCCGTATGGTAATGGTTCCAACCATGGATCGGGAGTCATTTACACGATAGTGCCAGCCATGACTGGGCTAAAGAACAGTCTGATGGCCTGGCCAAAACCATCCCCCTGCTTTGATTTATCTGCATTTCTCGACAAGCCATAACTCCAAACCCAGCCGCATCTCTCTATATATTACGGTCGGCTCGACCTTAAAGTTACCCCAACATTTCCTCGACAGCGTCGAGAATGTCCACACCACCCCCTGAGGTAATAGCCCTAACCCTGGAGGCATCTTTTAGATCAAATTTACACGATAGTAAGCCATGAGGAGATACGTGTCATTCACTTTGTTTGGGGTAATGGGCGATCGAAGCCTGTCAATTAGATCATCGACCAGCAGCACGCCGCTGATATATGCTGTGATACTCAATTTATTAGCGTCGAGGGCCGAGACTGATTGAGTTCATCGCAACCAGGATGGGTCAAGGTTGGTGTAGGAAGTCGTCACTCGGTCTCAGAGTGAGTCTGAACCGCTGGATGAAATGCTTAAAAAGAGTTTTGGTGATATATTCTTCCTCAATTTCAAATAGATGTGATTTTACAATCTGAACGGAAGTTCTCTAAGGCTCAGTATAGTAGCGTCGCGGGCTGCCACTGATCGAGTTCATCGTGACCAGACTGGGTCAAAGTTGGTGTAGGGAATCGCCACACCGTCTTGGTTCAAGGTTCGAATCAACAAAGCCCCTGATGAGCTGCTTCCCCGTTTTGGTTTGGTCGGGGCTTTGGTTAATCCCTTTCTAATGCGTAGGTTTTCAAAAGCATAAAGGCCTTTATTTCCAAGAGTATAGAGTGTCATTCAAGTCCGTTTTTCACGTGTTTATGGTAACTGCGAGCTGAAGCGAATGCGAGATTACGTCAGCCTCGGCGGACTGTATTTCATTGCATAATCAGAAACCACAGTGATGAACTAGCAGAGTTCTCTGCTTTCGAAGTGGTGTCGTCTTTTGCACGAACAAACCATTATCTCTGTATCCGGCAGGTTTTGTTACTCACCCCGCTGAGGGATTTATGCAAGAAAAATACGAGATGCTTCAACCATCTTTTTATCCTGGCGAATGGCGTTCTCGCGTTGCTTTTCACCAATGATTAAACTATTGTTCGCGTCAGATGCCTGTGTAGTCTTCCGCGTTCCGCATTCTCGATAACACTAAATTGGCGTCCAGTGTTTCCATTTTGAGCTAAAACGAACCAATTCATGTGATTTTATTTTTTGCCGTAGCATCGAAACTTAGTTTTCAAACTTTCGGAGGAAGAAATGAGGGCAATTTAAAATGATGCCGTAACTCATCCTTTAAGGTAGTGGGTAAATGGGCGACATGCCTCGCGACTAATAAAGGAGTTCGTCAGATCAAAGTTAGTGGTCCCTGACCTCACCATTCAACCCTTTATTGTAGTCGTGGTTAACGTGGCGCTTTTCTAATTAACACGCTGGAAACAGCACTTTGATTTATTATGATGAAAACAATCCCCAATAAGCTGATATTATGCATAAGCACAAGGCGTGCGGACTTCCGGTTTCCACCCTGTGAGGAACCCCTACACATCAGCCTCGTCCCAAGTCACTGCGCCTCTGCCAATTTCTGACGCGAGGTTTGATTGTAGCTGAACGAAGCGATCAACCACCCAATGTCAGGAGATCTCTACGGTGGCCCATAGAGGACATGCGTTTATTTTCAATATAATAGAAAATTTTTACTTTTTACAATGCGTTTTTTCTCTCGAATTACAACCGCCGTCGGATTTATTTCTCACCGCCGAAAAAATAATTTCCACCGCTGGGTAAAAAATAATAATTCCAACCACCGCGGTGGAAATTAATATCGACCGCGGTGGAAATTAATATCGACCGCGGTGGAAATAATATCCACCCGGTGTCAATAACGAATTAGCTCCCGCGGTGGATATTATTTCCACCGCGGTGGATATTAATTTCCACCGCGGTCGATATTAATTTCCACCGCGGTGGTGGGAATTATTATTTTTTACCCAGCGGTGGAAATTATTTTTTCGGCGGTGAGAAATAAATCCGACGGCGGTTGTAATTCGAGAGAAAAAAAACGCATTGTAAAAAGAAAAATTTTCTATTATATTGAAAATAAACGCATGTCCTCTATGGGCCACCGTAGATCTCGCAGGGAAGCGCGTGGTTACCATGCTGCCCCTGACACCATCCCATGCTACGCATCACGCAGAAATCGCGCACCACAACTAATTAGTAACTAGATATCTGGCGTTGGATACCCCTCGCTATCCGACTCCCCAGCAGTGTCGAGATACACACAGGAGACGTTGAGCGCGGATATGGATAACGTCAACACATCAAAATGGTCGTGACAGTCTCTCGATAATGAAATGCAAAGTTACTACAATTTGATGAAGGCTGGAGGAATTACATTGTATGTTAAAAGCGGTGCGTCTTGTTGACTTTCGCATCTTAATTACAAATGTTAAGATCATTGATATTTGAAGCGAACACTTTCAAACTCTCTGAAATGTCGCTGTCGCACTCAGTCTCATATCACAGACAAAATCTCTATTTTTGTAAGTATCTATGAAAAATCTATAAATACAAATTATTTTAAAGAATCTAAATAAAATCTCATAGAAAATTCCCTGTCTAGAATCTGTATAGAGTAGATAAAGAATCTATATAGAGTAGGTAAAGACTCTATATAGAGTAGATAAAGAATCTATATAGAGTAGGTAAAGACTCTATATAGAGTAGTTAAAGACTCAAAATAGAATATTTTCTACATAGTTTTAAAAAGTAATCTGTGCTGCTAGTATCTCGTTACTTGAGTGGTGCAGGAGAACGCGTCCTGCAATCCGGAATCCCAGCTTTCAACATGGTATCGCACAGGTAAAAATACGTCTATTTCTTTGGGTAATTACCATTTTCTCCGCCAAAAACACTTTGCCTGCGAAAATTGCCCGGGATTTTTCTTTGCACGAACAGCCCGACGTAAAAAAATGGGCAAAACTACATGTAATTAGTAGCTTGGCTTGATCCGACTGGCGTTCGGGAGCATATCGGTATCGTCAATGTATTGAGCTTCTCAACATACTTTAATTTGGGATGTTTTCTAAGAATCGATAAACATATTATTGAATTGGATATTGTAATAGTTAGTCGGATGCCATTCGCATCATATACGGTCGTCACAGTCAAAGAAGGACTTTATTGCCAAGAGGTGGCGGTAAAAGATAGCCGTCCAATACGTTAAGATTTTCATTTCATCTTTAAAAAAGCAAAATACATGATATTCATGCCTGTTGGACGGATGTCTACTAAATGTGGGGCCCTGCACATACAATGGGTGATTTCAAAGTTGGTTTTGGTTTTAGTGTTGGGTGTTAGTGTCAGTTTTATTCTTAATTTCTACCCCTAAAACCTATTTCTGGATAAGACCAATTCGAGGTTTTAGTTTAACACCAACACCTGGTTTTATCTAAACACCTAAAACCTGGGCTGAAACTAAGAAGAGGTTTTATTCTGCAGGTAAAACTAACACCAAGATGGACAGAGATAAAACCTTGGAAAAACCAAACATACATGTTGTTGTCGTTGTTACTGTTGTTTCCCTATTGTAACCGCTTCCGATCTATATATATTTGGTCGGCTTCATTCACGTCCATCAGCTTTCAAAATACCAGCAACAACTTCTTGAAATGGTACGAACAACATGATTTGTTTTTTCTTAACACGAACACCAACTTTGAAATCCACTCGGTGTTAATGCCTAAGGTGTTAGTTTAATTGGTAATACAAAATGCACTACAAATCTTCCAAATATAACACCGAGCTAGGATTAAGATCAGACCTTGGTGTTCCAATTGGTTTCAGTGTGAAACTAAAACCTAATTTGAAATTGGATAATGCTAAATCTGAGTGTCAAAACTAACACCAGAACTGATTTCATTTCTGGTGTTGTGGAGAGTTTTAGTTTTAGTCCCGGTGTGACAGCGGATATAGTCCCCCTGGAGTCATAGTCCGGTAGCATTGTATTTGACCAATTAAGCAGCATGATCTATTGTACCGCTAACCCTAACCAAAACATTTAGCAATGCGGGCTATTGTTACACGGACTATCATCCCTAGGACTACTATCCCCGCCACACCTGTGTTAGTTTTTGACACTAAAACTATCCCTTAGTTTTAAGCTAAAACCGGACAAAATGCTAAAACCAACAAACACCGACTTTGAAATAGGATGAAACATAAACCCACTTCATTTCAATGCTGGTTTAATCAAAGGTTTTAGTGTTCCATTTAGTTTTAAAACTAAATCTAAAAACTGACTTTGAAATCTCCCAATGTACGACCAATGTATGTACAAATAGAAAGTACATGCAGAAAGAAATCAGCGCAATCATAGATGTTCATAAAACCTTGGTGCCTTTATCCATCATCATACGGCAAACGGCACAGGAGGCAATCTTGCCTGTCAAACAAAGCTCTAATAAAGAGTGAGGAAAGCGAAAATCCTCGTCATCAAATTGTCTAGTTGCTAAAGAAGGCCCCAGACCGATTCCGGGGCCGCCGGGTAGAACAGCGAAGACCGCCGCGGCGGTAACAGGCATAACCAACTGCACTGGCACTACTAAAAGATCCATCCATTTGATTCAATCTCCTTTTCTGAATGGGCTTTTAATGGCATTATCAAATAGTAGACGATTAAAATACACGTAGTGACATTTTAACGATTCATGAGTGTTTTACCCGCCAAGTAATTAGAATGCGACAAATGACGTGGTATCTGATAAAACTTTAGTTTTGTCAACATATTTCAAAACTCCCTCCCTGTTTTTGAGTTGTAGCTCCAACGCTGTCTTGATATGGCGTTTAATTAATCAACCCCAAGTAACTCACACAGAGAAGTATCATCAGATATTTGCCTGAGGTAAAACTATAGACAGTCATCCAATATTTTAAACCTTTTTACCTGATAGTATCAAAATTGATCAAAATGAAATCTGCCTTTAGCAATTTTTCTACTTGCGTAATTATTCTTTTAATTTGACTTAAATGGAATTTAATCACCTTTTTAGGGCTTCATTACTTCATGATTAAAAGGAGATGAAAAAGATACCCGGATTTAGAGTAACATGCTCAATTTCATCGTTATATTTTTTCGTTGAAGTAGGTAACGTATGGCTTCATCACGCAATAGGATTCTCCCCATAATTTCATTAGGTGTTTCTATCAATCCCATAATATAGTCATCAGGTGAATTCTGTGTGACGCTCAACTTATATCAAAGTCAGGTACAATACAAGGAGGATTCCGCGGTGACGTCACGGCTTTTCCAAGATGGCGCTGCAGATTGTAAACAAACTCGATCCACGGCCAAGGGAAAATCAAGTCATCAAATAAAGTTAGATTTTCTCGCATCAACCAGAGTTATCAGTACTTTTCTGCTATGAAATAAGTCTTCAGACAATAAGTTATCATTTGAATAATGCAATATGCGGAGTTCGGTTTTTATCAAATTCTTGTTAACTTTGTCAAGTTCAGTCTTACCGCGGATCGATGCTTACCATCCGTGGTTTTACTGTATAAATGTTTATGTTATATTGATGCTTAAGAAGCGCTGAAGTTAAAAAGGAACTGTAAAGGCCTGAACTCATTGTCGCCTTTTGACGCCTTGGTAAAAACGCTGCGCGTGGAACGCCGCGTCAAAAACAATGTATTTTGTCGCTTCGCCCAAGTGGGAACACATCTATGGAATTCAATGGATACCAATTGTGGCGCTAATCGCGGCGTTTCAACGCAACGTCGAACGCCGCGTAAAAACGCGACAGTGAGTTCAGGCCTTTACAGATATGTTTAGCAGTCTGCGCGTGAATGTAGGGTGGGGACTAGGGTCAGGAGTCGGTAGTTTTCGATTTTACTTTTTGAGGGGGATATATAATATGCCAGCGTCAGTGTGCCAAAGTGAGTTTTCTACATAGTATTCTAGCTTCAGAAAACATTTTAAATTCGGCATATATGAAATACATTACACTCTGGTCAAATCATTGCAATATCGCAGTCTGCGGACGAGGTTTATTGTCGAGGTCGGTGTGTCCACAGTACTGAGATATTTTGCCCGTCCACGTTTTACACTCGTGCTCATGATCTAAACCTTACCAGAACCCGAAAACGAACTCCAATATGAACATCAATTTACGCATGGCCTACTTTGTGGAAAGGATCAACTTGTGCCCCCTCATGGATCAATATATGATCATGTCATATTAAGTCTCCCTGGGCTGATATATCTCTGACCCTCGCCAATTAAACAACCCGCTCCATCGCAACTATAAGCAAGCAGCCCAGATTGATGCGGCCGATTATATCTTCATTCAAATGTGTACATACATGTAGTATCATAATAGACCCTGACATTGATTTACAGTCATCTCCATCAAACCCACGACACTACAAATTAAAGACAAACATCGCCATCTAAACCCAACCGAGGACAAATTGACATAGACGATTTTCCCCACAATTACGCTAACAAGGATGACAGCGATTTGCCCAATCAAGATGGTAGTCAAGAAGCTGTCAGCAGACGGGTATTGAAATGCTTACATGCGGGCAATTTGGCACGAGTTGAGGTAGACTCGTCCATGAACTTGGCCTGGTAAGGTCGGTTAATGTCTCCCATGGAAGTTTTTCATGAGGAAAACATTGTCCACTAAAGGTTGACTCGCATGACTCCATTTGAGAGAAAATCATTTGTAAGATTTCTTTAAGGTTGGTTCAGTCCACGAAAGGTTAGTACGACGACATTTTCCTATAAAAGCCTTCCCAAGAACTCAAATCCGCGGGGAAAAACTGCGACCTGGTACATGTATATGAAAGCGTTCTGCAGAGATGGAATAAAACCTTTCTGATGTATATATTTAAGACACCACCTCACAGGAAAGTTGCGTCAGAAAAAGGAGTAATCAAAATTTTGAAAGAAAGTTTTTGACGAGGCAGAGTCACCGGCACTTTGTGAGAGAATTTTTGAAACAGTAAATATTCTAAACCAACAGATGACAGGGAAAAGCTCTAAATGAGCATACAATTTTTACGAAGACTTTATCTCAGAAAAAATCGTGCGGTCATAATATTTTTTAGGTCTGGTCAGCTAAGGATATAAGTGCAGCGACATGATGCTCGAGCATTCGCGAGAAATCCTATCCGAGGAAATTGGAAAAATTGCGAGGAGGTGTGATGACTTCCGGCGTGATGGACATTTCCAGGATATACATTATGTCATTGCCTCACAAAAAGTAGCTCCACAATTATTTTTTTTAAGAGTGGGTAAAAACTGCAATTTCTTTTAATGCTTTCGGCCTGGTAAAATGTTAATAATAATAATAATAATAATAATGCAACTTGTTAAAGCGCACGTATCCAGGCACTAGTCCCGCTCAAGGGGCTTTACAGAAGGCACTTTTAAAGAGCAGAGTCTTTATATTTGATTTAATTAAGATGTCGATGTCAGTGCAAAGCGTCAGCCCCAAAGGCAACTCGTTCCACATCGCCGGTGCCGCCACAGAAAAGGCCCGGTCCCCATATGATGGGATGATTGACCTTTGCTGTGACAAATGAACACCGACTGATGATCGGAGCGCCCGGGACGGACGCTTCACACTGACCAGTTCACAGAGGTAGGATGGGGCAAGATTGTGAATTGCCTTGAACGCAAAAACCAGGATTTTGTAATGAATCCGCGAGCATGTTACGTTCCAGGCATTTGTTTAATCATGTTAAGTGTTCTTAAATGACACAATTTCATCAAAATAGAAAGGCAACATATGCGAACACAATCACAGAAAAACATCCTGGGTCGGGTGTGGAAAGTTAAGGGAGGGGAACCAAAGCTTTAAAACGTATGCAACAATAACATCACGGATTTTCTTTGCCCTTTTAAGAAACGCATTTCTGGAAAGTTTTCAATCATCCATTTATTATCGTACCATTGTCGCATGCCGTGACTCCATTTCAGAGAAAGCCATGTTCTGAGATTTTGTCCAAAGTAGGTTCAGGCCACAAAAGGTAAAAGTGCAACGACCTGTGTCCTAAAGCATTCGCAAGAAACCCAATCCGAGGAAATTGAACAAAAAATGTGCGAAGTGGTGAGATAACTTCCGGCAGAGACGGAATAAAACCGTTCTGGAGTACCCATTAAGGCATCGCCTCACGGAAAGTTGCACCTCTCATCTCTTCGATCAGGAGTGTTTTTACTTTGCTGGCATTATGATGGCATCACACTCCCGCGAGCATGACTTTCTGTGTCCTCAAATCTCCCAAGAGAAAACTCTCGCTTATGTCATAAGAGTTTCAGTTGAGTGAAGGCCTGGGCGTGAACTAGAAAGAAACCTAACAGCCTCATGACTTTTTAGTGCTGTAGTCACGCGTGAGCATTTCGAACAAACCAGAAACTTCGGGTCCGATCTTATAACACGTATGGCTACAGTACTATGGACGATTTACGTTTGGTCCGGCGACGCCGTTCAGTGCCCCGCCGACTTCTTTTCTGTTATAACCGATTCGGAATGGGACAGATTGATATAATGAATCGAATTGAGGAGACTTCTATCTTGGGTTTCGCAACGTGTGACGTCGTTTCGACCAACATGGCGGATGAAGAAGTAAAAATCCCCCCCCCCCATTGAGAAAGTGTCCGGCACTATTGTATTCTGGTTATGGTATATGGTGATATCGAGGTCATGCCCGTCAGTAGCTCAGCTATTAAAGTGCATTATATAATCCTTTGTTCCCCTGACATTCTATCATGTGATATTTCAGAATTCTACATCAACGGTTTGGTGACAAGGCTAGAGGGTCAAACAGCCGATTTGAATGTCCGATGTATTTTAATAGCATTCCGCGACGTTACTATTAATAGCTCACAAGGTCATTTGAATAAGATATTGATGACGTTTTAGTCACGTGACAGTCGGACATCGACACTTATTTCTACGCATTTGAGCTTATTTCAAAGTCAATTATCTTTGACCCTGCATTGTTTTTAGCATGAATGATACCATAGAGTCAGAGAGAGAAATATTCAGAACAATTATGTAGTATTTCCAACACTCGGACATGTGCCAGATTGAATCTCACCACCCTAGTTAGAAAGCCTGAATCCATTACGAAACCGCATGTTTGTCCGACATTGCCTGTAATTCAGCGATGGGGAAATAGAGGGCAGCAGCTGCAGTGACGTCATTATCGCGGAATGCTATTGGCAAAACTTCAGCATAGAGATTCGGTCAGATGTTGTTTATATCACCGGCGTCTCGCAGACACTATGTACTTCGAAAGATTCTAAATGCGATGGCTAAGTGTCTACTATATCATGCTTAGTACTCGATTAGTTGCCATAACGTGCAACGGTCAATTCCTCTGAGTGCTTTTGGAAGTGCTAATGCAATTAGGATGTCGCTTGTTGATTCAATTACTTGCTGAGATAAGATAGTGGTTTTGTTCTGTACCTTCAACTCATTTACAGTAGAACCTCTCTACTAAGGACACCCTCGGGACTGACAAGTGCTGTCCTTAATAGAGAGGTGCCCTGATTAGAGAGGTCAAATTGAATGGAAACAACCAATTTGGGACCAAAACTACTGTCCTTAATAGAGAGGTTGTCCTTAATAGAGAGGTGTCCGCTAAGGGAGGTTCTATACAGCCCCCTTACTCTTTTTGGTTCCTTCTTTATATCACTATCCTCCATTCATTGCAGATTTACTAGGTAAATCAAATATGTTTTGCCTATATTTAAAAACCAGATAAAATCATTGTGGTCAAGCTGAAGGATTCTGAAGGCAATATTAGCCTAGCTCTATCATGTCCTAGGTAAGACAATGAAGCAGCTCACCTCTCCCTTAGCAACATCAATAGCCTAAGGTATCACACAAGCTACTGTACATACTCGCTTGTAGCATGCTGAGAGAGCTAATTTTATGGCCTCGTTTGATCATTAGGCATGTTGGGGAGTATTGTTACCGACGTGATACGATGACAAATGTCCCGGGGGTTGGAGACGGCGCGCAGGGAACAAGGACATTGCCGTGGTAGTCAACACTTCATGGCAAGATATACTGGGCAGTTATTGTAGATGGGTCAAACAGTTTATGGCAAGATATACTGGGCAGTTATTGTAGATGGGTCAAACAGTTTATGGCAAGATATACTGGGCAGTTATTGTAGATGGGTCAAACAGTTTATGGCAAGATATACTGGGCAGTTATTGTAGATGGGTCAAACAGTTTATGGCAAGATATACTGGGCAGTTATTGTAGATGGGTCAAACAGTTTATGGCAAGATATACTGGGCAGTTATTGTAGATGGATCAAACAGTTTATGGCAAGATATACTGGGCAGTTATTGTAGATGGGTCAAACAGTTTATGGCAAGATATACTGGGCAGTTATTGTAGATGGGTCTAACAGTTTATGGCAAGACACTTCTTTCTGCTATGGCAAGACACAGTACTAGTGCATCAAATACAAAATGTTACTTGTAGTACATTACCCTACTCGCTTCAAGAACGAACGCGCCATTTCCAAGAGCGGCGTTATCTTCGTTCGTCTACCCCAACCTTACACCAAGTTAAAATCAACGCTAAGTTAGAGACTGTTTCGAAAAACTAGGCCTGATTTATTATGTCACTACTGGCTTTGGCTTGTTTGTTATGACACTGTGTTCTCACTTCCTACGACGTTTGGAAAAGGTCAATGCAAAATGGGACAGAGACATTCGCAAAGAAACAATACATAATGTCCACTACGTACATGGAACTTACCGTGACCACATTCCTATGATAGAATTTACTGTATCACATACCTGAAATGAAAAGAGGAAATATATGTTAGTACGTGACTCCTTTCGAGTTATACTATATCATTAGCCACCAAATTTATGCCGTTCATTTTATCTTTTGGCGGATTTTCCGAAAAATTACGATCCACTACAGTATCAATACACCAATAGCCAAATAAATTCTGACAAATACGACTCACGCTTCAAGAGTAAGGATAGCCACTTTGCTAAAGACTGAAGCAGAAATTATCAATCCTGGAAAACAGTTGGCATTTAGACTTAAGACAGTAAGGCAAGCAAATACCTCAAACGTCGACGGCATGGGGATTTATCCGGAGTGTCTAGATCCCCCGCTTCTAAAGCAGTCCTCGTAACAATCTCAGGCTTTGTCTTAAGACAAGGAGCTCCCATTATAAATGACTTTGATAAATAAAACAACAAAGGCTCAAGATTAGTCTAACTGTAAAAACCCTTTGATGGATGCTTGCCAGTTTTCTTTGAGAACAATGAGACGCACTTGACGGAACGCGACAATGCTTTCATGTGTTTTTCAGGTAGGGAATATTTCGTTTGATATGATGATGGCATTGAGATAAGGCAGAGAACCTGACACGGATTTCGCGACAGATGTTTCTTTTTTTCCGCCAATGTGACTTTCGTGTGTTATGAAGTTTACATCATGCAAATAACTGAACTTTGATATTCATGCCAGTTCCCTAACTGCGGTTTGTTATGATGTAATGAATTAGTCTATAATGCAAACAATCTCCCCATCCCAGCATTATCGAAGTAAGCTTTTCGTGTAACAAGTTCGTTTATTACAAATTACGCTCATTTGCTCCGGTTAATTTGGACCTATCGATTCCCATGAGAGCTATTTCGTGGTGGTCGATGCAACAACGATTTGCTCTGATGACCCCTTTATATATAAGATGTCATCCTACTAAATTGCGTTGCGTAATGAGGAACCGGCGTTAAGATAAATGCCAGTGGCGGCGCCACAATCGATCGTACCTTCTGACGCCATGACGTCATTTTCTGGTCTGTTGACGTCGCATGAGGTCAATCACGGGAAACCATTGCGTACATTTTTGCACAGGATTTCAACAACAGAAAACGTGCCCAATAACTGGCATCGCGCATATTTTCCGCAAAATTATCTTAAGAAACTGATAGCTCAATAGATTTAAAACAGGAAGATGCAAACGTCGCCGAAATCGGTCGAAAATAAGCGATCGTTTTCGGGCTCAGAAATAACATGATAATGCATTGGAAATGGAGAGTTTTGGAATGATCGATTGCAGCGCCACGCGGCGGATAAATCGCGCCGGTTCCTCATTCTCATTCGTTTGTGTGGGACTTGCACCTCATCAGGAAAACGCCTTTACTTCAGCTAATGAGCAGAACTTCAAACACTAAACGCGCATCAAAATGATCCCTGACAACATTCGAATCTTCTGTAAAAGCTAATTACAAGCAGCCCGATATTTTGAAATATCGGCAGTTCTGAGATTTCAAACATGCCTCAAGAGTACGAGACTATAACTAATGGTTAAAGACCAGTAACTAGAGTTTACCGCTGTGCCCCATTCTAGCAGTTTGCCTCAGGGGTCTGGCTAGGCAATTACCTCTTACTACAAGCAGGTGAGACGCCCGGATCAAAACGAGTCAACTATCCCCCTCAGGCCATCGACATTTATGATTGACGTGCTGTGGAAGCTACCGGTGAGGTCCCGCTGTGTCGTGTTGGGAGTTACCTTTGACAAGATCCTGGTCGAGACTTATCTGGACGGTCTGTGTCCTATAACTATAGCGGCGCGTGGTGGCAATACATCATCTCTACGTTAAAACGTTGAGACTATGTATACTTAAAATACTCAAGTGACGTCTGTCCTACATGGACCACCTTCCTGATAAAAACGAAGTTCCTAGATAGATGTTGGCACTGTACTAGAACTGAAAGCGAACACTCTGTCAAACTCATAATAATCATGCCAATATTCGTTCCTCAACAATTTTCCACAAAGCATGTTGAACTAGACCAACTCATTCAATTCTAAATTGAAGAAATGATTCACGTATAAGTTACTCGTGGTCAAGTGATCAAATCATTGGTCGTTTTGTTGTTCTCTTAGTTGCATCTTTACACCCCTACAGAAGGTACAAAACTCTGCCGCTCGCCTAATAGCATTCCGCGAAGTGACTATTTATAGCTCACAAGGTCATTTGAATAAGATATTGATGACGTTTTAGTCACGTGACAGTCGGACATCGACACTAATTTCTACGCATTTGAGCTTATTTCAAAGTCAATTATCTTTGACCCTGCATTGTTTTTAGCATGAATGTTACCATAGAGTCAGAGAGAGAAATATTCAGAACAATTATGTAGTATTTCCAACACTCGGACATGTGCCAGATTGAATCTAACTGCCCTAGTTAGAAAGCCTGAATCCATTACGAAACCGCATGTTTGTCCGACATTGCCTGTAATTCAGCGATGGGGAAATAGAGGGCAGCAGCTGCAGTGACGTCATCTTCGCGGAATGCTATTACCAAGACCAAGAAACGATCTTCCATTTCCCCAGTACTCAGGTCTCTACATTGGCTTCCTGTGCAACAGCGCATCAAGTACAAGGTTCTCCTTCTTACTTACAAGTGTCTTCACCAACTTGCTCCCCAATACCTTTCAGAACTTCTCACCGTTCATACCGTTTCTCGAACTCTGCGCTCTTCATCGGCCGTTCTTCTGTCTATCCCAAAGGCCAATGTCATGTCAGTCGGTGGTAGAGCATTTTCAGTTGGAGCCCCTCAGCTGTGGAACAAACTTCCTTCAACTTTTAGGAACTGCAGCTCTCTGTTATCTTTCAAGGGACAACTTAAACATTTGCTTTTTAAAGAGGCCTATCAAACGCTTTGAGCGGCCAGTTAATGGTTTGATACTGCGCTATATAAGACTCGTATTATTATTATTATCATGAACGCAGAACCACTATAAGCCCGTTTGAAAATTAACCACAACATGACATTTTAGATCCTTCAAAAAATGTACATCATTTCTACATTGTAAAGTAACGTTAGCAGTCGTATACGCGGACACTGAAGTTCTAAACGTCTTCCAGTGGCATTTTGGATCCAGTTAACATTCCCCGACCTCTAGTTGGCCTGTGACCAAACAAGTAGATTGTCATAACATTCACTACACGTACGCATCAACGTACCCGCAGAATTTCTAAACCTCTCTAACATTGTCAATTCCGTTCATTAGTTCCTCTACCTTCATCACCTTCAATCTGTAATCAGTGAATCCTTGAAACACAAAATAGATTATTCTCTCATTCAGCCGCAAATAAAACTTTAACAGAATGTCTTCAATTGGATTATCTCAGCTCGAAGCGAGACAAATTGAGGCCATTCTCTTAATTCAGTTGTCATTACAGATTCAAGACAAATTGGACTCAATTGACTCATTAGAAAATAAAAAAAATGTGTTGGATTCTCGCCGTTGGAATGACATACAATCAAAATGCCCAGATAGTTTTACCTGGTTGTAGGAAATGGCTTTTTTAGTCACATATGATTGCAAATTCGGTCTAGTCGACTGAACCACCTGATCGGAAAGCTGTTTAAGTCACATATGATTGCAAATTCGATCTGGTCGACTGAACCACCTGATCGGAAAGCTGTTTTAGTCACATATGATTGCAAATTCGATCTGGTCGACTGAACCACCTGATCGGAAAGCTGTTTTAGTCACATATGATTGCAAATTCGATCTGGTCGACTGAACCACCTGATCGGAAAGCTGTTTTCGTCACATATGATTGCAAATTCGATCTGGTCGACTGAACCACCTGATCGGAAAGCTGTTTTCGTCACATATGATTGCAAATTCGATCTGGTCGACTGAACCACCTGATCGGAAAGCTGTTTTAGTCACATATGATTGCAAATTCGGTCTAGTCGACTGAACCACCTGATCGGAAAGCATCACATCCAAAGCAATGGAGAAATGTGTGAAGCCATAATTCATCAGTATTACCAATACTCCCCTGGGCCTTTCGAATAAGGAATAATGTTATAGAGAAAACTATGAAGAATAAAGCTATGGCGGTTTAGCAATTGTATGCAAATACTGTGATATGATTCCAAACCATAGATATTTACAACGGCCGATCTTATAACAACCTGTCAGAGGTTTATTCGATATGCAGACCATGTTTTCGAACATTATTCAACAATTTCAAACCCTTACGTGTATTGCCGTTTGGAGCAATTATCAGCGCATTATGGAAGCTGCAAGCCTTTTTTGATGGAAGAGAATTATCGACTTTGACCGATCGACGTCGCCCACACTTAACTAGCGGGCGACTTAAAATATATCGTCATGGATGGATCGGACCTCACAGGTCTAAAATCAAAATAATATTCTTAGAATCTTATTCAGTTTCTTAGAGTGGTTCATGTACAAGATTAAAAAGATCATTGAAAGGTTTTGTTTCAAATATTCGTTACACTTTTCGTCAGTGCTTTTCCTTTTTTTTAGCAAATTAACACAAAAACGCATCAAACGACGATGCACTGGCCGAAACTAGTTGTTGATTGATGCGAATATATTTTTTTTGTGAATTTGTGGTTTTCACAATGAACATGCGTTCTGTAGCCAAAAGATTAAACGCATCTGTTCTTTCATTTTTACCTACATAATAAGTCGGGCAAGGATCCCGAAGGACGAAAAGTCGCCGAATCGTGCGACTATAACCGCTCAAAACTCCTTGATTCGATTCTTCAAGGAAATAAGATAACAGCGGGGCCAGGTCGGAATATCTCACAGAGATGGCTAGATCTTGCCGATACATTGCCAATCAAATATCAGCATTATTTCAAAACACATAAAGAAAGCGGTTTCTCGCTCAATCTTACCGATGGTTTTATGCCAATAGCCAGAGCAAATTGTGAGGCCTTCTTTTCGAAATAAGAAAGGGCATGTCCAGCAGATGTGCACTTTTTGCGCAAATCTATTTAGCAATAATTCAGATTGTGGTCAGGATCCCCTATTAGGCGGTTGTTACTCTGCCGTAGAGAAGACGAAACTGTCCGATTTGCCGACAACTCGCAGTAGTCGGGAATACTTGCCTGACTGGTGGCATTCAAGACTTGAAGTTAGAACTGAATTGTCATCGTATAAAATCAAAAACTACTGGGGTATGGATAATAAATCTAAATAATGTCAAAGATTGCACATAAACTAATCCATCAAATATATTGATTAACTTTAACAAACAAATCTTTTTGCAAGTTGTAGCCTTATTATGTAACTGCTAACTGATTATGGAGGGTTTAGATGTGGAATTCTATACGGTCTGCCGGATAAGACTATTGCTCCATTGCAACGGGTTCAGAATATGGCAGCGAGGTTGATATGTCGCGGGAAGAAATTTGACCACGTAAAGCCCTTACTGAAGGACCTACACTGGCTTCCAATCAAGGCTAGGATTGAGTTTAAGATTCTCTGTGTTATCCACAAATCACTGAATGGTGTGGGACCTGAGTACCTCAGTGACCTTTTTCTGGAAACAGAAGGTCGCGCTAGGTCAGTTACCTCCAAGGCCCTTCAGGTCAAACGTATCAGATCGAGGTACGGTGACCGCAGCTTTTCAAGGTGAGGCCCGTACCTCTGGAATAAACTTCCAATCGAACTAAGATCCCAGCCGGAAAAAACATTTAAAAGACAATTAAAAACTCTGCTCTTCGAAAGAGCCTATGGGGAGGTGGCACCTTGAGCGTGGTGCGACCACGGAAAGGCGCCTTGATACAAATGTAACTTGATTGATTGATTGATTGTGTCATTCGAGAGTCGGCTGGTGGCCAACTGAATGAAAAAGTCGCTCGTGTTGTGGTTATGGGAAAGAAGAGGAGCAGCAATCAAGGCACCATATGAAAGCTATACTCATGACCTCCAATGTTACCATCAATAATCATTCGCTTATATTTTTGATGTGATATTATAACAAAAACAACAAATGTTGCATGATTTCTGGCACACCCTGTATTGTGTCAAGAAGAAGAAACAGAGCGTCAATCTTTCTTCATTTACACCATGACAAATCTGATATAATATTGAACAAACAATTAGTCGGTTTGTAGTAAAATGCGGAACGGGATTGATCTCTCTGTCACGTAGAGTGATTTTATAGGTTACCGATAAATGCTACGAATCGACGGCTGATTCCTTTTAGGCGTCGATTCATTGGACCAATACACTTCCCTTTGTCGGGATTCTGAGCTAAACCTTGCGCTTACTTGGTGGATATCGGATCAGATTGACATCGACCGGCCTTTGCGCTTTGAGAATAGAGTGTTGCTAACCTTGAGTGGGATCAGCCCGTTATCGAGTAAATTCGCTGAAGCGTAATTTGAAAATGCAGCCAGACGTGTCACATTAGGGAATGTCATTCTATGTGTTAGAATGCTACAAATTCACTACAAAGTTCTTTAAAAGGGGCGATACCAGAATAACAGTGTTTGGGGCAATCCTTGCATTTCCCATCGCCTCGTATTTCATAGAGTTCAGGCCTAGGCCAATACACTGTCTATTGTCTTTAAACAAAGCCCAGTCGCACCTAGGCCTAAATTCCCATTGTTCTACAGTCTTATCAAAGGGTTATCAGGGTAAAGTGGATAACATCTCACAGGCGATGTCTGTATTGGAAGTCTAACGATTTTTCAATCAATTCTCTCCAATGATTCTGGACAACAATGCAAAGGTAGGCCCGTTGAATTATCGCAGTGACGTACAGGTGACCTTGAGTCCCGTCGGGCAGAGTTTGGTCCCATTCTATCTGGACCTACCAAACTCACTGCCAATTATTCCATCTCCCAATGAGAGGACAAGCTGAACTGCTCCGTTGAGCAAATATACGCTAGTAAGCTGTGCTATTCGATCACTGAACAATAGTTATTGATGGTGAGACTTTGAAGGCTGTCACTTATTAAGACGCGAACACCATGAACCACGATGGCGCATGTCCACTCGTTTCGTCACAGGCCTGCCGGACTAAAATCATCCGATTATCGTAAAAAATAGCTGTTTCTAATGAGAGCATGAAAAAGAAGGTATCTCCATCAGCTAATTATGATTATTTTCCCCGCGAACGACTGTAGCTTCCGCGAGAAGGAACACGCTGATCTGCAATGGCTTCATACATGACATTATCGCACACATGTGGTCCTTTGGCCTAATCCTTGCGATGCATTTCAGCTCGTAATTTGCTGTGCCTGAGGCTTTCTAATGGAACAATAAGCTTTTTGACAGCATATGTTAAGAAAAATAGCGATAGATACACAACTTTCAGAAGAAAGCAGCAAGCATTTCAATCTATAAGTTACAAATTGTCAGGAAGGAATCATGCCTTCGGGATAGGTCTCACTGATGGCGTAAGGAAAAACTCTATCCATTCACGTGGGAAGGATGTCGTGTGCAGGTTGAATGAAACAATGACTTCGTCTGATAGACATATGACATTCAAAGTCGACCCGCCATTAAAATGTCACTCCGTCTCAATATAATCTTCAGCAGCCAATAACACGAAGCAAGCTGTCATTAGTCAGGCTCAAGTACCGGATATTAACTTAATTATAACATTGCTAGTAAGATAACGTATAACGGGTGGCCAAGAAAAAAGTGGAACGCGCTTTGTCTTTTATAACTTCTACAGTTTTTAGACTTAGTTGATAAAATATGGACAGGGTTTATTTTTACAATGCCTTGAGATACTTATCCGAAATTTTCATCAAAAGCCACAAATTAACTGTCGCGGATCACACATAAAATGCTATGACATAATCTTAAAAAAGTGTAAACGCTATGGCCTGAGAAAGTGAGTTTTAGTTTTCTTGGGGGCCACGCGATATAGGCATGAGGTGGTTTGAGGTACGGCTTTAGGTACAGTCATAGTCACAACTGACATCCATCCTGCTTTGCGTCATTGTGCGTCACTATCGCGAAGCAGGATGGATGTCATTGGTGACTTGGATGTAACCATCAGTACGAAATCTAAATGGTTTTAATATTTCCAACCTTGGTATCCGAGGGTGTTGTTTACCTGTGCTGCGAATTGGCTGAATCGGGTCGAAACATCTCTTGCTCTCAAACGTAACCAATCCTCTGTATTCTTCCCTTGTCATTAAATTCAATCGGTTACTCACCAGATAAGTCAAGGATATTACATCCAAATTTTAGATTAGCAGCTGCAACGACGACGTTAGTATACTGTTCGGGTCAATGGATTATTTAATTAAAACCTACCCGAAATATAATATCACCCTATAACGTTTAGATTGCTTCACTTTTACACATATTTAACAGAGAAACTCACTAAAATTCAATTGGTAACTCACCAGATACAGTCCAGGATATTACATCCAAATTTTAGATTGACAGCTGCACCTATGGTGAAAGCACGTGGTGGAACGTTTTCAAATTGACTGCAAGCTGCTCTTATCGAAGACCCTGTCTCTTCATTGTGTGTGTAACATGGAGTGTTCGTACCGCAGGAATTCCAAGCCCCGTCTCATCTCACCTGCGACTAAGTTGGTATTGCTACAATGGAATATCAAAACGACAAACATGTTTAGCGTGAGGTATTGAATGAATTGCGTTACAAAACTTATCGATTTCCGGTCTACGTAATTTGAGAATCTGCCGCTGCAACTGCATCCAGCAACACTTACCTTTTTGGCTCACCGTAGAAGAGTCTATACGACACCTTATCGTCCGTCGTCCGTCGTCGTCTGTATCCCGTTTCAAAAACAGTTGCTGGTTTCTTAACCGCTAGAGCTGTGAACATGACACTTTGTACACATGACTCCCCAGGTCAGGTGAGCTCTGGCAGTGAATGAATGGTCAGATTTTATTCTTAACTTCGCCACCAGGGGGTCCAGAAGTGGAAACCTAAAAAGTGTGATATCTCTCTATTATGAGTTACTCGTTTTTGATAAAATGTTTATGGAAGGTTGTCCTAGCAAGGATACATCACAAATCGTACGGGATTTTGATTTGACCAAATTTTCAAGATCACAGAGGTCAAAAGGCGTAAATTGGCTGTTTAAGTGTAACTATGGGCATATGGGCATATGTTTTTCCGCTAAATTGCCCCGACCACCTCGTGCCTAAACACACAATCTTACCTTTTGGCGACTACTACTGTTATCTATATATGGCGGGTGTTGAATATCTCAACTAATATACAAGAATCTGGTAACAAATGCATATACTAGTACATGTATTCACGAAACTTAAACAGATCTTAACTAAGAAAAAAAACTCGCTGGTTTACTACTAAGTAAAATTGTGGTCGTTCGGTTTCAGAGAGGTCCCATTAATATGCATGTAAGGCTTAGCCTTGACCAGATTGAATTTCAGGAGAAAAATTTCATCAAGAAGAACTTTTCACTCGAAATGCCACCCATGCTACGTGGTGACATGACTGTAGTGAAAAGAATTCCTGAGGATAGGAAAGCTGCTCAAGGGAGCAATCTATGTACAATGATGCCCGAAAACAGAGGGCAGTGATTTTTGTAATTTCTTGGTTCCGGACAACGGCGGTTTTGCATTTCTCGGTAGATCCACGGTCAAGCACGGTGAAAACTCGGTATACTCTTGTCAAGAATGGCCATTTCTTGGTTAGAGGGTGTCTACTATATTGTGTGTTACATATCTAGTAACATCATCCAAAGCCTCATTGTTTTCATCATCTTCCAGAAATGATGAAACGTCTGCTTACGGATTCCATTAATTTCCCTACTTGGAACTTGACCTTCTTCAAGCCAGGTCTGTAGTCTTGTGGTAACATGGTCGGGAACTTACTAAAGTAGTTCCTTCCGGCAATTTTTTGTTTTGATAGGCGAGAGAACGGAGATAGGCGAGAGAACTCTCCCTGTACCTCTTATAGTCTTAAGTAAGCAGGAACTCACCTGCTTCGCAATAGCCGGTGTAGGAATGGAAAATGTCCCCCTGGAAAAGGTGTCCAGACTATCGTGGGCTGGCCGATTATGATATATCGTATATCATGGTTCTGTAGAGGCCATTACCGTCACTAGCTTAGAAATTAAGGCACCTAATTAAAGAACCATTGTTCGGCGGACATTCGTTTCTATACAGGACTTTTCAAACCATGTGATATTGAACACAGAGTGTTTCGGAGTTTGGTGAACACGCAACCATGGCACTCGCCTTGTAAATAACCCGACCAATAATCATGGGTGCCCCAGGGGTCTGTTGTCGTTATCATTACTGTAACCAGGACCATCAATAGGGTCTACTGACATCAGGAATCAGGTGAGCAAAAGTCTATTACACTGATCTCTGCTACTCGCTTGGCATCACGATCCTTAAAAGAGGACAGTCAACATTGCCGCTTCTCGCAAAGAAAGGTTTCTGCAACATGATCTGCTCACGGCGGGCTGTATTCTTCTTTCTGGCTCTCTTAGCGAGTGGGCGAGGTGTCAGAAAGTGACCTTTGAAGTCAATGGAATGTTGTTGGGTATAGGCTAGTCTGGCGTTGGTGTCGTTGTCAACCCCTTGTCATCAACGGAAAATATGGTCAGGGCCTGGTAGTTCAAAACAACTTTTGTCGCTAACGTAAGAGTTTACTTAACATAGCGCTATCTCCTTCACTTTAGCCTTTAGACTTAACACCAAGGTAAGTTGACGCCAGCGTTAGTGACATTAACAACCGGGCCCTGATCTGTTGGGCTTTCAATAGTACTGTCATGTGATCACAGTATCTTTTGGCGATTGCTTGGATGAGATATAACATTGTGAGCGCGTCTTCAATCACACGATGTTATGGAATATTGCATCTTGAGTCTATTGTCTAAATCAGTAATCTCGTCCAGTCTTTCTTTACGGTCTCCGCCCCTAAACCAAGCCAAAACAATGTTTTAAGTCAAACGTTCGAGAGTAAACTTGGCTTATACAACGATACCGGTGTAGAAGTCAATGTCACCCGGGTAAAGTAACGGTTCCAAATTTGTATTCTGATAGATTGAGGTATGATTCTCTCTTAGACGATTCAGCAAAGATCTATTCTCCTCCCTGATGTCGAACGTTAAAATCACCGACTGGTTAACTTAATGAGTTACCTGATGCACTTCTCAGTCGGAACAGCTCAATTAGTCCTTTCCTAAAACGGTTGCCTGTTGCGCAGTAAATGAAGAAATTAACGAAGCTGTTGAAATAGGTCAAAAAACGGGAAATGTAGTATAAGGGATTCATCCAAGCGTAACGAATACTAAGAGATGTTAACGCGTCTAACAAACTAGCTATGTCACTCACAGCCTTTGGTGTCTCTAGTAAAAGGAATACCATCACGACCACCAGCACCCGTATTGTGGCTGTATTTGCTCCTCTTCGTCGGCTGTCTAAACCTCTCGTCGCCATGTCAGTCTTTCTCCTCGAGGCCTTGAGAGATTTCAACACATTATAAGTGGTGAATATCAAAATAATCATTGGCAATAAAGAAACGAACAAAACTGCAAGGCCTCGATAATAAAAAAATTGGTAAAACGGATGGTAATAGAGTTCAGAACGCGTCCATTTAGGTCTCGTCCTGCCAACGCAAGGATCGTAGGAGTACTTGAGCGAGTAGGAAAACCGCAGTGGAATGACGTATACAAATGAGCAGCTTAATACACATCCAACTGTGATATAAGCGTTTCGATTTGTACAAATCGAGGCTGCCTTTAACGGTCTGCAGACAGCTATAAACCGCTCGATTGCAACGCAGACCGTGAGGTAGTTGGATGTCGACTTGGCAAACAACATCAACATCCGAATATATGGGTACAATGTGTGATAGTATTCCCAATATGTGTTCATTAATACCACATAATAATGCAATCGCTCCATGGTACTGCGTAGTTCAGTTAGCACTACAAGGCAATCAGCAACAGCCAATGCTCTGAGGAAAATAGATGTTGATGTTAATGGCCGCTCACGACCGATAACGATAAAAGCCAGACAATTCCCAACAACACCCAGAGGTGTGAAGGTCAGCATCAAAGGCACGTGGAGGATAAACCTAAGATAGCGCCTCCAACTTGAAAATGATTTCGGTCTGTAGCCAGAAAGACATTTTACAACGCCCTGAATGGTTGTGGTAAGAGAAGACGTAACCTCCATTGCCTCGGTGACATTCATTGTAAGTGGCAGAGACACCACTGACATGGTGACATTCATTTGAAGCGGCAGAGACTCCATTGCCTCAGTGACATTCATTTTATCGGTGCTGTCCCTAGAAATACATAAAGATAAGATCGCTTACACTTAGGGCTGGATTCCTCGAAGTAACGCAAGTATGTTTTACAGTCCAAATCACAATTGACATCCCTAGAATCGCCTCATTGGCGCGTCAGCTGCCCAGTGCGTCGGTTAGTTGCGCGTAATATACGCGAAACATAGAGAGATAAATGCGTCACTGGTGCGTCAATAGCGTGCAACTGCGTCGTACGTTGTGCGTCACTGACGCGCAGCAGGATGGATGTCATTTGTGACTTGGACTGTAACCATCAATAAATAGCCTAATCTATCCGTGGCCTAACTGTTAATTTTCTCATTCAATATCCTGGCTTATTTCGATCTGTTGGGGTAACCTCTTGACCTCCATTCGCCATTTTGAACCCACCTACGATGAGGCTCTCCTCGGACGTCTTGAATCAGCATCAGGGACCATTTCATTAAACCTGGCCCAAGTATAACAATTATCACCCTCTAACATTTAGATTGCTTCACTGATACACGTATTTTACCCTAGGGACTCACTAGACTTCAATTGGTAACTCACCAGATACAGTCCAGGATATTATATTGAAATTTTATATTGACAGCTGCACCTATGGTGAAAGCACGTGGTGGAACGTTTTCAAATTGACTGCAAGCTGCTCTTATCGAAGGCCCTGTCTCTTCATTGTGTGTGTAACATTGAGTGTTCGTACCGCAGTAATTCCAAGCCCCGTCTCATCTCACCTGCGACTAAGTTGGTATTGCTACAATGGAATATCAGAACTAAAACGAAGCACGTTTGGTGTGAGGTATAAATCAGATGCATTGATTTTAAAAAAGTTATCGATTTCCAGTCTCGGTAATTGGATAATCTGCCACTGAAACTGCATCCAGCAACATTTACCTTTTTTAGAAGCAGTAGCGCGTTATACTTGTATATGGAATAATGTTGATCATGCTTTCAGGTCATTAAGGATTAAGCAAAAAGATACACGAATTGCCCGCTTTCGTTAGTTTTCCCGAACCCATTCGTGCCAGAAGTGTGTCACACGAAAATCCCGCCAACAAATAAGCCCATTTAAGTTGGAATGAATCGGGCCTGTGTGAGAGTACTCCTGATAATTGAACAGTGAATGGCCGTGTCATTAACATATTGTTTGTGCAATTTTGTTGTTTTTTGTTGTTGTTGTAAATATGTTGTTTTGCAATCTTCTACCAAGGAGGAAATAAAGAAATGATATCTATTGGAAGCCTGCCCCCAAATCGGGCCAATGGGGCAGTGGCGCTCAAAATTTCAATGGGCTAAAGCTGCGCGACATCAAGTATCATTTGATCGAGGTGCATAAAAATAAATCAAAACAATTTTTCTAGAAATGTGAGCGATATGAAAAGTTTCCTTATTAACATCTCTTACAAAATTATAAAGTATGATAGAATCATAAAAGTGGGGAGTGAACCAGAACACTTACTTTGTCTCTAATAACGGGTAGGCTTATTTTTACACTGATCTCTGCTACTCGCTTGGCATCACGATCCTTAAAAGAGGACAGTCAACATTGCCGCTTCTCGCAGCTAGCCTAGTTTTTGAGAAATTCAAGAAAACTGGTGTCCATTTACTTTTGACCATGAGTGTACATATTCGTGTTCTGTAAATTGTAAATATATTCCGTCATTCCGTCATTCCGTCATTAAAAGCCATTCCTTGAGTTTATCACTCCACTATAACATTATTCCTTGCTTATCCTTAATTCTATGTGCTTGCAGGTGCCTGTATGCCTGCTAATTTGGCCACTGGCCGGAAATATCGGCCACACGCTGAATGTAGGTCAAATGGCGACAAATTTTGTTTTGAAAGTAGTGTTTGACCAGAAGTATCCAGAAATGCAAAATTGAAGTCTCTAGGCCTTACGGTTACAAAATGTGCACCATGGGTTTAACGGATCGACGGACGGACGGCCCGACGGACGGACGTCCGGACGGACGGACGGACAGCGAACGCCACTAAGCAGCTTATTTGACAATCTCAGCTGACTTTGTCAGCTGAGCTAAAAATACTATCACGCCATCCTTAAAATGTTTTTTTTTATCGAAACATAACAGGAAGACTTTTCAATCGATGTTACAAGCAGCTCACTATACATACTGGATCAGTGTGTGGACGATCAAACTGTGGCAGATGGACTCTGTGACAATTTCAACGGGTGTATGTAAATTGGACATTTTGGCCCGGCGACCGGGAGATTGCTATCATGCATGAACTAGCTTGAGATGTTGAGGGCGCAGTCCAGGGATGCCTGAAATACATGGGTCATTTGAGAAAAAAAGTACTGTTTTGCATGATGCCTGAAATACATGGGTCATTTGAGAAAAAAAGCACTGTTTTGCAGCGCCCTCAACTACCCACGGAAACTTTTCAATTTTCTGCAGCTCCTTCCATCATAGACCGACAGTTGGGCAGTTACTGGCGCAATGAGATATTTCAACTTCAAAAGGAATTTGATTAAGAAGTCCAATTTTGACCCTCAAAACAGTGACCGTTCAGAGGCCCTAGAAAAAAAGCTGTTAGTTTTAGGGACGTGGAATTTCGAGATTTTCCTATCTACCCATAGGCCTTTCACCAAAAAATGTTAGGCAAATCTGAGACGGTCATATGTCATCCACTGGCTTAATCTCATAACAAGAGGCCCACGGGCCTGGCGCTAAGCTAATAGAAATAGCATAGGACTGAGGGTGTAAAGTAGTAAATATCGACTTTTCACCCATTTAAGCTAAACAATATTGTCTAGGACAAGTCCAGCAACTCGCCTGAACGTGAACGTCCACTTCACTCTCTTTTAATGACATCACTCCCTGTCATCACAGACTGGACAATGGCGCGTTATTTACTTCAGCATTTCGAAGATCGGTGTAACTCTGGATTAATCATCCGCTTCGGCAAAGATCAATCAAATCTCACTGCCACGATCATTAATTAAATACTGCGTGCCCGAACAAACTCTAGGGACCGGTCAACATTTTATCAAAAACGGTTCGTTTCAAATTAACGAGACCGTCCGATTTACAAGTTATATAAATTCTTAAGTTCGCGTCTGGGCACGACAGGGTCCAGCCAAAATGTTCCTTTTCCAACCGTCCAAACGTTGAGGGTCACAGGATGTCGTTTGTGGTTCGAGCATTTTGATTGGCTCCGGGCATGATCTAGGCCTGCTTTATAACATCTTGACCCAGGCGGAATCGTCAGCTCATGCTGCAGGAGACCAATTAAACTGCGTCTAACCATAATTAACATTCTTGTCTCCTTTTCTACAGGTAAGCCAACTTTTTACTACAATTTTCATCGGTTATATTTCACCACACCTTTAGCTCTCATGACGCGTCATACATGTACTTAATTTAAGTCCAGAAACTATATGCCTGCTGCCAAAATACTTCTCAGGTTGTATTTAGCTTATCTAATATTGACATGTACAATCTGTAGCTAGCTTTTATATCACCATGTGAATCCGTTACTGCAATTATATATACTCTAAAACCTTGTTTTTATGGGTACAAGTGTCCACCTCATTAAAATCTTGCGTGACCGGCCCACTCATATCACATGCATGGTGTCTTTACAATGGGACCTTACCATGATTGGCTGAGGTCGGGTTCTCGATGAATGTCTGAAGGAACTTCGCTCAGTCGCTTGTCGGGTCGTGAAATCGACATGTAGTCTTGATTTGAAATTGATCCGATTGGGTGAGAAGGCCTATTGCAACCCGCGGTTTTATACAGGGTGGCTCCAAAAATTAATCGGTGAATTGATTTATTGGGATTGGAAGGTTTGGGGCGAGATCTGGGATAAATGCGAGTTTTAGGAAATCCTAAGACTAACGTTACCGTTAGCGCTTGTAGTATGGACTTTTCATGTAAGAGTGCTTTCACGAGAGGTTAAGAACTGGCTCCGATAACACAATCCCTAGCGTTAACACCACCTTTTACGCTAAAAATGCACATGGAAACCTGTGTTTACGTTAGCGAATGCTAGGCTTACGGTGCCAGTTCCGAACATAAGAATTACTCTGGAGTTCCACAGGTTTTGGATAGGGTAATTGTCGAAAAATCAAGTAAACAGGATTCTCCTTTCATAGTCATTTATTCTACTTGAATACTTACTTATCACAATTAAGATTGCTGTTTCCACTATTTATCCATAGATTACGAGAACAATTCTTTAGGACTCCTACAGTAGTTACCCCCAAATCCTGAACGGACTCTTTAAGTTTTACATGTCATAATGCTCAACGTCCAAATGATAAGAGTTCAGTCCATATTAATTTCGTCCCTTTCAACCTGTACGAATTCCAGACCCGGTTCCTCCTCTTCCTCATCCTCCTCAAGGTTGGGGAATGGCCCAGCTTCAATAGGGACCGGTCGAAATGCCATCTCAAAACCTTTTACAATCACGGCCCCATCAACAGCAGCCCAAGCCTCACTTACAATGGTGACAACATCCATCAGCTGAATTGGTTCGCATCGGCCCTCTCTATCCGTGTGGTTCTTTTTCCATGCTTTCCACCTCTTGCGCATATGGTTCTTGAGGGATCTCATGACAGTCAGGTCCAGGGGTTGGACAAGTGATGTACAACTGGCGGGAATGAAATCGAGGATTCCCCCAAGGTTCATAGTTTGCACACCGAAATTTTCCGTTCGATGAACCCGGTACCGATCTACCAGTAACAAAAACTGTTCAGCCTCTTCTGCGGTTAGATACGGTTGGAAGGCGTGTTCAAACCAGTGTTCGGCTGTCTCCTCGCTGACGACAAAAATCGAAACATATGTTCTTCGCGGCTAAAGGAACTCTAGACTACCTTCAGGTTGAAAGGAACCGAATAAAATAAAGACAGGATAAAACCACTACCTGAAACACTCTTAATGGTAACATTAACCTAGATATGTTAAAGATACGTTTATGAAACGCGTTCTTCCTTTAAGGAGTGACTTTATCCTAGCATTAGGGCTAAAGGCACTTTATTAGGCTTTATGAAACAGGTCCCTATTACATCCAAATTTTAGATTGACAGCTGCACCTATGGTGAAAGCACGTGGTGGAACGTTTTCAAATTAACAGCGCTACTCTTATCGAAGGCCCTGTCTCTTCATTGTGTGTGTAACTCTTGCTCTCAAACGTACCATCTGTATTTTTCCCTTGTCATTGAATTCAATCGGTTACTCACCAGATAAGTCCAGGATATTACATCCAAATTTTAGATTAGCAGCTGCAACTATGACTTATGTATACTGTTTGGGTTAGTGGACCATTTAATTAAAGCCTACCCGAAATATAATATGACCCTCTAATATAACGTTTAGATTGCTTCACTTTTACACATTTTTATTCCGAGGAACACACTAAAATTCAATCGGTTACTCACCAGATACAGTCCAGGATATTACATCCAAATTTTAGATTGACAGCTGCAACTATGGTGAAAGCGCGTGGTGGGACGTTTTCAAATTGACTGCATGCTGCTCTTATCGAAGGCCCTGTCTCTTCATTGTGTGTGTAACATGGAGTGTTCGTACCGCAGGAATTCCAAGCCCCGTCTCTCCTCACCAGTCACTAAGTTGGTATTGCTACAATGGATTATCAGAACTAAAATATAACACGTTTGGTGTGAGGTATCAAATGCATTGATTTTAAAAAAGTTATCGATTTCCAGTCTCGGTAATTGGATACTCTGCCACTGAAACTGCATCCAGCAACATTTACCTTTTTTAGAAGCAGTAGCGCGTTATATTTGTATATGGAATAATGTTGATCATGCTTTCAGGTCATTAAGGATTAAGCAAAAAGATACACGAATTGCCCGCTTTCGTTAGTTTTCCCGAACCCATTCGTGCCAGAAGTGTGTCACACGAAAATCCCGCCAACAAATAAGCCCATTTAAGTTGGAATGAATCGGGCCTGTGTGAGAGTACTCCTGATAATTGAACAGTGAATGGCCGTGTCATTAACATATTGTTTGTGCAATTTTGTTGTTTTTTGTTGTTATTGTAAATATGTTGTTTTGCAATCTTCTACCAAGGAGGAAATAAAGAAATGATATATATTGGAAGCCTGCCCCCAAATCGGGCCAATGGGGCAGTGGCGCTCAAAATTTCAATGGGCTAAAGCTGCGCGACATCAAGTATCATTTGATCGAGGTGCATAAAAATAAATCAAAACAATTTTTCTAGAAATGTGAGCGATATGAAAAGTTTCCTTATTAAAATTATAAAGTATGATAGAATCATAAAAGTGGGGAGTGAACCAGAACACTTACTTTGTCTCAAATAACGGGTAGGCTTATTTTTACACTGATCTCTGCTACTCGCTTGGCATCACGATCCTTAAAAGAGGACAGTCAACATTGCCGCTTCTCGCAAAGAAAGGTTTCTGCAATACGATCTGCTCACAGAGGGCTGTATTCTCCTTTCCGACTCTCTTAGCGAGTGGGCGAGGTGTCAGAAAGTGACCTTTGAAGTCAATGGAATGTTGTTGGGTATACATGCTAGTCTGGCGTTGGTGTCGTTGTCAACCCCTTGTCATCAACGGAAAATATGGTCAGGGCCTGGTAGTTCAAAACAGCTTTTGTCGCTAACGTAAGAGTTAACTTAACATAGTGTTATCTCCTTCACATAAGCCTTTAGACTTAACACTAAGGTAAGTTGACGCCAGCGTTAGTGACATTAACAACCGGGCCCTGATCTGTTATTTTCTATCTATTGTGGGCTTTCAATAGTACTGTCATGTGATCACAGTATCTTTTGGCGATTACTTGGATGAGATATAACATTGTGAGCGCGTCTTCAATCACACGATGTTGTGGAATGTTGCATCTTGAGTCTATTGTCTAAATATTCAGTAATCTCGTCCAGTCTTTCTTTACGGTCTCCGCCCCTAAACCGAGCCAAAACAATGTTTTAAGTCAAACGTTCAAGAATAAATTTGGCTTCTACAGCGATACCAGTGCAGATGTTCAAATGTCACTCTTGGAAAAGTAACGGTTCCATAATTCTATTCTGACAGATTGAGGTATGATTCCCTTTTTCAAAATATCATCCACCACCTGATATAACAATCGATTAGACGATTCAGCAAAGATCTATTCTCCTCCCTGATGTCGAACGTTAAAATCACCGACTGGTTAACTTAATGAGTTACCTCATGCACTTCTCAGTCGGAACAGCTCAATTAATCCTTTCCTAAAACGGTTGCCTGTTGCGCAGTAAATGAAGAAATTAACGAAGCTGTTGAAATAGGTCAAAAAACGGGAAATGTAGTATAAGGGATTCATCCAAGCGTAATGAATACTAAGAGATGTTAACACGTTTAAAATACTAGCTATGTCACTCACAGCCTTTGGTGTCTCTAGTAAAAGGAATACCATCACGACCACCAGCACCCGTATTGTGGCTGTATTTGCTCCTCTTCGTCGGCTGTCTAAACCTCTCGTCGCCATGTCAGTCTTTCTCCTCGAGGCCTTGAGAGATTTCAACACATTATAAGTGGTGAGTATCAAAATATACGATTACTTGGATCTATTTCGGTAAATCACTCTGCCGCCTGCGCGACCTTGTCACAATTGCGGCGCGCTCGTTTGCATATCGCATATAAGTGGCAAATAATCCTCCATTTCAGCATTACAGCCTTGACGGCTCAGCGCTAAGGGTGAATGACTGTGGATCGGCTGGTCACGGGTTCGACTCCCGGTGAATCTGCCGTAGTTTTTGTCTTTTTTTCTTCTTCTTCCTTATCTTGTTATCTAATCATCCATGTACAGATGTCAAAATGTTCATTATTATCATTATCATACCTCGCACCCAAACTTTTCAAACTAAAAACGGCACGTTTATCAGGTACCGGTACGGCAGTGGCGTTCGTCTTTTTTATTGAAACGACCTCGCACGACCGACACCGGCACATACCGTTGGTGATGATGGAGAGAGCGGTAGCCAGTACAAATTCAGCACGGTTCACTAGCAGTTCAATGTGCTCATGACGTGACGAGAGCAAACCTCGCGGGTGGGGCGGAAATTAGACATATGAAGTAACAGTGACGCGCTTAACTCGCTATGTTTCGCGTTGATTACGCCGCTGGGTAGCGCGTTAGTTAATGACGCGCCAATGACGCGATTTACTGGATGTCAATAGTTATTTGAACTGTAGTATTAGCCAATAGCATTCCGCGATGATGAGGTCACTGCAGCTGCTGCCCTCTATTTCCCTGAATATAGGCAATGTCGGACAAACATGCGGTTTCGTAATGGATTCAGGCTTTCTAACTGGGGCAGTTAGATTCAATCTGGCACATGTCCGAGTGTTGAAAATACTACATAATTGTTCTGAATATTTCTCTCTCTGACTCTATGGTATCATTCATGCTCAAACAACTCAGGGTCAAAGATAATTGACTTTGAAATAAGCTCAAATGCGTAGAAATAAGTGTCGATGTCCGACTGTCACGTGACTAAAACGTCATCAATATCTTATGCAAATGACCTTGTGAGCTATAAATAGTAACTTCGGGGAATGCTACTTCCTTCCCAACGGAATAATCGCCTACAGTACGCGATACGGTCGTAGAACGAAAACAGTATTTTAATCATAATAAGATCTCATATTATTAACAGCATTGTAAGACATAGAATTGTGAATACACTCTTAGAAGTAGAGGTTTACTCGAAGTATCCCGTGGGCACTTGGCAGTTTATCTATAGAAAGTTCGCGAGTTCAGTTTGTTCCGCGTTCTGTGTCCGCGTGTGACCTTGTGACTCGCCACACGCAAAATAAACCTTTGTCACTATGAGATGATCCCATTATGTTTATACCAGGGAACTTGCTGTGGAGACATGTGAAATAATGCTTAAGTCAACAATCGTACAAAGGAACAGCCTTAGAACACAAACCCTGATATATTGAACCCACGACGACTTGCCGGTGTGGCAACTTACCCACATTGGTTTCAGGCGCTGCAACTTGGTGATGCACAACTTGGTGGCAGAACTTGTCTTCCTTCTAAGTATATAATCAGGGTCTTTTACGTTGGTGTCTTACTTGTCTCGTGTCTGGGTTTGGTCTCCCCTCTCCCTTGGAAGGGGCTATGTACATGACATAACAGCAGGCCAGAGCCAACCCAACACACAATAGCTTCCATATATAACAAAAGCCAAGAAGGGTTAGATTTCCCCCACAAAATCTGGGCACAATAACCAGGGTTGAGACTCAACTTATATGTGATATAAGACTAGGCCCCTATTACTAATAAACTATAAACTAATACTCTACGTTCAAAACTATAAGATCTCAATACTCTAAATGTTGCATTACAAGACTCCCACACTGGTTTAGTGAATGTCAATCCTGAAGTCTCCGGGATATACGCACTCCGACGGTAGATCGGCATGTGTTGAAAATTTCTCTAGACAATAAAAGGATTTTTACCCGTTGCAGTGTTTACAGCGCTTTCCCAGAAAACAGGCTTTTGCCTGAAACACTTCTCGCTTTTCCTCAGAACATCATAAGATATTTCAACTCAGTGAAAAGCCATGGTTTTGTAGAAAACCAATGAAGTGAGAAACGTTTTTTTGCTGAGAGTATTCGAAGTTCCCACGTAGAAATTGCCGACGAGATCCTAACATATCTTATTAATTTTTGTAGGACATGTGCATGCACACTCTTTAGAAAAAAAATGTTTGAAATCTTATCAGGACTTTTGACTCGGTACGTTCTCCACATTCGTGTTAGTATTTCATTGCACTCCGTGTATTTGTTCTTGCCAGTTTAGGCCTGTCGACTCCACGAAAGTTGTTTTGTCGGGGTCGGTGTAACATAGGCTTGCCCTGGGGACCCTACGACAGTGGAACAACGGGAATTAGGCCTAGGAGTGAGCAGGACAATGGACTATGTGGCTTGGCCAGAAATTGTTCAACTGCGAGGAAAAATAACTACACCGCAAGCCCCCGCGATTCAACTCGATTCTCTCCAACCTACTCAAAGACTAAGACTACTCGATCACTTGATGTCATGGGTAATAACCCGGCGTGACAGCCCCACCATAAATATTCTGACATCTACAGCCTTGGTCCTGCGCCTCGCATCTTCATCAAGTGTCCTCCTCAATCAGACCCTGTCACATGCATTCACTATTACCATCAATCATGCGGTAATGTTCCGTCAAATCATTCTTTAACCAATTTTCGTATTTTCAGACCGAGTGGCTTTTTAAATGCTGGATATGTTTCTAAAGTACATTGTGCACATTGTGAAGTATTTGATACGTTTTGATAAGAATCTGAAATTTTAATCTAAAAAATCACCAAAACAATGTGTATAAGAGTCGTCTAGTTTTATATGCATTTTGACATCGGCAAAACCTTTTCACCATCGTCCGTTATGACATATTTAACAATAATCAGAAGAGTTACAAATAACAGATCAGGGCCCCGTTGTTCAAAACAAGTTTTGTCACTAACGCTGGCGTTAACTGACCTTGGCGTTAAGTCTAAAGGCTAAAGTGAAGGAGATAACGCTATGTTAAGTTAACTCTTACGTTAGCGACAAAAGTTGTTTTGAACTACCAGGCCCTGACCATTTTTTCCGTTGATGACAAGGGGTTGACAACGGCACCAACGCCAGACTAGCATGTATACCCAACAACATTCCATTGACTTCAAAGGTCACTTTCTGACACCTCGCCCACTCGCTAAGAGAGCCAGAAAGAAGAATACAGCCCGCCGTGAGCAGATCATGTTGCAGAAACCTTTGTTTGCGAGAAGCGGCAATGTTGACTGTCCTCTTTTAAGGATCGTGATACCAAGCGAGTAGCAGAGATCAGTGTAAAAATAAGCCTACCCGTTATTAGAGACAAAGTAAGTGTTCTGGTTCACTCCCCACTTTTATGATTCTATCATACTTTATAATTTTAATAAGGAAACTTTTCATATCGCTCACATTTCTAGAAAAAATTGTTTTGATCTATTTTTATGCACCTCGATCAAATGATACTTGATGTCGCGCAGCTTTAGCCCATTGAAATTTTGAGCGCCACTGCCCCATTGGCCCGATTTGGGGGCAGGCTTCCAATAGATATCATTTCTTTATTTCCTCCTTGGTAGAAGATTGCAAAACAACATATTTACAACAACAACAAAAAACAACAAAATTGCACAAACAATATGTTAATGACACGGCCATTCACTGTTCAATTATCAGGAGTACTCTCACACAGGCCCGATTCATTCCAACTTAAATGGGCTTATTTGTTGGCGGGATTTTCGTGTGACACACTTCTGGCACGAATGGGTTCGGGAAAACTAACGAAAGCGGGCAATTCGTGTATCTTTTTGCTTAATCCTTAATGACCTGAAAGCATGATCAACATTATTCAGCGCCTCAAACACTCAATTATGGCGTACCACAGGGGTCAGTATTAGGCCCCATCCTTTTCCTGGTCTACATCCTGCCACTTGGTCCCCTTATCGATGGTTTTGGCACCCCTAGGCACGGATACGCGGATGACAATCAGTTGTATGTAGCACTTCCTGTCACTCAGGCCGCTTCAAGGATCATCGACCTCGAGATCTGTCTCGTTGATATTCATGACTGGCTTACTGTTAACAAGCTCAAAGGAAATCCTTCTAAAACAGAGATCGAACTCTTTGGCTCACAGAGAGTAATCGATTCACTGAACGTTAAATCACTTGTTGTCGCTGGCGTCCAGGTCACTCCGTCCAGTGGCCCTGTGCGGAACCTCGGAGTGTATTTTGATCAAACTCTTTCTATGGCATCACACATAAACTACATCGTCAAATCTGCAACTTACCACTTGCGCAATATTGGTCGCGCTCGCAAGCTCCTTACAACTGCAGCAACGAAAGAGCTAGTGCACTCACTGGTGATGTCTCGTTTGGACTACGGAAATAGTCTGTTAGCTGGGGTTAATGAGCAACTCCTGCACAAATTACAACTAGTGCAGAGCCGTGCAGCAAGAATAATTACAAGGACTCCACTACGTGAGCACATAACACCCGTTTTGAGAACTCTCCACTGGCTTCCGATACCATATCGTATCGATTTCAAGGTTTTACTCATGGTGTTCAAAGCCAAAAACAACATGGCTCCATCATATATCTCGGACATCCTGCCATCGTATGTCCCAGGGCGATCCCTGAGATCGGATAACCAAGAGTTGTTGGTGACTCCCAGGTATCGCCTTGAGACATTTGGTGGCAGAAGCTTTACAGTTTATGCCAGCAAATTATGGAACTCGCTGGACACTAACACCCGCAACAGCTCCACCGTCAGCGAGTTCAAAAGAAGATTAAAAACCAAACTATTTGAACAGTGTTTTTGTTAAGCGCAGCTGAGCAATTTTTCTATTCGGATTTTGCGCTATATAAATGCTATTTGTATGTATGTATGTATTCCATATACAAGTAAAACGCGCTACTGCTTCTAAAAAAGGTAAATGTTGCTGGATGCAGTTTCAGTGGCAGATTATCCAATTACCGAGACTGGAAATCGATAACTTTTTTAAAATCAATGCATTTGATACCTCACACGAAACGTGTTATATTTTAGTTCTGATAATCCATTGTAGCAATACCAACTTAGTGACTGGTGAGGAGAGACGGGGCTTGGAATTCCTGCGGTACGAACACTCAATGTTACACACACAATGAAGAGACAGGGCCTTCGATAAGAGCAGCATGCAGTCAATTTGAAAACGTTCCACCACGTGCTTTCACCATAGTTGCAGCTGTCAATCTAAAATTTGGATGTAATATCCTGGACTGTATCTGGTGAGTAACCGATTGAATTTTAGTGTGTTCCTCGGAATAAAAATGTGCAAAAGTGAAGCAATCTAAACGTTATATTAGAGGGTCATATTATATTTCGGGTAGGCTTTAATTAAATGGTCCACTAACCCAAACAGTATACATAAGTCATAGTTGCAGCTGCTAATCTAAAATTTGGATGTAATATCCTGGACTTATCTGGTGAGTAACCGATTGAATTCAATGACAAGGGAAAAATACAGATGGTACGTTTGAGAGCAAGAGTTACACACACAATGAAGAGACAGGGCCTTCGATAAGAGTAGCGCTGTTAATTTGAAAACGTTCCACCACGTGCTTTCACCATAGGTGCAGCTGTCAATCTAAAATTTGGATGTAATAGGGACCTGTTTCATAAAGCCTAATAAAGTGCCTTTAGCCCTAATGCTAGGATAAAGTCACTCCTTAAAGGAAGAACGCGTTTCATAAACGTATCTTTAACATATCTAGGTTAATGTTACCATTAAGAGTTTTTCAGGTAGTGGTTTTATCCTGTCTTTATTTTATTCGGTTCCTTTCAACCTGAAGGTAGTCTAGAGTTCCTTTAGCCGCGAAGAACATATGTTTCGATTTTTGTCGTCAGCTGTCGGAGGAGTTGGAGCATCCTACTCAGAGAAATGACGCCCTCCCAGTATCATTGCAAGTGTGTATAGCATTACGATATTTCGCAATCGGGCATGAACAATCTGGTATCGGTGATATTAACCATGTGAGCATTGCGACAACATCGAGGTGTATTGGCGCTGTGTCATCCGCGTTTGCAGCACGCATTGACCAACACGTTCACTTCGAGAGGGACCTCCAAAAGGTCACAACCAAATTTTTTGATAACACGGGTTTTCCAAGAGTAATTGGATCGATCGATGGGACCCATTGTCGTATACGCAAGCCTCACATCAACGAAAACGTGTATATCAATCGGAAAGGATACCACAGCATTAATGTCATGCTAGTTTGTGATTGGGATATGACCATAAATAACTGTGTGGCACGCGCGTTTTCCAGGAGGGTCTCATGACGCCTTCGTTCTTCACAGTTCAGCCCTTGGCCAGGCATTTGAAAACAATCCACCGAATGGTTGGATGTTGGGAGACTCGGGGTATCCTTGCAAGAGGTGGCTTCTGACACCTCTTGCCAATGCCCAAACCAGACAGGAAAGGGCATTCCAGCGGATGCAAATAAGAGCCAGATGCATCATAGAACGTTGCAACGGTCTCCTAAAGCAACTGTTCAGATGCCTCGGCAAGGAGATTCAATACACACCACAAAAGGCAAGCCTTATTATTCAGTCCTGCTGCCTGCTCCACAACATTGCTATCCGGGATAGATTGCCCTTAGTGGAGGATTCAGATGACGATGACGATGATGACGAGACCTCTGATGATGACGCAGGGGATGATGACTTTCCTCCTCGAGACACAGAGTTAATGCATGGAAAGGAAGTTTCGTATATCGAAAGGGCATTCATATAGTGTATAGGAACCAAAGACACTGAAATTGACAATGTAATGGCAGAGTAAAAACGAATTATGAAACGCTTTTAATACGCAGCTTTAAATAGACGTTATATCCTTCCTTTATGGTACCTTAAAGGAAGTCTGTTAACAAGTTTTATGAAACAGGCCCCTGGACTGTATCTAGTGAGTTACCGATTGAATTTTAGTGAGTTCCTCGGATAAAATATGTGTATATATAAGTGAAGCAATCTAAACGTTAGAGGGTCATAATTGTTATACTTGGGTCGGGTTTAATGAAATGGTCCCTGACGCTGATTCAAGACGTCCGAGGATAGCTTCTGCGTAGGTTGGTTCGAAGCGGCGCATGGAGGTCAAGAGGTTACCCCAAAAGATCGAAATAAGCCAGAATATTGAATGAGAAAATAAACAGTTAGTCCACGGATAGATTAGGCTATTTATTGATGGTTACAGCCCAAGTCACAAATGACATCCATCCTGCTGCGCGTCAGTGACGCATAACGTACGCCGCAGTTGCACACTATTGACGCACCAGTGACGCGCTTATCGCTCCATATTCGCGTATATTACGCGCAACTGACCTACGCACTGGGCAGCTGACGCGCCAATGACGCAACTTAAGGGATGTCAATTGTGGTTTGGACTGTAAAAACATACTTGCGTTACTTCGAGGAATCGAGCCCTAAGTGTCGGCGATCTTATCTTTATGCATTTCAAAGGACCCCGCCGATAAAATGAATGTCACTGAGGCAATGGAGTCTCTGCCGCTTCAAATGAATGTCACCATGTCAGTGGTGTCTCTGCCACTTACAATGAATGTCACCGAGGCAATGGAGGTTACGTCTTCTCTTACCACAACCATTCAGGGCGTTGTGAAATGCCTTTCTCGCTACAGACCGAGATCATTTTCAAGTTGGAGGCGCTATCTTAGGTTTATCCTCCACGTGCCTTTGATGCTGACCTTCACACCTCTGGGTGTTGTTGGGAATTGTCTGGCTTTTATCGTTATCGGTCGTGAGCGGCCATTAACATCAACATCTATTTTCCTCAGAGCATTGGCTGTTGCTGATTGCCTTGTAGTGCTAACTGAACTACGCAGTACCATGCAGCGATTGCATTATTATGTGGTATTAATGAACACATATTGGGAATACTATAACACATTGTATCCATATATTCGGATGTTGATGTTGTTTGCCAAGACGACATCCAACTACCTCACGGTCTGCGTTGCAATCGAGCGGTTTATAGCTGTCTGCAGACCGTTAAAGGCAGCCTCGATCTGCACAAATCGAAACGCTTATATCACAGTTGGATGTGTGTTAAGCTGCTCATTTTTATACGTCATTCCACTGCGGTTTTCCTACTCGCTCAAGTACTACTACGATCCTTGCGTTGGCAGGACAAGACCAAGATGGAGGTATTCTGAACTCTTTTACCATCCGGTTTACCAAATTTTTTATTATCGAGGCCTTGCATTTTTGTTCGTTTCTTTATTGCCAATGATCATTTTGATATTCACCACTTATAATGTGTTGAAATCTCTCAAGGCCTCGAGGAGAAAGACTGACATGGCGACGAGAGGTTTAGACAGCCGACGAAGAGGAGCAAATACAGCCACAATACGGGTGCTGGTGGTCGTGATAGTATTCCTTTTACTAGAGACACCAAAGGCTGTGCATGACATAGCTGGTTTTTTAAATGAGATAAGATCTCTCAGTATTGATTACGCTTGGACAAATCCCTTATACTACATTTCCCGTTTTTTGACCTATTTCAACAGCTTCGTTAATTTCTTCATTTACTGCGCAACAGGCAACCGTTTTAGGAAAGGATTAATTGAGCTGTTCCGACTGAGAAGTGCATCAGGTAACTCATTAAGTTAACCAGTCGGTGATTTTAACGTTCGACATCAGGGAGGAGAATAGATCTTTGCTGAATCGTCTAAGAGGGAATCATACCTCAATCTATCAGAATACAAATTTGGAACCGTTACTTTACCCGGGTGACATTGACTTCTACATCGGTATCGTTGTATAAGCCAAGTTTACTCTCGAACGTTTGACTGAAAACAATGTTTTGCGGTGACTGTAAAGAAAGAATTGGCCTGTTTTAGTGATCACTGTAGTAGATCGAGGGTACCGGATAATATTATTCATTAAGACTATAGACTAGGTGCAGCTATTCTTGTTGGATTTTTTTGGTGAAGATCACACATTACGCATGAGAGCGGTTTACTCTGATCACAAATGTTGTCACCAGGCCGCTTTTGGATTTTGCCCGCGAGGTTCGGCTTAAAAAGTCGTCTGACGGGTGCAATTCCTGCTTCAAGATGCCGAATTCCACAACATCGTGTAAAGACGCGCTTGCCATGTGATATTTGATTCAAGCAATTGCCGAAGGATACTTTGAACACATGGCAATACCAGTGACACCACACTCACTCACATGATATGATTCTGATACGAGATGGGAAACTTCTTAGATATTCTTAGACAGCCAGCTGCCATAGGAGAGAATCTGTATTTCACCGCAAATTTCATAATCACTTGGATCCTAATTGTCTCTTTTATAATTTGTACAATCTCCACAAATTCTTTTCAGAAATTTGGAGAGAAGTGTCTGAATTATGTGGAAAGAAAAATTCATCGAATTCGAAAGAATATAACTGAAGATATCCCGCCCTCTTTTGAACGCACCTTTATAGCTCTGTGACAAGCTGCAGAGCATCCTTTGAGATCAATAATGAGCTCTGAAAAAGAGCCAATTTTACAAAATGTCATGATCATACACACCTAAATAGTTGCGTCAGTGTCGACTGGTAGAGACCAATCGGATGTGCGTTTGATCATTCGCGGTGCGACACTGGTTGGACTACTTGTGTGTGTAGGGGGGGGACTTCCGATTGTTACAAGGCCAATTGATATACTCGGAAGGGAACATTATGGTCCGATCCCGTCAATGGGGCCCCAGAAATTGTAATGGTAAACTATGAGGAGCTATGTGTGTATTTTAATTCGTACATTTGACTTAAAACATTGTTTTGGCTCGGTTTAGGGGCGGAGACCGTAAAGAAAGACTGGACGAGATTACTGATTGAGACAATAGACTCAAGATGCAACATTCCAAAACATCGTGTGATTGAAGACGCGCTCACAATGTTATATATCATCCAAGCAATCGGCAAAAGATACTGTGATCACATGACAGTACTATTGAAAGCCCAACAGATCAGGGCCCGGTTGTTAATGTCACTAACGCTGGCGTCAGCTTACCTTGGTGTTAAGTCTAAAGACTAAAGTGAAGGAGATAACACTATGTTAAGTTAACTCTTACGTTAGCGACAAAAGTTGCTTTGAACTACCAGGCCCTGACCATATTTTCAGTTGATGACAAGGGGTTGACAACGACACCAACGCCAGACTAGCATGTATACCCAACAACATTCCATTGACTTCAAAGGTCACTTTCTGACAGTCGGAAGAGTCAAGAGAGTCGGAAAGGAGAATACAGCCCTCTGTGAGCAGATCGTATTGCAGAAATTATTCTTTGCGAGAAGCGGCAATGTTGACTTTTCCTCTTTTAAGGATCGTGATGCCAAGCGAGTAGCAGAGATCAGTGTAAAAATAAGCCTACCCGTTATTAGAGACAAAGTAAGTGTTCTGGTTCACTCCCCACTTTTATGATTCTATCATACTTTATAATTTTGTAAGAGATGTTAATAAGGAAACTTTTCATATCGCTCACATTTCTAGAAAAATTGTTTTGATTTATTTTTATGCACCTCGATCAAATGATACTTGATGTCGCGCAGCTTTAGCCCATTGAAATTTTGAGCGCCACTGCCCCATTGGCCCGATTTGGGGGCAGGCTTCCAATAGATATCATTTCTTTATTTCCTCCTTGGTAGAAGATTGCAAAACAACATATTTACAACAACAACAAAAAACAACAAAATTGCACAAACAATATGTTAATGACACGGCCATTCACTGTTCAATTATCAGGAGTACTCTCACACAGGCCCGATTCATTCCAACTTAAATGGGCTTATTTGTTGGCGGGATTTTCGTGTGACACACTTCTGGCACGAATGGGTTCGGGAAAACTAACGAAAGCGGGCAATTCGTGTATCTTTTTGTTTAATCCTTACTGACCTAAAAGCATGATCAACATTATTCCATATACAAGTATAACGCGCTACTGCTTCTAAAAAAGGTAAATGTTGCTGGATGCAGTTTCAGTGGCAGATTATCCAATTACCGAGACTGGAAATCGATAACTTTTTTTAAATCAATGCATCTGATTAATACCTCACACGAAACGTGCTTCGTTTTAGTTCTGATATTCCATTGTAGCAATACCAACTTAGTCGCAGGTGAGATGAGACGGGGCTTGGAATTACTGCGGTACGAACACTCAATGTTACACACACAATGAAGAGACAGGGCCTTCGATAAGAGCAGCTTGCAGTCAATTTGAAAACGTTCCACCACGTGCTTTCACCATAGGTGCAGCTGTCAATATAAAATTTCAATATAATATCCTGGACTGTATCTGGTGAGTTACCAATTGAAGTTTAGTGAGTCCCTAGGGTAAAATACGTGTATCAGTGAAGCAATTTAAACGTTAGAGGGTGATAATTGTTATACTTGGGTCGGGTTTAATGAAATGGTCCCTGACGCTGATTCAAGACGTCCGAGGAGAGCCTCATCGTAGGTGGGTTCAAAATGGCGAATGGAGGTCAAGAGGTTACCCCAACAGATCGAAATAAGCCAGGATATTGAATGAGAAAATTAACAGTTAGGCCACGGATAGATTAGGCTATTTATTGATGGTTACAGTCCAAGTCACAAATGACATCCATCCTGCTGCGCGTCAGTGACGCACAACGTACGCCGCAGTTGCACGCTATTGACGCACCAGTGACGCATTTATCTCTCTATGTTTCGCGTATATTACGCGCAACTAACCGACGCACTGGGCAGCTGACGCGCCAATGACGCGATCCTAGGGATGTCAATTGTGATTTGGACTGTAAAACATACTTGCGTTACTTCGAGGAATCCAGCCCTAAGTGTAAGCGATCTTATCTTTATTTATTTCTAGGGACAGAACCGATAAAATGAATGTCACTGAGGCAATGGAGTCTCTGCCGCTTCAAATGAATGTCACCGAGGCAATGGAGGTTACGTCTTCTCTTACCACAACCATTCCGGGTGTTGTAAAATGTCTTTATGGCTACAGACCGAAATCATTTTCAAGTTGGAGGAGCTATCTTAGGTTTATCCTCCACGTGCCTTTGATGCTGACCTTCACACCTCTGGGTGTTGTTGGGAATTGTCTTGCTTTTATAGTTATCGGTCGTGAGCGGCCATTTACATCAACATCTATTTTCCTCAGAGCATTGGCTGTTGCTGATTGCCTTGTAGTGCTAACTGAACTACGCAGTACCATGCAGCGATTGCATTATTATGTGGTATTAATGAACACATATTGGGAATACTATAACACATTGTATCCATATATTCGGATGTTGATGTTGTTTGCCAAGTCGACATCCAGCTACCTCACGGTCTGCGTTGCAATCGAGCGGTTTATAGCTGTCTGCAGACCGTTAAAGGCAGCCTCGATCTGCACAAATCGAAACGCTTATATCACAGTTGGATGTGTGTTAAGCTGCTCATTTGTATACGTCATTCCACTGCGGTTTTCCTACTCGCTCAAGTACTACTACGATCCTTGCGTTGGCAGGACAAGACCAAGATGGATACTTTCTGAACTCCATGACCATTCGGTTTACTTTATTTTTTATTTTCGAGGCCTTTCATTTTTGGTCGTTTCTTTATTGCCAATGATCATTTTGATATTCACCACTTATAATGTGTTGAAATCTCTCAAGGCCTCGAGGAGAAAGACTGACATGGCGACGAGAGGTTTAGACAGCCGACGAAGAGGAGCAAATACAGCCACAATACGGGTGCTGGTGGTCGTGATGGTATTCCTTTTACTAGAGACACCAAAGGCTGTGAATGACATAGCTAGTATTTTAAACGTGTTAACATCTCTTAGTACTGATTACGCTTGGACAAATCCCTTATACTACATTTCCCGTTTTTTGACCTATTTCAACAGCTTCGTTAATTTCTTCATTTACTGCGCAACAGGCAACCGTTTTAGGAAAGGATTAATTGAGCTGTTCCGACTGAGGAGTGCATGAGGTAACTCATTAAGTTAACCAGTCGGTGATTTTAACGTTCGACATCAGGGAGGAGAATAGATCTTTGCTGAATCGTCTAAGAGAGAATCATACCTCAATCTATCAGAATACAAATTTGGAACCGTTACTTTACCCGGGTGACATTGACTTCTACACCGGTATCGTTGTATAAGCCAAGTTTACTCTCGAACGTTTGACTGAAAACAATGTTTTGCGGTGATCGACTGTAAAGAAAGAATTGGCCTGTTTTAGTGATCACTGTTGTAGATCGAGGGTACCGGATAATATTATTGCCGGATTAAGACTATAGACTAGGTGCAGCTATTCTTGTTGTAATTTGTTTGTGAAGATCACACATTACGCATGAGAGCGGTTTACTCTGATCACAAATGTTGTCACCAGGCCGCTTTTGGATTTTGCCCGCGAGGTTCGGCTTAAAAAGTCGTCTGACGGGTGCAATTCCTGCTTCAAGATGCCGAATTCCACAACATCGTGTAAAGGCGTGCTTGCCATGTGATATTTGATCCAAGCAATTGCCGAAGGATACTTTGAACACATGGCAATACCAGTGACACCACACTCACTCACATGATATGATTCCGATACGAGATAGGAAACTTCTTAGATATTCTTAGACAGCCAGCTGCCATAGGAGAGAATCTGTATTTCACCGCAAATTTCATAATCACTTGGATCCTAATTGTCTCTTTTATAATTTGTACAATCTCCACAAATTCTTTTCAGAAATTTGGAGAGAATTGTCTGAATTATGTGGAAAGAAAAATTCATCGAATTCGAAAGAATATAACTGAAGATATCCCGCCCTCTTTTGAACGCACCTTTACAGCTCTGTGACAAGCTGCACAGCATCCTTTGAGATCAATAATGAGCTCTGAAAAAGAGCCAATTTAACAAAATGTCATGATCATACACACCTAAATAGTTGCGTCAGTGTCGACTGGTAGAGACCAATCGGATGTGCGTTTGATCATTCGCGGTGCGACACTGGTTGGACTACTTGTGTGTGTGGGGGGGGGGGGGGACTTCAGATTGTTACAAGGCCAATTGATATACTCGGAAGGGAACATTATGGTCCGATCCCGTCAATGGGGCCCCAGAAATTGTAATGGTTAACCTATAAGGAGCTAAGCGTGTATTTTGACTCGTACATTTGACTTAAAACATTGTTTTGGGTCGGTTTAGGGGCGGAGACCGTAAAGAAAGGCTGGACGAGATTACTGATTGAGACAATAGACTCAAGATGCAACATTCCACAACATCGTGTGATTGAAGACGCGCTTACAATGTGATATCTCATCCAAGCAAACGCCAAAAGAACTGTGATCACATGACAGTACTATTGAAAGCCCACATCACGTGATATGATTCCGATACTAGTTGGGGCATTCTTAAAAAACATTTCACAAAATGTCATGCTCACCTAAATAGTTGCCCTCCGTGCACTTCAAACAAGAGTAATAGACTTTTGCTCACCTGATTCCTGATGTCAGCAGAACCTATTGATGGTCCTGGTTACAGTAATGATAACGACAACAGACCCCTGGGGCACCCATGATTATTGGTCGGGTTATTTACAAGGCGAGTGCCATGGTTGCGTGTTCACCAAACTCCGAAACACTCTGTGTTCAATATCACATGGTTTGAAAAGTCCTGTATAGAAACGAATGTCCGCCGAACAATGGTTCTTTAATTAGGTGCCTTAATTTCTAAGCTAGTGACGGTAATGGCCTCTACAGAACCATGATATACGACATATCATAATCGGCCAGCCCACGATAGTCTGGACACCTTTTCCAGGGGGACATTTTCCATTCCTACACCGGCTATTGCGAAGCAGGTGAGTTCCTGCTTACTTAAGACTATAAGAGGTACAGGGAGAGTTCTCTCGCCTATCTCCGTTCTCTTGCCTATCAAAACAAAAAATTGCCGGAAGGAACTACTTTAGTAAGTTCCCGACCATGTTACCACAAGACTACAGACCTGGCTTGAAGAAGGTCAAGTTCCAAGTAGGGAAATTAATGGATTCCGTAAGCAGACGTTCCATCATTTCTGGAGGATGATGAAAACAAGGCGGCTTTGGATGATGTTACTAGATATGTAACACACAATATAGTAGACACCCTCTAACCAAGAAATGGCCATTCTTGACAAGAGTATACCGAGTTTTCACCGTGCTTGACCGTGGATCTACCGAGAAATGCAAAACCGCCGTTGTCCGGAACCAAGAAATTACAAAAATCACTGCCCTCTGTTTTCGGGCATCATTGTACATAGTTTGCTCCCTTGAGCAGCTTTCCTATCCTCAGGAATTCTCTTCACTAGAGTCATGTCAGCACGACCCCCGTAGCATGGGTGGCATTTCGAGTGAAAAGTTCTTCTTGATGAAATTTTTCTCCTGAAATTCAATCTGGTCAAGGCTAAGCCTTACATGCATATTAATGGGACCTCTCTGAAACCGAACGACCACAATTTTACTTAGTAGTAAACCAGCGAGTTTTTTTTCTTAGTTAAGATCTGTTTAAGTTTCGTGAATACATGTACTAGTATATGCATTTGTTACCAGATTCTTGTATATTAGTTGAGATATTCAACACCCGCCATATATAGATAACAGTAGTAGTCGCCAAAAGGTAAGATTGTGTGTTTAGGCACGAGGTGGTCGGGGCAATTTAGCGGAAAAACATATGCCCATATGCCCATAGTTACACTTGAACAGCCAATTTACGCCTTTTGACCTCTGTGACCTTGAAAATTTGGTCAAATCAAAATCCCGTACGATTTGTGATGTATCCTTGCTAGGACAACCTTCCATAAACATTTTATCAAAAACGAGTAACTCATAATAGAGAGATATCACACTTTTTAGGTTTCCACTTCTGGACCCCCTAGTGGCGAAGTTTAGAAGAAAATCTGACCATTCATTCACTGCCAGAGCTCACCTGACCTGGGGAGTCATGTGTACAAAGTGTCATGTTCATAGCTCTAGCGGTTAAGAAACCAGCAACTGTTTTTGAAACGGGATACAGACGACGACGGACGACGGACGACGGACGATAAGGTGTCGTATAGACTCTTCTACGGTGAGCCAAAAAGGTAAGTGTTGCTGGATGCAGTTGCAGCGACAGATTCTCAAATTACGTAGACCGGAAATCGATAAGTTTTGTAACGCAATTCATTCAATACCTCACGCTAAACATGTTTGTCGTTCTGATATTCCATTGTAGCAATACCAACTTAGTCGCAGGTGAGATGAGACGGGGCTTGGAATTCCTGCGGTACGAACACTCCATGTTACACACACAATGAAGAGACAGGGCCTTCGATAAGAGTAGCTTGCAGTCAATTTGAAAACGTTCCACCACGTGCTTTCACCATAGGTGCAGCTGTCAATCTAAAATTTGGATGTAATATCCTGGACTGTATCTTGTGAGTAACCGATTGAAGTTTAGTGAGTTCTTCGGTTAAATATGTGTAAAAGTGAAGCAATCTAAACGTTATAGGGTGATATTATATTTCGGGTAGGTTTTAATTAAATGATCCATTGACCCGAACAGTATACTAACGTCGTCGTTGCAGCTGCTAATCTAAAATTTGGATGTAATATCCTGGACTTATCTGGTGAGTAACCGATTGAATTTAATGACAAGGGAAAAATACAGAGGATTGGTTACGTTTGAGAGCAAGAGATGTTTCGACCCGATTCAACAAATTTGCAGCACAGGTAAACAACACCCTCGGATACCAAGGTTGAAGGTTAAAACCATTTAGATTTCGTACTGATGGTTACATCCAAGTCACCAATGACATCCATCCAGCTTCGCGATAGTGACGCACAACGTACGCAGTAGTTGCACGCCATTCACGCACAAGTGACCCGCTTATCTCTCTACGTTTCGCGTATATTTACAAGCAACTTACGCGCGACCGACGCACTGGCTAGCCAGCGCGATTTAAGAGATGTGAATTGTGATATGGAGTGTAAAAACATACTTGCGTTAAAATGATATGTCAGATTTCTCCTATCCATGGTGGTACGTCTTGTCTCAGAAACGACTTCGAGGAATCGAGCCCTAAGTGTCGGCGATCTTATCTTTATGCATTTCAAAGGACCCCGCCGATAAAATGAATGTCACTGAGTCAATGGAGTCTCTGCCGCTTCAAATGAATGTCACCATGTCAGTGGTGTCTCTGCCACTTACAATGAATGTCACCGAGGCAATGGAGGTTACGTCTTCTCTTACCACAACCATTCAGGGCGTTGTAAAATGTCTTTCTGGCTACAGACCGAAATCATTTTCAAGTTGGAGGCGCTATCTTAGGTTTATCCTCCACGTGCCTTTGATGCTGACCTTCACACCTCTGGGTGTTGTTGGGAATTGTCTGGCTTTTATAGTTATCGGTCGTGAGCGGCCATTAACATCAACATCTATTTTCCTCAGAGCATTGGCTGTTGCTGATTGCCTTGTGTTGCTAACTGAGCTATGCAGTACAATGCAGCGATTGCATTATTATGTGGTATTAATGAACACATATTGGGAATACTATAACACATTGTATCCATATATTCGGATGTTGATGTTGTTTGCAAAGTCGACATCCAACTACATCACGGTCTGCGTTGCAATCGAGCGGTTTATAGCTGTCTGCAGACCGTTAAAGGCAGCCTCGATCTGCACAAATCGAAACGCTTATATCACAGTTGGATGTGTGTTAAGCTGCTCATTTGTATACGTCATTCCACTGCTGTTTTCCTACTCGCTCAAGTACATCTACGATCCTTGCGTTGGTAGGACGAGACCTAAATGGAGGTATTCTAAACTCTTTTACCATCCGTTTTACCCAATTTTTTATTATCGAGGCCTTGCATTTTTGTTCGTTTCTTTATTGCCAATGATTATTTTGATATTCACCACTTATAATGTGTTGAAATCTCTCAAGGCCTCGAGGAGAAAGACTGACATGGCGACGAGAGGTTAGACAGCCGACGAAGAGGAGCAAATACAGCCACAATACGGGTGCTGGTGGTCGTGATAGTATTCCTTTTACTAGAGACACCAAAGGCTGTGAATGACATAGCTAGTATTTCAAAAGAGATAACATCTCTAAGTATTGATTACGCTTGGACAAATCCCTTATACTACATTTCCCGTTTTTTGACCTATTTCAACAGCTTCGTTAATTTCTTCATTTACTGCGCAACAGGCAACCGTTTTAGGAAAGGATTAATTGAGCTGTTCCGACTGAGAAGTGCATGAGGTAACTCATTAAGTTAACCAGTCGATGATTTTAACGTTCGACACCAGGGAGGAGAATAGATCTTTGCTGAATCGTCTAATCGATTGTTGTCTTAGGTGGTGTATGATGTTTTGAAAAAGGGAATCATACCTCAATCCGTCAGAATACAATTATGGAACCGTTACTTTTCCAAGAGTGACATTTGAACATCTGCACTGGCATCGCAGATTATCCAATTACCGAGACTGGAAATCGATAACTTTTTATAAATCAATGCATTTGATTAATACCTCACACCAAACGTGTTATATTTTAGTTCTGATAATCCATTGAAGCAATACCAACTTAGTCACTGGTGAGGAGAGACGGGGCTTGGAATTACTGCGGTACGAACACTCTATGTTACACACACAATGAAGAGACAGAGCCTTCGATAAGAGCAGCTTGATGTTAATTTGAAAACGTTCCACCACGTGCTTTCACCATAGGTGCAGCTGTCAATATAAAATTTGGATGTAATATCCTGGACTTATCTGGTGAGTAACCGATTGAATTTTAGTGAGTCCCTAGGGTAAAATACATGTATCAGTGAAGCAATCTAAATGTTAGAGGGTCATAATTGTTATACTTGGGCCAGGTTTAATGAAATGGTCCCTGATGCTGATTCAAGACGTCCGAGGAGAGCCTCATCGTAGGTGGGTTCAAAATAGCGAATGGAGGTCAAGAGGTTACCCCAACAGATCGAAATAAGCCAGGATATTGAATGAGAAAATTAACAGTTAGGCCACGGATAGATTAGGCTATTTATTGATGGTTACAGTCCAAGTCACAAATGACATCCATCCTGCTGCGCGTCAGTGACGCACAACGTACGCCGCAGTTGCACGCTATTGACGCACCAGTGACGCATTTATCTCTCTATGTTTCGCGTATATTACGCGCAACTAACCGACGCACTGGGCAGCTGACGCGCCAATGACGCGATTCTAGGGATGTCAATTGTGATTTGGACTGTAAAACATACTTGCGTTACTTCGAGGAATCCAGCCCTAGGTGTAAGCGATCTTATCTTTATGTATTTCTAGGGACAGAACCGATAAAATGAATGTCACTGAGGCAATGGAGTCTCTGCCGCTTCAAATGAATGTCACCGAGGCAATGGAGGTTACGTCTTCTCTTACCACAACCATTCCGGGTGTTGTAAAATGTCTTGCTGGCTACAGACCGAAATCATTTTCAAGTTGGAGGCGTTATCTTAGGTTCATCCTCCACGTGCCTTTGATGCTGACCTTCACACCTCTGGGTGTTGTTGGGAATTGTCTGGCTTTTATCGTTATCGGTCGTGAGCGGCCATTAACATCAACATCTATTTTCCTCAGAGCATTGGCTGTTGCTGATTGCCTTGTAGTGCTAACTGAACTACGCAGTACCATGCAGCGATTGCATTATCATGTGGTATTAATGAACACATATTGGGAATACTATAACACATTGTATCCATATATTCTGATGTTGATGTTGTTTGCCAAGTCGACATCCAGCTACCTCACGGTCTGCGTTGCAATCGAGCGGTTTATAGCTGTCTGCAGACCGTTAAAGGCAGCCTCGATCTGCACAAATCGAAACGCTTATATCACAGTTGGATGTGTGTTAAGTTGCTCATTTGCATACGTCATTCCAATGCGGTTTTCCTACATGCTCAAGTACATCTACGATCCTTGCGTTGGCAGGACGAGACCAAGATGGAGGTATTCTGAACTCTATTACCATCCGGTTTACTATATTTTTTATTACCGAAGCCTTGCATTTTTGGTCGTTTCTTTATTGCCAATGATCATTTTGATATTCACCACTTATAATGTGTTGAAATCTCTCAAGGCCTCGAGGAGAAAGACTGACATGGCGACGAGAGGTTTAGACAGCCGACGAAGAGGAGCAAATACAGCCACAATACGGGTGCTGGTGGTCGTGATAGTATTCCTTTTACTAGAGACACCAAAGGCTGCGAATGACATAGCTAGTATGTTAGACGTGTTAACATCTCTCAGTATTGATTACGCTTGGATAAATCCCTTATACTACATTTCCCGATTTTTGACCTATTTCAACAGCTTCGTTAATTTCTTCATTTACTGCGCAACAGGCAACCGTTTTAGGAAAGGACTAATTGAGCTGTTCCGGCTGAGAAGTGCATCAGGTAACTCATTAAGTTAACCAGTCGGTGATTTTAACATTCGACATCAGGGAGGAGGATAGATATTTGCTGAATCGTCTAATCAATTGTTATATCAGGTGGTGGATGATATTTTGAAAGAGGGAATCATACCTTAATACGTCAGAATACAAATTTGGAACCGTTACTTTACCCGGATGACATTGACTTCTACACCGGTATCGTTGTATAAGCCAAGTTTACTCTCGAACGTTTGACTGAAAACAATGTTTTGCGGTGATCGACTGTAAAGAAAGAATTGGCCTGTTTTAGTGATCACTGTTGTAGATCGAGGGTACCGGATAATATTATTGCCGGATTAAGACTATAGACTAGGTGCAGCTATTCTTGTTGTAATTTGTTTGTGAAGATCACACATTACGCATGAGAGCGGTTTACTCTGATCACAAATGTTGTCACCAGGCCGCTTTTGGATTTTGCCCGCGAGGTTCGGCTAAAAAAGTCGTCTGACGGGTGCAATTCCTGCTTCAAGATGCCAAATTCCACAACATCGTGTAAAGACGTGCTTGCCATGTGATATTTGATCCAAGCAATTGCCGAAGGATACTTTGAACACATGGCAATACCAGTGACACCACACTCACTCACATGATATGATTCCGATACGAGATGGGAAACTTCTTAGATATTCTTAGACAGCCAGCTGCCAAAGGAGAGAATCTGTATTTCACCGCAAATTGCATAATCACTTGGATCCTAATTGTCTCTTTTATAATTTGTACAATCTCCACAAATTCTTTTCAGAAATTTGGAGAGAATTGTCTGAATTATGTGGAAAGAAAAATTCATCGAATTCGAAAGAATATAACTGAAGATATCCCGCCCTCTTTTGAACGCACCTTTATAGCTCTGTGACAAGCTGCACAGCATCCTTTGAGATCAATAATGAGAAATGAAAAAGAGCCAATTTTACAAAATGTCATGATCATACACACCTAAATAGTTGCGTCAGTGTCGACTGGTAGAGACCAATCGGATGTGCGTCCGATCCCGTCAACGGGAGCCCAGAAATTGTAATGGTTTACCTCTAAGGAGCTAAGCATGTATTTCTAAAACTGCACTTCACCCAATATCTGGAGATTACTTGAGAAAGAGCTGTAAAGTTTAAGAAAACATTGTGAGACACAAATCTTTGCCCCTCTTTAAAGTTAAAATTCCCTGAAGCCCGCAGTAGCAGAATACGCGTGATTGGGTCTATGACAACAAGTAGATAGATCACCAAGCCGTCAATACTACCTAACTATCCAAAGTCACAGGATTAGGCAGGACTTTACTGAATGTCACCTCTTCGTTCAACACGGAATGTATTCAATATGTCAACGGTTCGATCATTCACAGGGCAATTCTCAGAAGTACTTCCACACACACTAGAACACGTAATTTATTGTTATATGAATGGGCTTAGACATGGGGAGGGGGCACTTTGAACCACCAGGCTTCAAGTGTACCTGGACCAGAGCCGTCTTCGGGTGACACACTTCAGGGATGCATGGGTTAGGGAATATTATTGTTACGAACGAAAAATGGCAATTCATGTATCTTTTTCCTTAATCCTTACTGCCATCATATAATGATCAACATTACACCTGATATAACGCGGTACTGTAATAATGAGTTTCCTAAAAAAGGATAAGTGTTGCTGGATGCAGTTTCAGTGGCAGATTATCAAATTAGGGAGACTGGAAATCGATAACTATTTTAAAAGGAACACCAAATGTGTTTTTGTCGTTCTGATATTCCATTGTAGCAATACCAACTTAGTCACAGGTGAGATGAGACGGGGCTTGGAATTCCTGTGGTACGAACACTCAATGTTACACACACAATGAAGAGACAGGGCCTTCGATAAGAGTAGCTTGCAGTCAATTTGAAAACGTCCCACCACGCGCTTTCACCATAGGTGCAGCTGTCAATATAAAATGTGGATGTAATATCCTGGACTGTATCTTGTGAGTAACCGATTGAATTTTAGTGAGTTCTTCGGTTAAATATGTGTAAAAGTGAAGCAATCTAAACGTTATAGGGTGATATTATATTTCGGGTAGGTTTTAATTAAATGATCCATTGACCCGAACAGTATACTAACGTCGTCGTTGCAGCTGCTAATCTAAAATTTGGATGTAATATCCTGGACTTATCTGGTGAGTAACCGATTGAATTTAATGACAAGGAAAAAATACAGAGGATTGGTTACGTTTGAGAGCAAGAGATGTTTCGACCCGATTCCGCCAATTCGCAGCACAGGTAAACAACACCCTCGGATACCAAGGTTGGAAATATTAAAACCATTTAGATTTCGTACTGATGGTTACATCCAAGTCACCAATGACATCCATCCTGCTTCGCGATAGTGACGCACAACGTACGCAGTAGTTGCACGCCATTCACGCACAAGTGACCCGCTTATCTCTCTACGTTTCGCGTATATTTACAAGCAACTTACACGCGACCGACGCACATGGTAGCTAGCGCGATTTAAGAGATATGAATTGTGATATGGAGTGTAAAAACATACTTTGGTTAAAATCATATGTCAGATTTCTCCTATCCATGGTGGTACGTCTTGTCTCAGAAACGACTTCGAGGAATCGAGCCCTAAGTGTCGGCGATCTTATCTTTATGCATTTCAAAGGACCCCGCCGATAAAATGAATGTCACTGAGGCAATGGTGTCTCTGCCGCTTCAAATGAATGTCACCATGTCAGTGGTGTCTCTGCCACTTACAATGAATGTCACCGAGGCAATGGAGGTTACGTCTTCTCTTACCACAACCATTCAGGGTGTTGTAAAATGTCTTGCTGGCTACAGACCGAAATCATTTTCAAGTTGGAGGCGCTATCTTAGGTTCATCCTCCACGTGCCTTTGATGCTGACCTTCACCCCTCTGGGTGTTGTTGGGAATTGTCTGGCTTTTATCGTTATTGGTCGTGAGCGGCCATTTACATCAACATCTATTTTCCTCAGAGCATTGGCTGTTGCTGATTGCCTTGTGTTGCTAACTGAACTACGCAGTACCATGGAGCGATTGCATTATTATGTGGTATTAATGAACACATATTGGGAATACTATAATACATTGTATCCATATATTCGGATGTTGATGTTGTTTGCCAAGTCGACATCCAACTACCTCACGGTCTGCGTTGCAATCGAGCGGTTTATAGCTGTCTGCAGACCGTTAAAGGCAGCCTCGATCTGCACAAATCGAAACGCTTATATCACAGTTGGATGTGTGTTAAGCTGCTCATTTGTATACGTCATTCCACTGCGGTTTTCCTACATGCTCAAGTACTACTACGATCCTTGCGTTGGCAGGACAAGACCAAGATGGAGGTATTCTGAACTCCATGACCATCCGGTTTACTATATTTTTTATTATCGAAGCCTTGCATTTTTGTTCGTTTCTTTATTGCCAATGATTATTTTGATATTCACCACTTATAATGTGTTGAAATCTCTCAAGGCCTCGAGGAGAAAGACTGACATGGCGACGAGAGGTTTAGACAGCCGACGAAGAGGAGCAAATACAGCCACAATACGGGTGCTGGTGGTCGTGATAGTATTCCTTTTACTAGAGACACCAAAGGCTGTGAGTGACATAGCTAGTATTTTAAACGTGTTTACATCTCTTAGTATTCATTACGCTTGGATGAATCCCTTATACTACATTTCCCGTTTTTTGACCTATTTCAACAGCTTCGTTAATTTCTTCATTTACTGCGCAACAGGCAACCGTTTTAGGAAAGGATTAATTGAGCTGTTCCGACTGAGGAGTGCATGAGGTAACTCATTAAGTTAACCAGTCGATGATTTTAACGTTCGACACCAGGGAGGAGAATAGATCTTTGCTAAATCGTCTAATCGATTGTTGTCTTAGGTGGTGTATGATATTTTGAAAAAGGGAATCATACCTCAATCCGTCAGAATACAATTATGGAACCGTACTTTTCTAGGAGTGACATTTGAACATCTGAACTGGTATCGCTGTAGAAGCCAAATTTATTCTCGAACGTTTGACTTAAAACATTGTTTTGGCTCGGTTTAGGGGCGGAGACCGTAAAGAAAGACTGGACGAGATTACTGATTTAGACAATAGACTCAAGATGCAACATTCCACAACATCGTGTGGTTGAAGATGCGCTCACAATGTTATATCTCATCCAAGCAATCGCCAAAAGATACTGTGATCACATGACAGTACTATTGAAAGCCCACAATTGTTAAAAATAATAGATCAGGGCCCGGTTGTTAATGTCACTAACGCTGGCGTCAACTTACCTTGGTGTTAAGTCTAAAGACTAAAGTAAAGGAGATAACGCTATCTTAAGTTAACTCTACCCGTTATTTGAGACAAAGTAAGTGTTCTGGTTCACTCCCCACTTTTATGATTCTATCATACTTTATAATTTTGTTAGAGATGTTAATAAGGAAACTTTTCATATCGCTCACATTTCTAGAAAAATTGTTTTGATTTATTTTTATGCACCTCGATCAAATGATACTTGATGTCGCGCAGCTTTAGCCCATTGAAATTTTGAGCGCCACTGCCCCATTGGCCCGATTTGGGGGCAGGCTTCCAATAGATATCATTTCTTTATTTCCTCCTTGGTAGAAGATTGCAAAACAACATATTTACAACAACAACAAAAAACAACAAAATTGCACAAACAATATGTTAATGACACGGCCATTCACTGTTCAATTATCAGGAGTACTCTCACACAGGCCCGATTCATTCCAACTTAAATGGGCTTATTTGTTGGCGGGATTTTCGTGTGACACACTTCTGGCACGAATGGGTTCGGGAAAACTAACGAAAGCGGGCAATTCGTGTATCTTTTTGCTTAATCCTTACTGACCTAAAAGCATGATCAACATTATTCCATATACAAGTATAACGCGCTACTGCTTCTAAAAAAGGTAAATGTTGCTAGATGCAGTTTCAGTGGCAGATTATCCAATTACCGAGACTGGAAATCGATAACTTTTTATAAATCAATGCATCTGATTAATACCTCACACCAAACGTGTTATATTTTAGTTCTGATAATCCATTGTAGCAATACCAACTTAGTCACTGGTGAGGAGAGACGGGGCTTGGAATTACTGCGGTACGAACACTCAATGTTACACACACAATGAAGAGACAGGGCCTTCGATAAGAGCAGCTTGCAGTCAATTTGAAAACGTTCCACCACGTGCTTTCACCATAGGTGCAGCTGTCAATATAAAATTTCAATATAATATCCTGGACTTATCTGGTGAGTAACCGATTGAAGTTTAGTGAGTCCCTAGGGTAAAATACATGTATCAGTGAAGCAATCTAAATGTTAGAGGGTGATAATTGTTATACTTGGGCCAGGTTTAATGAAATGGTCCCTAATGCTGATTCAAGACGTCCGAGGAGAGCCTCATCGTAGGTGGGTTCAAAATAGCGAATGGAGGTCAAGAGGTTACCCCAACAGATCGAAATAAGCCAGGATATTGAATGAGAAAATTAACAGTTAGGCCACGGATAGATTAGGCTATTTATTGATGGTTACAGTCCAAGTCACAAATGACATCCATCCTGCTGCGCGTCAGTGACGCACAACGTACGCCGCAGTTGCACGCTATTGACGCACCAGTGACGCATTTATCTCTCTATGTTTCGCGTATATTACGCGCAACTAACCGACGCACTGGGCAGCTGACGCGCCAATGACGCGATTCTAGGGATGTCAATTGTGATTTGGACTGTAAAACATACTTGCGTTACTTCGAGGAATCCAGCCCTAAGTGTTAGCGATCTTATCTTTATGTATTTCTAGGGACAGAACCGATAAAATGAATGTCACTGAGGCAATGGAGTCTCTGCCGCTTCAAATGAATGTCACCGAGGCAATGGAGGTTACGTCTTCTCTTACCACAACCATTCCGGGTGTTGTAAAATGTCTTTATGGCTACAGACCGAAATCATTTTCAAGTTGGAGGAGCTATCTTAGGTTTATCCTCCACGTGCCTTTGATGCTGACCTTCACACCTCTGGGTGTTGTTGGGAATTGTCTTGCTTTTATAGTTATCGGTCGTGAGCGGCCATTAACATCAACATCTATTTTCCTCAGAGCATTGGCTGTTGCTGATTGCCTTGTAGTGCTAACTGAACTACGCAGTACCATGCAGCGATTGCATCATCATGTGGTATTAATGAACACATATTGGGAATACTATAATACATTGTATCCATATATTCGGATGTTGATGTTGTTTGCCAAGTCGACATCCAGCTACCTCACGGTCTGCGTTGCAATCGAGCGGTTTATAGCTGTCTGCAGACCGTTAAAGGCAGCCTCGATCTGCACAAATCGAAACGCTTATATCACAGTTGGATGTGTGTTAAGCTGCTCATTTGTATACGTCATTCCAATGCGGTTTTCCTACTCGCTCAAGTACTACTACGATCCTTGCGTTGGCAGGACAAGACCAAGATGGATACTTTCTGAACTCCATGACCATTCGGTTTACTTTATTTTTTATTTTCGAGGCCTTTCATTTTTGGTCGTTTCTTTATTGCCAATGATCATTTTGATATTCACCACTTATAATGTGTTGAAATCTCTCAAGGCCTCGAGGAGAAAGACTGACATGGCGACGAGAGGTTTAGACAGCCGACGAAGAGGAGCAAATACAGCCACAATACGGGTGCTGGTGGTCGTGATGGTATTCCTTTTACTAGAGACACCAAAGGCTGTGAATGACATAGCTAGTATTTTAAACGTGTTAACATCTCTTAGTACTGATTACGCTTGGACAAATCCCTTATACTACATTTCCCGTTTTTTGACCTATTTCAACAGCTTCGTTAATTTCTTCATTTACTGCGCAACAGGCAACCGTTTTAGGAAAGGATTAATTGAGCTGTTCCGACTGAGGAGTGCATGAGGTAACTCATTAAGTTAACCAGTCGATGATTTTAACGTTCGACATCAGGGAGGAGAATAGATCTTTGCTGAATCGTCTAAGAGGGAATCATACCTCAATCTATCAGAATACAAATTTGGAACCGTTACTTTACCCGGGTGACATTGACTTCTACACCGGTATCGTTGTATAAGCCAAGTTTACTCTCGAACGTTTGACTGAAAACAATGTTTTGCGGTGATCGACTGTAAAGAAAGAATTGGCCTGTTTTAGTGATCACTGTTGTAGATCGAGGGTACCGGATAATATTATTGCCGGATTAAGACTATAGACTAGGTGCAGCTATTCTTGTTGTAATTTGTTTGTGAAGATCACACATTACGCATGAGAGCGGTTTACTCTGATCACAAATGTTGTCACCAGGCCGCTTTTGGATTTTGCCCGCGAGGTTCGGCTTAAAAAGTCGTCTGACGGGTGCAATTCCTGCTTCAAGATGCCGAATTCCACAACATCGTGTAAAGGCGTGCTTGCCATGTGATATTTGATCCAAGCAATTGCCGAAGGATACTTTGAACACATGGCAATACCAGTGACACCACACTCACTCACATGATATGATTCCGATACGAGATAGGAAACTTCTTAGATATTCTTAGACAGCCAGCTGCCATAGGAGAGAATCTGTATTTCACCGCAAATTTCATAATCACTTGGATCCTAATTGTCTCTTTTATAATTTGTACAATCTCCACAAATTCTTTTCAGAAATTTGGAGAGAATTGTCTGAATTATGTGGAAAGAAAAATTCATCGAATTCGAAAGAATATAACTGAAGATATCCCGCCCTCTTTTGAACGCACCTTTACAGCTCTGTGACAAGCTGCACAGCATCCTTTGAGATCAATAATGAGCTCTGAAAAAGAGCCAATTTAACAAAATGTCATGATCATACACACCTAAATAGTTGCGTCAGTGTCGACTGGTAGAGACCAATCGGATGTGCGTTTGATCATTCGCGGTGCGACACTGGTTGGACTACTTGTGTGTGTGGGGGGGGGGGGGACTTCAGATTGTTACAAGGCCAATTGATATACTCGGAAGGGAACATTATGGTCCGATCCCGTCAATGGGGCCCCAGAAATTGTAATGGTTAACCTATAAGGAGCTAAGCGTGTATTTTGATTCGTACATTTGACTTAAAACATTGTTTTGGGTCGGTTTAGGGGCGGAGACCGTAAAGAAAGGCTGGACGAGATTACTGATTGAGACAATAGACTCAAGATGCAACATTCCACAACATCGTGTGATTGAAGACGCGCTTACAATGTGATATCTCATCCAAGCAAACGCCAAAAGAACTGTGATCACATGACAGTACTATTGAAAGCCCACATCACGTGATATGATTCCGATACTAGTTGGGGCATTCTTAAAAAACATTTCACAAAATGTCATGCTCACCTAAATAGTTGCCCTCCGTGCACTTCAAACAAGAGTAATAGACTTTTGCTCACCTGATTCCTGATGTCAGCAGAACCTATTGATGGTCCTGGTTACAGTAATGATAACGACAACAGACCCCTGGGGCACCCATGATTATTGGTCGGGTTATTTACAAGGCGAGTGCCATGGTTGCGTGTTCACCAAACTCCGAAACACTCTGTGTTCAATATCACATGGTTTGAAAAGTCCTGTATAGAAACGAATGTCCGCCGAACAATTGGTTCTTTAATTAGGTGCCTTAATTTCTAAGCTAGTGACGGTAATGGCCTCTACAGAACCATGATATACGACATATCATAATCGGCCAGCCCACGATAGTCTGGACACCTTTTCCAGGGGGACATTTTCCATTCCTACACCGGCTATTGCGAAGCAGGTGAGTTCCTGCTTACTTAAGACTATAAGAGGTACAGGGAGAGTTCTCTCGCCTATCTCCGTTCTCTTGCCTATCAAAACAAAAAATTGCCGGAAGGAACTACTTTAGTAAGTTCCCGACCATGTTACCACAAGACTACAGACTTGGCTTGAAGAAGGTCAAGTTCCAAGTAGGGAAATTAATGGAATCCGTAAGCAGATGTTCCATCATTTCTGGAGGATGATGAAAACAAGGCGGCTTTGGATGATGTTACTAGATATGTAACACACAATATAGTAGACACCCTCTAACCAAGAAATGGCCATTCTTGACAAGAGTATACCGAGTTTTCACCGTGCTTGACCGTGGATCTACCGAGAAATGCAAAACCGCCGTTGTCCGGAACCAAGAAATTACAAAAATCACTGCCCTCTGTTTTCGGGCATCATTGTACATAGTTTGCTCCCTTGAGCAGCTTTCCTATCCTCAGGAATTCTCTTCACTACAGTCATGTCACCACGTAGCATGGGTGGCATTTCGAGTGAAAAGTTCTTCTTGATGAAATTTTTCTCCTGAAATTCAATCTGGTCAAGGCTAAGCCTTACATGCATATTAATGGGACCTCTCTGAAACCGAACGACCACAATTTTACTTAGTAGTAAACCAGCGAGTTTTTTTTTCTTAGTTAAGATCTGTTTAAGTTTCGTGAATACATGTACTAGTATATGCATTTGTTACCAGATTCTTGTATATTAGTTGAGATATTCAACACCCGCCATATATAGATAACAGTAGTAATCGCCAAAAGGTAAGATTGTGTGTTCAGGCACGAGGTGGTCGGGGCAATTTAGCGGAAAAACATATGCCCATATGCCCATAGTTACACTTAAACAGCCAATTTACGCCTTTTGACCTCTGTGACCTTGAAAATTTGGTCAAATCAAAATCCCGTACGATTTGTGATGTATCCTTGCTAGGACAACCTTCCATAAACATTTTATCAAAAACGAGTAACTCATAATAGAGAGATATCACACTTTTTAGGTTTCCACTTCTGGACCCCCTGGTGGCGAAGTTAAGAATAAAATCTGACCATTCATTCACTGCCAGAGCTCACCTGACCTGGGGAGTCATGTGTACAAAGTGTCATGTTCATAGCTCTAGCGGTTAAAAAACCAGCAACTGTTTTTGAAACGGGATACAGACGACGACGGACGACGGACGATAAGGTGTCGTATAGACTCTTCTACGGTGAGCCAAAAAGGTAAGTGTTGCTGGATGCAGTTGCAGCGGCAGATTCTCAAATTACGTAGACCGGAAATCGATAAGTTTTGTAAAGCAATTCATTCAATACCTCACGCTAAACATGTTTGTCGTTCTGATATTCCATTGTAGCAATACCAACTTAGTCGCAGGTGAGATGAGACGGGGCTTGGAATTCCTGCGGTACGAACACTCCATGTTACACACACAATGAAGAGACAGGGCCTTCGATAAGAGCAGCTTGCAGTCAATTTGAAAACGTTCCACCACGTGCTTTCACCATAGGTGCAGCTGTCAATCTAAAATTTGGATGTAATATCCTGGACTGTATCTGGTGAGTTACCGATTGAATTTTAGTGAGTTCTTCGGTTAAATATGTGTAAAAGTGAAGCAATCTAAACGTTATAGGGTGATATTATATTTCGGGTAGGTTTTAATTAAATGATCCATTGACCCGAACAGTATACTAACGTCGTCGTTGCAGCTGCTAATCTAAAATTTGGATGTAATATCCTGGACTTATCTGGTGAGTAACCGATTGAATTTAATGACAAGGGAAAAATACAGAGGATTGGTTACGTTTGAGAGCAAGAGATGTTTCGACCCGATTCAGCCAATTCGCAGCACAGGTAAACAACAACCTGGGATACCAAGGTTGGAAATAATAAAACCATTTAGATTTCGTACTGATGGTTACATCCAAGTCACCAATGACATCCATCCTGCTTCGCGATAGTGACGCACAACGTACGCAGTAATTGCACGCCATTCACGCACAAGTAACCCGCTTAACTCTCTACGTTTCGCGTATATTTACAAGCAACTTACACGCGAACGACGCACTGGGTAGCTAGCGCGATTTAAGAGATGTGAATTGTGATATGGAGTGTAAAAACATACCTGCGTTAAAATGATATGTCAGATTTCTCCTATCCATGGTGGTACGTCTTGTCTCAGAAACGACTTCGAGGAATCGAGCCCTAAGTGTCGGCGATCTTATCTTTATGCATTTCAAAGGACCCCGCCGATAAAATGAATTTTACAGAGTCAATGGAGTCTCTGCCGCTTCAAATGAATGTCACCATGTCAGTGGTGTCTCTGCCACTTACAATGAATGTCACCGAGGCAATGGAGGTTACGTCTTCTCTTACCACAACCATTCAGGGCGTTGTGAAATGTCTTTCTCGCTACAGACCGAAATCATTTTCAAGTTGGAGGCGCTATCTTAGGTTTATCCTCCACGTGCCTTTGATGCTGACCTTCACACCTCTGGGTGTTGTTGGGAATTGTCTGGCTTTTATAGTTATCGGTCGTGAGCGGCCATTAACATCAACATCTATTTTCCTCAGAGCATTGGCTGTTGCTGATTGCCTTGTAGTGCTAACTGAACTACGCAGTACCATGCAGCGATTGCATTATTATGTGGTATTAATGAACACATATTGGGAATACTATAACACATTGTATCCATATATTCGGATGTTGATGTTGTTTGCCAAGTCGACATCCAACTACCTCACGGTCTGCGTTGCAATCGAGCGGTTTATAGCTGTCTGCAGACCGTTAAAGGCAGCCTCGATCTGCACAAATCGAAACGCTTATATCACAGTTGGATGTGTGTTAAGCTGCTCATTTGTATACGTCATTCCACTGCGGTTTTCCTACTCGCTCAAGTACTACTACGATCCTTGCGTTGGCAGGACAAGACCAAGATGGATATATTCTGAACTCCATGACCATCCGGTTTACTATATTTTTTATTTTCGAGGCCTTTCATTTTTGTTCGTTTCTTTATTGCCAATGATTATTTTGATATTCACCACTTATAATGTGTTGAAATCTCTCAAGGCCTCGAGGAGAAAGACTGACATGGCGACGAGAGGTTTAGACAGCCGACGAAGAGGAGCAAATACAGCCACAATACGGGTGCTGGTGGTCGTGATGGTATTCCTTTTACTAGAGACACCAAAGGCTGTGGAAGACATAGCTGGTATTTTAGACGAGTTTACATCTCTAAATACTGACTACGCTTGGACAAACCCCTTATACTACATTTCCCGTTTTTTGACCTATTTCAACAGCTTCGTTAATTTCTTCATTTACTGCGCAACAGGCAACCGTTTTAGGAAAGGATTAATTGAGCTGTTCCGACTGAGAAGTGCATGAGGTAACTCATTAAGTTAACCAGTCGGTGATTTTCACGTACGACATTAGGGAGGAGGATAGATATTTGCTGAATCGTCTAATCAATTGTTATATCAGGTGGTGGATGATATTTTGAAAAAGGGAATCATACCTCAATCCGTCAGAATACAATTATGGAACCGTTACTTTTCCATGAGTGACATTTGAACATCTGCACTGGTATCGCTGTAGAAGCCAAATTTATTCTCGAACGTTTGACTTAAAACATTGTTTTGGCTTGGTTTAGGGGCGGAGACCGTAAAGAAAGACTGGACGAGATTACTGATTTAGACAATAGACTCAAGATGTAACATTTCACAGCATCGTGTGATTGAAGACGCGCTCACAATGTTATATCTCATCCAAGCAATCGGCAAAAGATACTGTGATCACATGACAGTACTATTGAAAGCCCAACAGATCAGGGCCCGGTTGTTAATGTCACTAACGCTGGCGTTAACTTACCTTGGTGTTAAGTCTAAAGGCTAAAGTGAAGGAGATAACGCTATCTTAAGTTAACTCTTACGTTAGCAACAAAAGTTGCTTTGAACTACCAGGCCCTGACCATATTTTCCGTTGATGACAAGGGGTTGACAACGACACCAACGCCAGACTAGCATGTATACCCAACAACATTCCATTGACTTCAAAGGTCACTTTCTGACACCTCGCCCACTCGCTAAGAGAGCCAGAAAGAAGAATACAGCCCGCCGTGAGCAGATCATGTTGCAGAAACCTTTGTTTGCGAGAAGCGGCAATGTTGACTTTCCTCTTTTGAACGCAGTAACGTGGTACTGTTAGAATGAGATCCCTAAAAAAGGTAAGTGTTGCTGGACGCATTTTCAGTGGCAGATTATCCAATTACGGAGACTGGAAATCGATAACGTTTTATAAATCAATGCATTTGATTAATGCCTCACACCAAACGTGCTTCGTTTTAGTTCTGATATTCCATTGTAGCAATACCAACTTAGTCGCAGGTGAGATGAGACGGGGCTCGGAATTACTGCGGTACGAACACTCCATGTTACACACACAATGAAGAGACAGAGCCTTCGATAAGAGTAGCTTGCTGTTAATTTGAAAACGTTCCACCACGTGCTTTCACCATAGGTGCAGCTGTCAATATAAAATTTGGATGTAATATCCTGGACTTATGGTGAGTAACCGATTGAATTTTAGTGAGTCCCTAGGGTAAAATACATGTATCAGTGAAGCAATCTAAACGTTAGAGGGTGATAATTGTTATACTTGGGTTGGGTTTAATGAAATGGTCCCTGACGCTGATTCAAGACGTCCGAGGAGAGCCTCATCGTAGGTGGGTTCAAAATGGCGAATGGAGGTCAAGAGGTTACCCCAACAGATCGAAATAAGCCAGGATATTGAATGAGAAAATTAACAGTTAGGCCACGGATAGATTAGGCTATTTATTGATGGTTACAGTCCAAGTCACAAATGACATCCATCCTGCTGCGCGTCAGTGACGCACAACGTACGCCGCAGTTGCACGCTATTGACGCACCAGTGACGCATTTATCTCTCTATGTTTCGCGTATATTACGCGCAACTAACCGACGCACTGGGCAGCTGACGCGCCAATGACGCGATTCTAGGGATGTCAATTGTGATTTGGACTGTAAAACATACTTGCGTTACTTCGAGGAATCCAGCCCTAAGTGTAAGCGATCTTATCTTTATGTATTTCTAGGGACAGAACCGATAAAATGAATGTCACTGAGGCAATGGAGTCTCTGCCGCTTCAAATGAATGTCACCGAGGCAATGGAGGTTATGTCTTCTCTTACCACAACCATTCCGGGTGTTGTAAAATGTCTTGCTGGCTACAGACCGAAATCATTTTCAAGTTGGAGGCGTTATCTTAGGTTCATCCTCCACGTGCCTTTGATGCTGACCTTCACACCTCTGGGTGTTGTTGGGAATTGTCTGGCTTTTATCGTTATCGGTCGTGAGCGGCCATTAACATCAACATCTATTTTCCTCAGAGCATTGGCTGTTGCTGATTGCCTTGTAGTGCTAACTGAACTACGCAGTACCATGGAGCGATTGCATCATCATGTGGTATTAATGAACACATATTGGGAATACTATAACACATTGTATCCATATATTCTGATGTTGATGTTGTTTGCCAAGTCGACATCCAGCTACCTCACGGTCTGCGTTGCAATCGAGCGGTTTATAGCTGTCTGCAGACCGTTAAAGGCAGCCTCGATCTGCACAAATCGAAACGCTTATATCACAGTTGGATGTGTGTTAAGTTGCTCATTTGTATACGTCATTCCAATGCGGTTTTCCTACATGCTCAAGTACATCTACGATCCTTGCGTTGGCAGGACGAGACCAAGATGGAGGTATTCTGAACTCTATTACCATCCGGTTTACTATATTTTTTATTACCGAAGCCTTGCATTTTTGGTCGTTTCTTTATTGCCAATGATCATTTTGATATTCACCACTTATAATGTGTTGAAATCTCTCAAGGCCTCGAGGAGAAAGACTGACATGGCGACGAGAGGTTTAGACAGCCGACGAAGAGGAGCAAATACAGCCACAATACGGGTGCTGGTGGTCGTGATAGTATTCCTTTTACTAGAGACACCAAAGGCTGTGAATGACATAGCTAGTATGTTAAACGTGTTAACATCTCTCAGTATTGATTACGCTTGGATAAATCCCTTATACTACATTTCCCGATTTTTGACCTATTTCAACAGCTTCGTTAATTTCTTCATTTACTGCGCAACAGGCAACCGTTTTAGGAAAGGACTAATTGAGCTGTTCCGGCTGAGAAGTGCATGAGGTAACTCATTAAGTTAACCAGTCGGTGATTTTAACGTACGACATTAGGGAGGAGGATAGATATTTGCTGAATCGTCTAATCAATTGTTATATCAGGTGGTGGATGATATTTTGAAAGAGGGAATCATACCTTAATCCGTCAGAATACAAATTTGGAACCGTTACTTTACCCGAGTGACATTGACTTCTACACCGGTATCGTTGTATAAGCCAAGTTTACTCTCGAACGTTTGACTTAAAACATTGTTTTGCGGTGATCGACTGTAAAGAAAGAATTGGCCTGTTTTAGTGATCACTGTAGTAGATCGAGGGTACCGGATAATATTATTGCCGGATTAAGACTATAGACTAGGTGCAGCTATTCTTGTTGTAATTTGTTTGTGAAGATCACACATTACGCATGAGAGCGGTTTACTCTGATCACAAATGTTGTCACCAGGCCGCTTTTGGATTTTGCCCGCGAGGTTCGGCTTAAAAAGTCGTCTGACGGGTGCAATTCCTGCTTCAAGATGCCGAATTCCACAACATCGTGTAAAGGCGTGCTTGCCATGTGATATTTGATCCAAGCAATTGCCGAAGGATACTTTGAACACATGGCAATACCAGTGACACCACACTCACTCACATGATATGATTCCGATACGAGATGGAAAACTTCTTAGATATTCTGAGACAGCCAGCTGCCATAGGAGAGAATCTGTATTTCACCGCAAATTTCATAATCACTTGGATCCTAATTGTCTCTTTTATAATTTGTACAATCTCCACAAATTCTTTTCAGAAATTTGGAGAGAATTGTCTGAATTATGTGGAAAGAAAAATTCATCGAATTCGAAAGAATATAACTGAAGATATCCCGCCCTCATTTGAACGCACTTTTACAGCTCTGTGACAAGCTGCACAGCATCCTTTGAGATCAATAATGAGCTCTGAAAAAGAGCCAATTTTACAAAATGTCATGATCATACACACCTAAATAGTTGCGTCAGTGTCGACTGGTAGAGACCAATCGGATGTGCGTCCGATCCCGTCAACGGGGCCCCAGAAATTGTAATGGTTTACCTCTAGGGAGCTAAGCATGTATTTCTAAAACTGCACTTCACCCAATATCTGGAGATTACTTGAGAAAGAGCTTTAAAATTTAAGAAAACATTGTGAGACACAAATCTTTGCCCCTCTTTAAAGTTAAAATTCCCTGAAGCCCGCAGTAGCAGAATACGCGTGATTGGGTCTATGACAACAAGTAGATAGATCACCAAGCCGTCAATACTACCTAACTATCCAAAGTCACAGGATTAGGCAGGACTTTACTGAATGTCACCTCTTCGTTCAACACGGAATGTATTCAATATGTCAACGGTTCGATCATTCACAGGGCAATTCTCAGAAGTACTTCCACACACACTAGAACACGTGATTTATTCTTATATGAATGGGCTTATACATGGGGAGGGGGCACTTTGAACCACAAGGCTTCAAGTGTACCTGGACCAGAGCCGTCTTCGGGTGACACACTTCAGGGATGCATGGGTTTGGGAATATTATTGTTATGAACGAAAAATGGCAATTCGTGTATCTTTTTCCTTAATCCTTACTGCCATCATATAATGATCAACATTACACCTGATATAACGCGGTATTGTAATTATGAGTTTCCTAAAAAAGGATAAGTGTTGCTGGATGCAGTTTCAGTGGCAGATTATCAAATTAGGGAGACTGGAAATCGATAACTATTTTAAAAGGAACACCAAATGTGTTTTTGTCGTTCTGATAATCCATTGTAGCAATACCAACTTAGTCGCAGGTGAGATGAGACGGGGCTTGGAATTCCTGTGGTACGAACACTCCATGTTACACACACAATGAAGAGACAGAGCCTTTGATAAGAGCAGCTTGCAGTCAATTTGAAAACGTTCCACCACGTGCTTTCACCATTGGTGCAGCTGTCAATCTAAAATGTGGATGTAATATCCTGAACTGTATCTGGTGAGTAACCGATTGAATTTTAGTGAGTTCTTCGGTTAAATATGTGTAAAAGTGAAGCAATCTAAACGTTATAGGGTGATATTATATTTCGGGTAGGTTTTAATTAAATGATCCATTGACCCGAACAGTATACTAACGTCGTCGTTGCAGCTGCTAATCTAAAATTTGGATGTAATATCCTGGACTTATCTGGTGAGTAACCGATTGAATTTAATGACAAGGGAAAAATACAGAGGATTGGTTACGTTTGAGAGCAAGAGATGTTTCGACCCGATTCCGCCAATTCGCAGCACAGGTAAACAACACCCTCGGATACCAAGGTTGGAAATATTAAAACCATTTAGATTTCGTACTGATGGTTACATCCAAGTCACCAATGACATCCATCCTGCTTCGCGATAGTGACGCACAACGTACGCAGTAGTTGCACGCCATTCACGCACAAGTGACCCGCTTATCTCTCTACGTTTCGCGTATATTTACAAGCAACTTACGCGCGAACGACGCACTGGGTAGCTAGCGCGATTTAAGAGATGTGAATTGTGATATGGAGTGTAAAAACATACTTGCGTTAAAATGATATGTCAGATTTCTCCTATCCATGGTGGTACGTCTTGTCTCAGAAACGACTTCGAGGAATCGAGCCCCAAGTGTCGGCGATCTTATCTCTATGCATTTCAAAGGACCCCGCCGATAAAATGAATTTTACAGAGTCAATGGTGTCTCTGCCGCTTCAAATGAATGTCACCATGTCAGTGGTGTCTCTGCCACTTACAATGAATGTCACCGAGGCAATGGAGGTTACGTCTTCTCTTACCACAACCATTCAGGGCGTTGTGAAATGCCTTTCTCGCTACAGACCGAAATCATTTTCAAGTTGGAGGCGCTATCTTAGGTTTATCCTCCACGTGCCTTTGATGCTGACCTTCACACCTCTGGGTGTTGTTGGGAATTGTCTGGCTTTTATCGTTATCGGTCGTGAGCGGCCATTAACATCAACATCTATTTTCCTCAGAGCATTGGCTGTTGCTGATTGCCTTGTAGTGCTAACTGAGCTACGCAGTACCATGGAGCGATTGCATTATTATGTGGTATTAATGAACACATATTGGGAATACTATAACACATTGTACCCATATATTCGGATGTTGATGTTGTTTGCCAAGTCGACATCCAACTACCTCACGGTCTGCGTTGCAATCGAGCGGTTTATAGCTGTCTGCAGACCGTTAAAGGCAGCCTCGATCTGCACAAATCGAAACGCTTATATCACAGTTGGATGTGTGTTAAGCTGCTCATTGGCATACGTCATTCCACTGCGGTTTTCCTACTCGCTCAAGTACTACTACGATCCTTGCGTTGGCAGGACGAGGCCTAAATGGACGCGTTCTGAACTCTATTACCATCCGTTTTACAATATTTTTTATTATCGAAGCCTTGCATTTTTGGTCGTTTCTTTATTGCCAATGATCATTTTGATATTCACCACTTATAATGTGTTGAAATCTCTCAAGGCCTCGAGGAGAAAGACTGACATGGCGACGAGAGGTTTAGACAGCCGACGAAGAGGAGCAAATACAGCCACAATACGGGTGCTGGTGGTCGTGATAGTATTCCTTTTACTAGAGATACCAAAGGCTGTGAATGACATGGCTAGTAGTTTAAACGTGTTAACATCTGTCAGTATTGATTACGCTTGGATAAATCCCTTATACTACATTTCCCGATTTTTGACCTATTTCAACAGCTTCGTTAATTTCTTCATTTACTGCGCAACAGGCAACCGTTTTAGGAAAGGACTAATTGAGCTGTTCCGGCTGAGAAGTGCATCAGGTAACTCATTAAGTTAACCAGTCGGTGATTTTAACATTCGACATCAGGGAGGAGGATAGATATTTGCTGAATCGTCTAATCAATTGTTATATCAGGTGGTGGATGATATTTTGAAAGAGGAAATCATACCTTAATCCGTTAGAATACAAATTTGGAACCGTTACTTTACCCGGGTGACATTGACTTCTACACCGGTATCGTTGTATAAGCCAAGTTTACTCTCGAACGTTTGACTGAAAACAATGTTTTGCGGTGATCGACTGTAAAGAAAGAATTGGCCTGTTTTAGTGATCACTGTAGTAGATCGAGGGTACCGGATAATATTATTGCCGGATTAAGACTATAGACTAGGTGCAGCTATTCTTGTTGTAATTTGTTTGTGAAGATCACACATTACGCATGAGAGCGGTTTACTCTGATCACAAATGTTGTCACCAGACCGCTTTTGGATTTTGCCCGCGAGGTTCGGCTTAAAAAGTCGCCTGACGGGTGCAATTCCTGCTTCAAGATGCCAAATTCCACAACATCGTGTAAAGACGTGCTTGCCATGTGATATTTGATTCAAGCAATTGCCGAAGGATACTTTGAACACATGGCAATACCAGTGACACCACACTCACTCACATGATATGATTCCGATACGAGATAGGAAACTTCTTAGATATTCTTAGACAGCCAGCTGCCATAGGAGAGAATCTGTATTTCACCGCAAATTTCATAATCACTTGGATCCTAATTGTCTCTTTTATAATTTGTACAATCTCCACAAATTCTTTTCAGAAATTTGGAGAGAATTGTCTGAATTATGTGGAAAGAAAAATTCATCGAATTCGAAAGAATATAACTGAAGATATCCCGCCCTCTTTTGAACGCACCTTTACAGCTCTGTGACAAGCTGCACAGCATCCTTTGAGATCAATAATGAGCTCTGAAAAAGAGCCAATTTAACAAAATGTCATGATCATACACACCTAAATAGTTGCGTCAGTGTCGACTGGTAGAGACCAATCGGATGTGCGTTTGATCATTCGCGGTGCGACACTGGTTGGACTACTTGTGTGTGTGGGGGGGGGGGGGCCTTCAGATTGTTACAAGGCCAATTGATATACTCGGAAGGGAACATTATGGTCCGATCCCGTCAATGGGGCCCCAGAAATTGTAATGGTTAACCTATAAGGAGCTAAGCGTGTATTTTGATTCGTACATTTGACTTAAAACATTGTTTTGGGTCGGTTTAGGGGCGGAGACCGTAAAGAAAGGCTGGACGAGATTACTGATTGAGACAATAGACTCAAGATGCAACATTCCACAACATCGTGTGATTGAAGACGCGCTTACAATGTGATATCTCATCCAAGCAAACGCCAAAAGAACTGTGATCACATGACAGTACTATTGAAAGCCCACATCACGTGATATGATTCCGATACTAGTTGGGGCATTCTTAAAAAACATTTCACAAAATGTCATGCTCACCTAAATAGTTGCCCTCCGTGCACTTCAAACAAGAGTAATAGACTTTTGCTCACCTGATTCCTGATGTCAGCAGAACCTATTGATGGTCCTGGTTACAGTAATGATAACGACAACAGACCCCTGGGGCACCCATGATTATTGGTCGGGTTATTTACAAGGCGAGTGCCATGGTTGCGTGTTCACCAAACTCCGAAACACTCTGTGTTCAATATCACATGGTTTGAAAAGTCCTGTATAGAAACGAATGTCCGCCGAACAATTGGTTCTTTAATTAGGTGCCTTAATTTCTAAGCTAGTGACGGTAATGGCCTCTACAGAACCATGATATACGACATATCATAATCGGCCAGCCCACGATAGTCTGGACACCTTTTCCAGGGGGACATTTTCCATTCCTACACCGGCTATTGCGAAGCAGGTGAGTTCCTGCTTACTTAAGACTATAAGAGGTACAGGGAGAGTTCTCTCGCCTATCTCCGTTCTCTTGCCTATCAAAACAAAAAATTGCCGGAAGGAACTACTTTAGTAAGTTCCCGACCATGTTACCACAAGACTACAGACCTGGCTTGAAGAAGGTCAAGTTCCAAGTAGGGAAATTAATGGAATCCGTAAGCAGATGTTCCATCATTTCTGGAAGATAATGAAAACAAGGCGGCTTTGGATGATGTTACTAGATATGTAACACACAATATAGTAGACACCCTCTAACCAAGAAATGGCCATTCTTGACAAGAGTATACCGAGTTTTCACCGTGCTTGACCGTGGATCTACCGAGAAATGCAAAACCGCCGTTGTCCGGAACCAAGAAATTACAAAAATCACTGCCCTCTGTTTTCGGGCATCATTGTACATAGATTGCTCCCTTGAGCAGCTTTCCTATCCTCAGGAATTCTCTTCACTACAGTCATGTCAGCACGTAGCATGGGTGGCATTTCGAGTGAAAAGTTCTTCTTGATGAAATTTTTCTCCTGAAATTCAATCTGGTCAAGGCTAAGCCTTACATGCATATTAATGGGACCTCTCTGAAACCGAACGACCACAATTTTACTTAGTAGTAAACCAGCGAGTTTTTTTTCTTAGTTAAGATCTGTTTAAGTTTCGTGAATACATGTACTAGTATATGCATTTGTTACCAGATTCTTGTATATTAGTTAAGATATTCAACACCCGCCATATATAGATAACAGTAGTAGTCGCCAAAAGGTAAGATTGTGTGTTTAGGCACGAGGTGGTCGGGGCAATTTAGCGGAAAAACATATGCCCATATGCCCATAGTTACACTTGAACAGCCAATTTACGCCTTTTGACATCTGTGACCTTGAAAATTTGGTCAAATCAAAATCCCGTACGATTTGTGATGTATCCTTGCTAGGACAACCTTCCATAAACATTTTATCAAAAACGAGTAACTCATAATAGAGAGATATCACACTTTTTAGGTTTCCACTTCTGGACCCCCTGGTGGCGAAGTTAAGAATAAAATCTGACCATTCATTCACTGCCAGAGCTCACCTGACCTGGGGAGTCATGTTTACAAAGTGTCATGTTCATAGCTCTAGCGGTTAAGAAACCAGCAACTGTTTTTGAAACGGGATACAGACGACGACGGACGACGGATGACGGACGATAAGGTGTCGTATAGACTCTTCTACGGTGAGCCAAAAAGGTAAGTGTTGCTGGATGCAGTTGCAGCGGCAGATTCTCAAATTACGTAGACCGGAAATCGATAAGTTTTGTAAAGCAATTCATTCAATACCTCACGCTAAACATGTTTGTCGTTCTGATATTCCGTTGTAGCAATACCAACTTAGTCACAGGTGAGATGAGACGGGGCTTGGAATTCCTGCGGTACGAACACTCCATGTTACACACACAATGAAGAGACAGGGCCATCAATACAATGCGTATCAGTTAGTCGTCAGCGCTATGTTAGTGGCATCCGCGCGAACTATACCTGAATGTGTGTTTCGGAAGAATATCCGTCCTAACTGGAAGGAAACGTTCAAGCCACTTCACCAGAGAATGCGCGACGCCCGACTAGCCTGGACAGCAGCGGGTAAGCCCAGGGACTCGGATACTGCTGTCTAGAGACATCATAAAGAGATGAAAAAAGCTTTTCGCGCGGAGCTTTGCCGGCAAAATGCAACGCTACAACAAGAGTTCTACCGGGAACTCGGTAAAAGCGCAGAAATTGATCAAACTAAGTTCTGGAAACTGCTCAAAGGCAGCCGTCGGACCCCAAATAAACTACCGCCACCGATGTGCTTTGACGGGACAACCTTCTATAGTTTCACAGACATAACGCGTAAAATGGGCGAAATACTATGACAAATTCTGCACACAAAAAGAAAAACCAAAATATGACGCCGCCTTCAAACGGTTTGTGGATACCATGGTCGTATCTACCATGGGCCCATCATTGATCATGGATGGAATCCATCATAATTCTTTTGACGTGTCATGAAAGAATTCATTTTAGAATTATAGTTATTTTCCAGAATTCTAAATACCACTTAATAAATGGGTTTGTACTTTGCTGCATACGTTCATTTGTATGGGACCCAACGTCAGTGGACCCATGATGGAACTCCAATCAATGAAGAGTCCAAGGGCCATCAGCGGATCTCTCCTGGGCCATCAGCGGATCTCTCCTAGGCCATCAGCGGATCTCTCCTAGGCCATCAGCGGATCTCTCCTAGGCCATCAGCGGATCTCTCCTGGGCCATCAGCGGATCTCTCCTGGGCCATCAGCGGATCTCTCCTAGGCCATCAGCGGATCTCTCCTAGGCCATCAGCGGATCTCTCCTGGGCCATCAGCGGATCTCTCCTAGGCCATCAGCGGATCTCTCACGGGCCATCATAGAATCTAGATGGGATCCGTGTGTAAAACGTGGTTGGTGATAATCATCATAGACCCATCAATGGGCCCATCAATGACCCGTGCTCGGACACCTTTGACTATACACAACGGCCAGAAAAAACTGGCAGAAACGTCGCAGTAAAAAACAGCGAGGAAGAGTAACCCAAACATTTAATGAATTACTTAACGATAATACTTTAAAGATTGTATACATGCATACAAAATGGAATAAGATACAGTAACTACGAATCTTATACGAATGCTATCCGTAGTTTCGACCAAGCCACATTTAGAGACGGGTAACAGTCATCTCATTTGTCAGCCGTGATAAGAAATTGAGCTAACCACCGCCTGAAAAACACCCCATTCCTCCGAACAGCCGCATGTAAAAACACCAAGATTTCTTGTGCCTTCAAAACACTTCACTTCATAAACAAGTATTGATTGATGCCCATGTTATTTAGAGACGGGGTAACAATCATCTCAGCGCCTCGCTGTGATTGAAGGTTGACCCTATCAATCTTGGTTCATCAACGTCGCATATCCTCAGGGATCACAATGATTGGAAACAAAGCAACATTTGTAAAGGTCGCGCCTCAAGCCCGTAACGACCAATCACGCGAGGAGTTTCGCACCGAGAGACAGCTAGAGGATTTCAGGAGGTTTTCCCATCCGCGCTGCTACGCCTTGCTTTTTTGTATCTTAAAAAATCACCGAGTGTACAGCTGCTCAATGGTGATGGACCTGCATGATTGGAATCGAACCAGTACCTCAGAAGTGACAGGCGCCGATGTTGCTATTGCACTACTCCGAAGACTCAGTGTCGTTGTGATATGTTGAGAAGAGATTTTGTTATTTTCATGCGGATGAAACATTCTGCCAACGAGACATGCATAAGTCACATCAAAGATGAGCGGCGATATAAACAAATAGCGAAGCAATTTTTACATTATCGGATAAAAAGTTGACGTCTTGAACCGTTCGGTCAAACCCATCACGCCTTCGGAAATAATTGCTTTTCGCTATTTTGTGTTCTTCTTCGCTTGTCTAGTTTTTATGCTGAATTTGCCAGATGGGAGAGAGACAATGAAAGGATTTGATGATAAGACGTTTTTCTACTGACACACAGTCTAAAGTCTATTATTTTTCACTTTTTTACTAAATTTCATTTAAAGGCTGGGGTCTATTCATAATATTTTGTCCGCGTTTTAGGCTCTGGAGCACGAACTTGGACCTTGGCGATTTAGCAAGGAAAACTGCGGAAACAGCCTAAAAAACACCATGAGAATATCTATATTAGATATGTGATAGATATTTGTAAAGTAATATTCCATAGATTGAAATTGTAAACCGCGATATTCAACCACCATTCAGCCAAGCCCCATCATGCATGAAATTGTGTCTTTTCATTTTTTTTCTCCAACCGTTTTTTTCAATCGCCGTATTGGGGAGAAGATAAAACGTGGCGAATTATTACAAATATTTATCATATCACATCGATATGCTCAGACTGTTTTAAATTTATCATATAGCTAACATCGATATTTTCATACTGGGTCTGGGCAGATTCCGCAAAATCGCCTAACAGCCACGATAGACTACTCGTCACATTTTCTTTGAAGTTCGAAGGCTTCCCGACCAAAAAACCAGAATCGTCTCTCTTTTTAGAATGTAGTTGTTTACACTGAGGTCGCAATCTTTTGTGTACTCTCCTGGTGACTCGCAGTATGTTACAAATTGTTATAGAATAGGCCAGCTAACAGTGCATTCTCTCTTCTCATAATCTATCAGAATCCATCATACAATACAATACAATACAATAAAAACTTGTAAGGCGCTCAAATCCAGCAATTAAACTGTTCGAGTGCGCCCCTAGCGAGCAAAGTACTTCTGAAATAGGACGGTCTTGAATGAATGAATGAATTGAAAAACTTATATAGGGCGCCTTTCCGTGGTCCACCACGCTCAAGGCGCCACCCCCCCTAAATAGTCCTCAAACAAGGTGTTTTTGAGTTGCCTCTTAAATGATGTTTCTGGTAGAGCCCTGACGGAAACAGGAAGTTTGTTCCACAGGTATGGGCCACAGCATGAGAAGCTGCGGTCACCATACCTGGACTTACTTCTTTTGATTTTAAGCGCCTTGAACGTGGTGGACCTCGTACAGCCGCTTGTCGCCACCAGCAAATCTGACAGGTACATCGGACCCCCACTGCTCACTACTGTCTTGTGTACAAGAGTCAGAATTTTGTAAACGACTCTTGCCTTGACAGGAAGCCAATGGAGCTCGCGGAGCAGTGGGGTGATGCTGTCAAATTTCCTGCGGCGACAAACAAGCCTAGCAGCGGAATTTAGCACACGTTGCAAAGGAGCCAGGGTCTTATCTGGTAGACCATAGAGTATGGCATTGTTAGTGTCTAGTCGGGAGACAACCAATGCGTGCACAAGCCTTACTACTTTAGAGTGTTCCTGAAAGCAAGGAGTGACTGAGTATCCCGTAGATTACAGCTTAGAGAGTTCCACAGTTGGGGAGCCAGAAAACTGAAGGCACGCCCATCAAATGATGTAGTCTTTGAACGCGGCACAGATAGGAGGTTCTTGTCAGATGATCGAAGTGACCTCGATGGGGTGTATAACTGCAAACGATCCTGCAGGTAATCAGGGGCAATACCATTTACCGCCTTGTAGACTAGAGTTACCACCTTGAACTCGATACGGGCATCATGTCTTTCAATATTTTTTCTTCTCCTTCTCTATGAATTTTCGTCAACTTTGGCAAAACAAGAACACGGTCCTATATGAAGATTAATGGATTTGTTTAAGGTCATTCTTTCAGTTAAGTTCGGTTCATTGTGAAATGATTGAGGTAGAACTGCATGTCTAAGCAGCTCAGGCGAGTACCCGTCCGTCCTCCAAACCAACTCTTAACCCCACACACGATGGTCCTCTTCCGCCCACATCTCTAAAATCACGGGTTCTCGATGTCTGTAACCGGAAATCTAAGAAACCTAATCCGTCGACAAATTTGTATGTATGAGATATGAAATACATACCGTCCTCCCAATCAATTCTTCCGCGTTAGATTGTTTTACAGAAAGATCTTACCAAAGGTACTTGGCCGACCTCTTGTCACTAAACTGTACACTGCGATCACAAATAGTAATGTTACACGGCTAGACTTGCTATACTCTGTTTCTTCAGCATCGGTTGGGCCAACGCTAATATAATATAGGATAATCAAGTGTTGTGCAACACCACTATCTTTTGGTAAATGTGACAGGTCACATTCCAGAGTTCAACTCAGTACCTATTCTACTTTTAGCCAGAACGGTACGAAAAACACTATACCATGCCAGATATGCGGCCTTCTCTCGAACGAGAAGGATGATCTCCGCTCTACCTGCTGTGAAAGTCTCCCCCACTCTGTACCATGACCCTTTAAGTTAGTCGCATCACCGTAAAGAATGCTACGCTGATCAGCCTGCGCCGTGACACGGTAGCGTCATCGCCATAAATTTCCCGGGGCAGCAGCTGAACGCCGTCATCACATACTACCATATGTGAACCAGGCTGGATATAAGTCATAATCCGGCGCAGCGATAGAAGTGTGACCAGGCGGCCCTGCCGTCTCTGCTTAAATGGGCCGCCATTGAAGTAGTACGTGTACGTGAGCTCCATTTCTTAGCTCATGAGCAAGAAACCTCATTTTCGGCCCTGTATAGGAAGAACCGACTGCCTTTCTTTGCTTTCGAGGAAGAAATGATATGATTTCTTTCATTCATAGGAAGAAACGACTGCCTTTCTTTGCTTTTGAGGAAGAATTGGCATGATTTCTTTCATTCATAGGAAGAAATGACTGCCTTTCTTTGCTTTTGAGGAAGAATTGACATGATTTCTTTCAATTATAGGAAGAAACGACTGCCTTTCTTTGCTTTTGAGGAAGAAATGACATGATTTCTTTCATTTATAGGAAGAAATGACTGCCTTTCTTTGCTTTTGAGGAAGAATTGACATGGTTTCTTTCAATTATAGGAAGAAACTACCGCCTTTCTTTGCCTTTTGAGGAAGAATTGACATGCTTTCTTTCATTGAGGGAAGAAACGATTGCCTTTCTTTGCTTTTAAAGAAGAATTGACATGCTTTCTTTTATTCATATGAAGAACGTAGGAGGAAACAGGGCAACCAGGAATGTGGAACCTAACACTTTTTGGAGACAGTCGATGAATCGAATCTGATACCTTAAGTGTGACAGGTCCTAAATTTGTCATCTGTCCACTCCGACAGCTAATCAGGACCGTCTCGGGTGAAGCTAAGACGTACAAAACGGGCGAAGAAGTTTGCAGTGTGCACGGGACCCGCCGAGCTCAAAATACTCGCATTATGATTGTTGTCTGAGCCGATGGCATCATTTGTCGGCTTTCGGCTGACGTTTGACCCGGATTCTTCACATAGCTCGAGACCGAAATGAAAACTTGGAAAAGAGGATTTCCCGGCTGGAAGCACTACATAGAAAAGAAGACGAGGATGGGCAGAAACGTTTTTAAAAGGAAGATTTTGCTGACGAATATAGCTATACCAGCCGTGATCTCTTTGTAACAACTGACATCCTTCCGGTCTGGCTCGCAAGATGGATGACAGAAACAGCTTCCGTTTCCGGTTACTTTGATCTTTGGCTGAGCCGTCAGCACCCTCGTCCCAAGTCATTGCACCTTCGCCAATTCCTGATGCAAGATTGGATCGAACTGTAGGAAGTTAGAACGTTCATGGGATCGAGTAGAGTAAAGAGTGTTTGCTCAGAGGTGCTTCCTCTTAGGTGTAGCCTGTCAACTTGGGGGGGGGGGGGGGGTAAAATATATGTAATATATGGTAGAAACCCCCGAGGCTTGGGACCGACCTAAGGCAGTTCAAGCCACCATAGGCCTTACTTCGATCATCATATGCCCTCATTCGATCCGTCAATGGACAGGTTAAGGACTCTAGGAGAGTTAATTTACTTTCACACCAGGCAATGTGTCCGCCATTTTCATTAAACTGACAGAACATTTTCGGGTTCGACCCAAATTCGATGCTAACATTGACCGCTGCATAAGAATGCACTATACTTGTAATTAGAATGTGTTTTTTTCGTTGAGAAGCTGTACAGCAATCAGAAATTGAAGATGAAGCCCGCGACTGCTCACGGCACATAATTGCCTCACATAATCATCTGCTATTTGCTAAAATACTAACGTGGCGATGACAGCCAAGGGCATCATGATCATAATTCCTGTACTTTCCTATTTTCGCCCAAGGTAACAATCTGTCCAGAAGGATTAGCCAGTGCTTCACATGGTTTCCTGTGTGCCTCTAATTTGGGAAAGTGCGTCTTCCACGACTTCGATCAGTGTAGCTGTCACAATTATACAATTATACAAACACAGAAGGACCTCAGCTTTACCGAAACTAACCTGAAACTCGTCCCTGGAGAGTTCAACCTTTGAGAAAATCAAGTCCTAATTGACAGCTATCACTCACGACTGATTAAATTAACTGCGCGACGAAAGCAATCATAGTACTAAAAGTCAAGCTATTAGAGACGATTTAGTTTGCAGTTTCCCTCATTGAAGAATCTAATTGGTTTTGAAGTAAACCTATTCGATCCTTTCAATTCCAGATGTCTCGTCTCAATGAGCGACCATTTCCTTAGTAAAGTAATCTGCACTCAATCTCAATTTTAGTTCTTTAATTGGCATCGGGTATTCTTACTTTGTTTTAAATCGTTGATGCGAATTCGGAAGGCTATTGAGAGGGAAAAACGGCAAGATTATGTCATTTTGCCCCATACTCGGTAAATTGTCTTTTAACCAAGCCCGCTCCTACCTAGGCCTAAATGCCCATTGTTCTACTGTCCTTTGGGTTATCAGGACAAATCTTGATAACATCGATCTCTCGAAACAGCTTCCATGGGAGTCGATAGACCAAGAGCAAATAAATGAAATGATGACGTGCTCATAAATTAGAGAGCAAATTATTTTTTCAATCATAAGACAATCGGCTATGTTAAACAAAACTATCTAAAAACTAAAACAAATAAAATGCATCCCTTCCTTTAATTGCCAACAGCGTTCTCCCTTCTTTAAGCAGATGAAAGCAGGCCGCGACTTGTCCTGGTGGATGGAATGATTATTAGGAATGAGACAGCCTGTATATGGCGTGGGTGGTGTTGGGAACAGGTAACTTATCGCCGCCGATAAACTGGATGTATCACTTAAAGCGAATCTTGAACGAGCAATACAGTGCAACGGCCTTCCCTTGACTCAGTCGGTATAAAAACAATTGACGCATCATCTGGCCATACGCGAGTTTCTAAGTGGAACCATTTTACAGGCCCTCTTGTGCACATGTTCATCAGGCCTAATCTAGTTAACTGATCTCAGCGGCGGACGTATAAACAGGAAAAGAGAAGGTACATTTTCTCGGGCGGTGAAAATGAAAAAATGAATGCTGAAGCGCTGATCGTGCGAAATCTCCTTTAAGAATGGAGGACGGGTTTGCCCGATGTGTTGGAGGGACAAAGACCTGTGGATCATCCAGTGCCGCTACACTTCCAGTACGATGATGAAAGATGTCAAATTCGCCTCTAGTTTTCGAATTTCTTAAGCAATGAAATACGGTGATGTACACGACAATCGTGGAATACCACATGTTGATACCGACCCCGAGGCAAAGGCTGCAATCAACGAATACATCATATACACTGGAAGGGAATTGGAGATAATATTTACTTCAGAAGATACTGTCCAATTAGACGAGACATCAATGAGAGGCAGTTAATCAAGCTATGACTCCGGGCTGGCTACAGAGTGATTAAGAGAGTCGACCTTATGTCAAAGGCGAGATAGCATCGTGCATGCGGCGAAATCAGAAGTTGATCATGAGGTCTCGTAATATACCAAATGTGTCTTTAAGAAAAATACTGGCAGGATACATGTTTGGCCGGGTCTATTTGGCAAGCCGCTCGCCGAACAGGCATCTTTTTTTGTCCTGTTTGGAGAGCCGCTTGTCAAACAGCACTAAAAAGCCACCCTGTTCGGCCAGCCGGGCTTGCCAAACAGGTAAAAAATCTCCCCTGTTTGGCGAGCTGGAGACTTTACTTTAATATTAATGAGTTCGGCTCTCCATTCAGGACAAGAAAAAGTCGCTGTTTGGTAAGCCGGGCTTGCCAAGTAGTCACTTCCTACATGTTTATCTTTGTTTATAGAAATGCATAGTTATTGACTGCCAGTGCTCGTGCGCATACCGCCGCTCAATAGAGGGTAGCTGACGCAACCATATCTCCGTTTGGCAATTGATGGCGGATTCACTCGATACGTTAGGTTTCTCCCCTACACCTCATGACTTTGCAAAATATTTTGCAACAAAACCTAATGCAACATTAGTACAATGGCAGCTATAGATTTTAAGTTAAGCATAGTTTTGTCATCCAGTTTCGCGAGGAGACCGGTTTGACGCAGTGAAGTGGAATGGCTGCCATCCTGCGCGCGCAGGGTGTTTACAAATTGACACACGTCTTCAAATACCAATCATTATAATCGAGCGTAGCATTTTCGTCAATCTTGGCATCCTTCCTAAATTCAATATTCCCCTTAAAACAATTTTTGTTTTGATTTAACCTTCGTCGAGATTCATTTTTAAATTTTTTTGAAGCAATCTTTTTAGTTTGGCATGGTCTGTAACTCCAACGAAAATGTAAGGACTAATGTAATGAATGATATTGTGATGTGTGTGTGAGGGGTGAGGGGGGGGGAATTCAATAGCAACAGTTTCATCAAACCAGCGTAAGTTGCTGTTCAGAGGTATTCCTAGGTGGTGTGCACTTCCAACTAAACCGGAGTTGACTCCCAGGTGAAAACACTGTGGCAACATACCACATGGCTTATTATAGAGACATGTAGAAACCATTAAGAAAGCACTCCACGGGGAGAGGAAAATTGGACAACGTCTGAGAAGCTATCAAACAATGGCTTCGCTAACTAATCCCAATAATCTTTCTCGTTTGGTGTTTTTTTTGTTTGCGTTAAATGTTTCCGTTTCCTCTAAATCGCGTTTTGTTCGGATTTAGCTGTGCCCGTGCCTTCGTCAGTTCTAAGATGACGTTGCAGTTACGGGATGGTCTAGAGGTTTGCCTTGCGGATGACTTCAGAAGCGTTAAGTTCCAATGATTGTTGCTGCCTTTTTTCATTTAATGTGTTAATCATTGATAAGAGTTGTTGGTACATGATAAAATATGATTGCACTGCGCAGAGCATAATGCGCACATTCGAAGTCAGACCCTTTACGAATGAACTCCCGAACGAAAGCACACAAGTGCAACAAAATCCATGCCGCAAGTCATCAAATGCTCGCAGTTGGGCTAGCTGACCAAGCAGACGTTCATTAGAACAGAACTCGATTCATTCCTAGGATATATAGTGTATATATAACATCCGAATATAGTGATACAATGTATTATAGTATTCCTAATATGTGTTCATTGATATCACATGATAATGCAATCGCTCCATGGTATATGATTATTTGTCTGGCGGACGGAGATAGTTAAGACTGACAGGAGACCAATGAAAACAAATTTATCCTCCAAAATGATGAGTTCCTGATCGCTTGTTTTCCATTTCGGCCGCCAATGCATTCAAAAACGCGACCATGGATAGTTGATCTTATTCTTTACATCAGTCCTTTTTCATTCATTTTTGTGTGTGTTAATTCATGTTATTGTTGATGTTGTTCGCTTGATACGTTGTTGCCATGGAAATGGTTTACATTGGCACGCGCGTACTAGGGCATTGCACTGATAAAACCGCGCTTAACACTAAAAGGGTAACTCGTGTCAAATTTCACCATATAATGTTTTAGCTGTTTTTGACAAATGACTACGTCACTTTCTCATAAATCGGTAAGGTTTTCGAATCGAAATGCACATTTTCTAGAAATTGATGGTTTAATCCCGCCCGGACGGCTCGCTTCGATGCCGTTTTCGTTGATGACGTCACAACATGAACATTTTCGCGGTCGCGGTGGTTTACATTCAGCGATTTTATAATAAATCTAATCAAAAATGGAAAATTTGAGCTTTACATTTGTGATCAACAATTAAAAACGGACGTATTTCCGCAAAGTTGTAAATCGCATCACAGTATCACTTTAAATCTGCCTGACCTGTATCTGCCCATTTTTAGAAATAATGAATTTGGAGCTTAATAATAACCATTATCGTACTCATAAGTGGGTTTGGTCTTATAAGACTTATAGTGCCCGAGGAAGGCCGAACATTCGAACTGGTGTAACTTTTTTCAGTATATCGATATTGTTTACTTAAATCAAATAGATATAATACACAAATAACGCTATTTGGCCGGTTGAAGGGCGCAAATGCAAAATGCCTACATAGGACTATGTGAAACAGACGCAAAAAACGGCTAAATAGCCTTTACACTGTAGCAAACTTACCATATTTGGTTTTGTGACCATTTGACACAGTGATGAAACGAGTTATCGACCATGCGTGAATAGCATAGTTTCAGTGTACTGCGCGAGCTGGATAGCAGAGACACCTATTTGAGACTTCGCAAACACTAAACTCGCCCACCTAGCTTCAGCCTCTACGTTGTAATTTCCTCTCTTTTGCGTGTTACCAGTTTTCCTCAAGACCAATCCTGAATGTCGCTAACGAGAAACTAAATGATACTGCTAATTTCGCTAAATGTGTTGACACTGGTCTTGGGGAGATCGGTGATAAATGACGGCATTGGCCGACCTACTGTCTGGCGGTAAAAGATAGTCGCGACCTTGGATCGGACAGGTCGTCAGGAACAGGTCAGTCCTCTTACAATAAGCGTTTATATTGTTTCGACAGTAATTTCAGTCAATGGGTGATATGAATAAAGGCTAGCAAATGCTTTTACTTCAATTTTGTACAGAAAGGCCAAGTGTAAATGTACATGGAGTTTTAGATAAAAGCATTTACTACTCTTTATTCATATCACCCAATATATAAATCCTACTGAAATTGTCCTGACTAGGCAAGATATCTTGGTTATTCAGCAAACGTGCATCCCCCAACTACCCCATATAGGATATCAGTGTATTTGAAAGCTACTATTTAAAGCAGATTTCAAAGATTCAGCTCGAGGTTGGTCAATTAGCTTCAAATCAGTTTTTTGACCATTTGGCAAACTTTTGTTAATTGGTCTTTAAAAGGACTTACCAGACATGCTGAAACATTTGCAGAAAAAAACGAAATAAGGTCAAGTGTTACTTCATGCATATCGAATCAGACGGCTGCATACAGAATACGGCATCAAGGTGCCATGGACCTAATATGATAGATTGTGTCTGTAAACTGCGCCTTTAAAAAAGAAAGGCCTGCATTAAAGGCCTGCATTTCTGGGGAAAAATCTATTTTTTAAAGAAATTAGCATTTCATCTGTATGCCCTTAATCTTTGCCTTCCCAGAATTGAAAAAAAGTACCGAAAAGTCAACCATTTAAACGGGCACATCACAACATCCCGTGAAGGCATGCGGGCATCATCCGTTTCATTAAAATTGCACCCGAATGATTAAGCGATCAATCACTTCTCCAGCTGTTTTATCGATTAATCGCTTGCCATATTTTGCTCGCAAGACTCAAGAACTTCACGTTCGTTAGTCTAATGAAGGTTTAATTAAGCCAGGAGGAGATATCACATATCAGCTGCTGTTATTGCCGTCTGTTTTGATTCAGATTACGAATTCGACGGTTGGACACTCTTAAATCATATTTTATACTTAGTTGCAGAAAGAATAATTTCATTCGGGAGCTTTCACAAATGGCCCGAACCATCATCGTGAACGCCTACCCTATTGTTCAATCTCCTGATAAATATGTCCAACAAGGGGATTAGGCGTGCACGTCGGCGTTTCGGGATCGAGTTTTGCGAAAACTCCCTACTCAGCTTGATAACACATTATTCATTCGAATTCGTGCATGTACACGCACAATCTTTACAAGATTCCAGTTGTACGATTCTGAATTGATTATCCTCGGCCAGAATCTAACAAGAATTACGAAAGACTACGAATCGTATCAGTATTTCGAACCGCGAGATGGAGCGCGATCAAAGCAACCACACGAGTCGACAATTAGCTGAGCCCCTAAGCATTTCGGGATTATGCCCTTTGATTACATCGCAGTTAAAAGAAAAATAACTCTTTCCCAGTCAAATACGTCTTATTATCTTTAACAAAGCCCGCTCGCACCTAGGCCTAAAATCCCATCGCAGCTAAAAGAATTCAGGCCTAGCCTAATACGCGGTCTATTATCTTTGAACAAAGCCCATTCGCACCGAGGCCTAAATTCCCATTGTTCTACTGTCTAATCAATGGCTCGTGAGAGCGAATCTTGATAGCATCATCCTCACGAAACAGCTCACATAGAGATCGAAAGACTTTAACCGGCGCGGGTATATAAACATAATGAGCTCATTAGAATATATCATATCGATCTTTACCATCCAATATTAAACCTTTCCTTGAGACAACTATATCTGCAGTCAACAGTTTCATCAAATTTCTCCGATACCGTTAAATCAAACGATTAAATCGTTGACTGTGCTTAATGGGAATTCGCTGGATTGATTGTATAGTAGGCCCAGGGGCAACGGATGCATTTCAATCAATGAAACTCAAATCACGGCTCCGTTAACATCACTCTTGACGAAACTTAGCATGTAAATTGCCATGTATCAACGCTGTTTCAGAATATTCAGCTCCCAAGGCAGAACTTCCATAGAAGTCACGTCCACGTGTCACACATCCTGCGCAAACAAAACACTGAACATACGTATTCTAGAGGAAGCTACATCGGCGTCAACGTATCGTTTCGAAAAGCCCTTCACGCGTGAATCGTGGCAAGAACCTACGTACGTGTACCCTGAGGTTTGAGGTCCTCCAGTAACGTGACTTACTTAAGGACTGACTTGGGGCACCTTGATTCAAACACGTGCATATGAATCGGGTGCCTTATTTCACACAAGCTTTTGGGCCTGTACTCCCAAGCTGTGGACCCCCCTTCTTCAGTGCGGCCGTACTTTATGGACCGTCCCGTCAGAAAACGTCGCCTTACCCCGGTACGCACCCTGTACTCCAAGCTGTGGACCCCCTTCTTCAGTGCGGCCGTACTTTATGGACCGTCCCGTAAGGAAACGTCGTCTTACCCCGGTACGCACCCTGTACTCCAAGCTGTGGACCCCCTTCTTCAGTGCGGACGTACTTTATGGACCGTCCCGTAAGGAAACGTCGTCTTACCCCGGTACGCACCCTGTACTCCAAGCTGTGGACCCCCTTCTTCAGTGCGGGCGTACTTTATGGACCGTCCCGTAAGAAAACGTCGTCTTACCCCGGTACGCACCCTGTACTCCAAGCTGTGGACCCTTTCTTCAGTGCGGACGTACTTTATGGACCGTCCCGTAAGGAAACGTCGTCTTACCCCGGTACGCACCCTGTACTCCAAGCTGTGGACCCCCTTCTTCAGTGCGGACGTACTTTATGGACCGTCCCGTCAGAAAACGTCGCCTTACCCCGGTACGCACCCTGTACTCCAAGCTGTGGACCCCCTTCTTCAGTGCGGCCGTACTTTATGGACCGTCCCGTAAGGAAACGTCGTCTTACCCCGGTACGCACCCTGTACTCCAAGCTGTGGACCCCCTTCTTCAGTGCGGACGTACTTTATGGACCGTCCCGTAAGGAAACGTCGTCTTACCCCGGTACGCACCCTGTACTCCAAGCTGTGGACCCCCTTCTTCAGTGCGGACGTACTTTATGGACCGTCCCGTAAGAAAACGTCGTCTTACCCCGGTACGCACCCTGTACTCCAAGCTGTGGACCCTTTCTTCAGTGCGGACGTACTTTATGGACCGTCCCGTAAGGAAACGTCGTCTTACCCCGGTACGCACCCTGTACTCCAAGCTGTGGACCCCCTTCTTCAGTGCGGACGTACTTTATGGACCGTCCCGTCAGAAAACGTCGCCTTACCCCGGTACGCACCCTGTACTCCAAGCTGTGGACCCCCTTCTTCAGTGCGGCCGTACTTTATGGACCGTCCCGTAAGAAAACGTCGCCTTACCCCGGTACGCACCCTGTACTCCAAGCTGTGGACCCCCTTCTTCAGTGCGGGCGTACTTTATGGACCGTCCCGTGAAAAAACGTTTTAGCTATGAATTATGCATCAAAGATTCTATCAAATGTTGGATCGCAGATCACAATAGGTAATCTTCCCGGATTTAGCTTCTGGTCCATATAACACTAATAAGCCTCCTAGCACTATCCCCGATTTGTAGTAAAACACACTAAATGTAGTTTATGGCTGCTTTGAGACGAAAGATTGGTGAATGAGTTAAGATGACGATGCAGTAAACAGCACACACAGGCAGTTTGCTATAATTGTATCCATCTCGCCCGTTATTTCTTTCACGGTAAGGAATCGCCTTATAAAGATGGTGATTGAGCTAAGACGTCACAGCTGCTTTATTATCGCAGGCAGTTACCCAGTTGATAGCATCAGTCATGCACAATTGGCTCTTTTGAGTTATTTTCAAGATTGATAAATCCTTCATTGACGGATGCAGCATTGATCAGCATTGGTAGCATGATGGTGTTTCGTACCAACTCTTTAAAGATTAACTGAGTTTTGTTCGCGAGCTCATTACGACCCATCCTAGATCTTCAGCTCCAATGAGCAACATTAGTTATACGATATAAAAGGCAGAAAAATAATGACTAAACTACGATACAAATAGATAATTACAGTAAGTGGGTGAGAGTAGATACTACAGATGGAAGGATCTACGTACCAACAGTTACCACAAAGTATTTTATAAGACTTTTAGAACGAAGATTATATGAGGTGAACGGCCTCATCATCATCAGGAATGGAGTTAAAGGGAACTGGAACCGCCGTGCGATTTATTCAACCTTTCAACTTTCACCGGCCGAGAAAGTCAAACTTCCAACTTCCTATTCGAGTTCAGATTTGTAGCTCCGCCCCCAGTGCCCGAGCATGCGCAGTTCAATTTGTTATTATTGAGAATCATGTGAGAATCACGTGAGTCATGCGATCTTTCATTCATGAGTTTTCGTAGTAAATTCCATAGTAGTGACGTCACTCAATGATTGACAGCTAGGCGCCATGTTTCATTCATGCCTCGTTCTGATCACCCGATACGCGGGAAATGAAAACGAGGTCATACGAAATAAGAAATTGATGGTTTAATCCCGCCCGGACGGCTCGCCTCGATGCCGTTTTCGTTGATGACGTCACAACATGAACATTTTCGCGGTCGCGGTGGTTTACATTCAGCGATTTTATAATAAATCTAATCAAAAATGGAAAATCTGAGCTTTACATTTGTGATCAACAATCAAAAACGGACGTATTTCCGCAAAGTTGTAAATCACATCATAGTATCACTTTAAGGTATGATATAATAATAGCAACAATTTCAAGGTTAATTTTTTCTTGCGTTAAAGAATATGACATAATGCACATGTCGACAGTCATACTGTATCTTATCTGCCGAATTCCCATACAAGTTGAATATGGCGGTGGGAAGCTGTTTAAACACAGCGAAAGCCAGGTATAAGTGCGGACACCTAGTGACGGGTCATCGATTTGTAAAAGATCAAAGGTGGCCGTCTTATAGGAATGGATTGTCCTTTAGTGCTTCACAATGCGAACTGAGATGAAACAATCATTCAGGATAAAATGACCGTGATTGGGAACGATTGTGCACTTGATGAAACGACCATCCATTAGGGCGGGCGTCGCGAGTCCTCCATGCTAATGTGACGAGGGTTAGAAAGGAAGAATTGGGCCTTCAAGAGAGTGGCGAGATGGCTGATTATTGAGTGAGGGGCCTTAAGGAGACTTCAAGCAATGTGTAGCCAAGGGTCAGGTAACAAGGCCATTTATGTTCTCATAATGTTCCAAAGCTGACATCAAGTACAGATTCGATTTTTAATCTATATGGTGGAACCCCGGTGTAATGTTTTTGAGTGTTTCTGTTTTTGAGTGTTTCCCCTCATTGTTTGGGAACGTTGAAAAATAGATTGACGAGTTTTTCTGTGTATCCCCCCTATTGAAAAGTCATGGTCTCTCTAGCTGCCTATTGTTTGGAAACACTGACACATGGGGAACAACCACAGATGTTACACCGGTCTGCGACCATCCCGGTAACCGACCATCCCGCTATGAACAAATTTCTGAGTCCAAATATTTTTTTCACTTGTTTTTTTTCTGCTCAAAATGAAGAAACATCATCAGCCCCAACTAAATTTTAGCTTTGAAATTTTTTTCAGAATTTTGAACTAATGAAGAAGATTCAAATCTGAAGGATGAAAAGAATTCTAATATTATTTTCACTTTTCACTGAACAAATTTCTGAGTCCAAATGTTTGTTTCGCTTAAAATGAAGAAACATCATCAGCCCCAAAAATATTTTGGTTTTGAAAATTTTTCAGAATTTTGAGCTAATGAAAAAAAATTCAAGTCTGAAGGATAAAAAATTTCTCAGTCCAAAAATTTGTTTCACTTCTTTTTTTTCTGCTCAAAATGAAGAAATATCATCAGCCTCAACAAAATTATGGCTTTGAACATTTTCCAGAATTTTGAACTGATGAAAAAGTTCAACTCTGAAGGATGAACAAATTTCTGAGTCAACTGTGATGTTTGGAATAGTCACGGTCATGTTGGAAACCATTTTTGTAAAAATACCAATGTATCTCACGCCCAAGTTGCGCTTTAAAGTTGAAACGTTTTTTATTGCCACCTACATTAGGCATAATGATTTTCCCCAAGAGCCATTAAGGGTGTTAACACAAATGATAGTAAGCATACTCGGGTCGACATAGCGGTGGTTTCACATGCAATATGATATGGCAACAAGATAACTGCACCCGCCGAAGTTTTTTTTAATGAAACACATCAAATGCGAGGGATATTATAGCGAGCATTCCTGCTGCAGTGAACAATGATGGACTACCAGGTGAGGTGTGCATAAAACAGCACGTTGTATATTGCTTATTTCAATCATGTCGAGGCATGGGCAGTCATCGTTATTTCGGGGCAAAACGAAATTCTACATCGTATTCCTGAAATACATGTACTGCATTTTGCGCGGACATGTACGCTTCTCTTGATAATCCGACGGCGGCTCTCTCTCTCCCGATAAGGTTAGAAACCCAATTTTCTCACACACCGTGTCGGAGAGTTACAAAAGACATATTATATTCAATGGGGTCATTTAGGGCGGTTTTTCAAGCGCAATTTCGCGGAGTTCACACCAAAGAACGATACACGCCCATAGTATCATTTTAACAAATCTTTATTTGTAAGGATGCTGCATCGGAAAAAGTCTGATGCGGCCATCTGAAACGAATAAACAACAGAATTTGCGCCCGCGACAACCAATTCAACTCAATGTCTGCCAATTGATGATCAGAATCAGCGACATCAAAAAAAATGAACAACAGAAGTGAACCTTCTGAAGGACTGTTATCAGTAACCATGACTACAACATATACCTATGCCACAGCAGATAGGTTTGTTGACACCCTGCGCCTGGTCATCTCTTTTTTCCAGGCCTATGCCCTGTTCCCTCTCGTCTTCATCGGATTGTTCGGCAATGTGTTATCAATCCTCGTCTTTACTATCAACAAGAAAAGCGACATGGTGTCCGCGCAATATCTTCGCGTCCTAGCCGTGTCTGATTCTGGGATGGTTCTCCTTGTGGGGCTACGCAACGCCATTGCAAAAGGAGGCTCACACGAAACCGGAAGCTTCGTCGGATTTGATCTTCTAAATCAGTACACAGCTGCATGTAAGATATTTCGATATATCGAGCTTGTATGTCAGTTTTTGTCGTCGTATATTATTGTCATGTTTTCCTTGGAGAGGGCGTTAGCAGTATGGATGCCTCTTTGTATGGTGAACCAGTTCACCGTTAGACGGCGTTACGTGGCTGTAATGATTCTGGTGTCCGTCGGCATACTGATGCGGTTACATATCTTGATCGCGCTCGTTGCTTACACCACCGAAAAGTACAGTAGCTGCTGGTACCCTTTAGAGATGGCAGCCATGACGAAAATAATATTAGTCCTCTATGATTTAATTCCAAATCAAGTAATTCCCTGCTGTCTAATATTCATTCTGAATGTTGTCATTTGTGTAGGGGTCAAAAGGTCATCGCAACAGGTCAAGGTCAACGATGACGAACTGCTCCGACGACATAGACGGGACATGCGGTGTGTAGTGAACCTTTTAGTTGTCTCCACCGTCTATTTCATATGCACATCGCCACAGTCCGCGCTTTGGCTGTACACAGATCTAGCCATGTTCGTACTTATCAAGATCGACAAAAGTATAACTGAAGAATACCTCGCAATGTGGTACGAGATATCTCGCTTTGCTGACTCCATAAACATGTTTAATTATTCCCTTAATTTCATCATCTATGGGCTTTCACTCCAATATTATCGGAGGACAGTTTCATCGCTTTTGGCTTGCAAGCGTTGGAAGTCGAAATCAAAGCAAGTGTGAAAGAAATATCATCCTGGTTACTGTTTTGTGTGCAAAGATTCGTCGATGATATTGGAACGAAAAGTGATCGCAAACCACCAGACTGACAGAAACATATAGGCTGCCTTTGGCCATTTTTGTCGGTCATGGTTACAAATGTGGTGACTGAGATCGTCAAATGTACACTGCAGTACACTGCAGTACACTGTAGTACACTGCAGTACATTGCAGTACATTGCAGTACACTGCAGTACACTGCAGTACATTGCAGTACATTGCAGTACATTGCAGTACACTGCAGTACACTGCAGAACATTTTATTTTACGTGTGTTGCCAGTGGGGAGTTTGTTTGTCAGAGTCGATCGGGGGAGGGGGGGATATTGAGGTCTTATTTCCACGTGCCTGCACCGCGGGCTGTTTCAAGCCCCGAGGTAACACAGCAATATGATTAATCAATAGTGGGCCGTTCAAAATTTGCTTCCCATTTGTTTTGTCCACTCGGGACTGACCAAGCTGGATGTAGAATGAACCGCACTTCACAGTGTAAATGCGCCAGCGGAGCCTCGTTTTGAATTCAGGCAACCATAACCGCCTGGGTTGGTGCAGAATGTGGAAGCCGTCGAAAAGCATTTAAAACCACATTATTGGTTGTTTCATCATCTGATATGTTTTAGAAAAGAAATTGATACCTCACTGTCGATATTGATTGGCGCCACCAAAACCGCTCGGGTTGTGCTAAGATGATGGCTAAAACTCGGTCCCGCCCCGGTTTTAGTCGACATTTTAACTCCACCCTCTCGGTTTTTGTGAGACAATCAATACGTCCATTTCAGTAACAATTCATTAAATATAAATAAGATTTAAATGCCTTATCGACAGCGGAACCAGAAATATTAGTGGGATCAAGGCAACGCGAACACGACGAACATCGCGAATATTCAAAAGGCTCGAATTGTGATATCCGGCCAAGGTATCACTTCAGCCCATAAGCTTCGAGATTATTTACTTATTAACGGTAATTTCGATGGGATTTGCACATTTCGCCTAAAGTTCGTTTAATCATTCATAGATATCGGAAGACGAAACTTCAAAGTGGCCGTTATGAACAACGTCTGAATGACGCAGAAACTTACACAGAACTACGCAGAAACTTACATATCTCCGATATTTCAAATTTTATCGCCAGTGAATTTCATCAGACTTTCAATCAAATATTACTAGAACCTGTAGGTGCTTATTATTGTGGGGTCAGTTTTATCTGCGAAGGATCCCCCCCCCCCCCCCCCCCCACTATCTGGAACCGTCTCTTGTTGGTTCCAGGGGGCAATGAAAGCAAACAAATTACCTTAAAACAGCATTTTGAATACTGCGCTTTTGCCAAAAGCAATTTTTTTTCGGCGCTGGAAGCGGCTGTTAGTTCGCCAGGCAACCTAGAACGTCCTGAGATTTCTGCGTGAAATACGGAATGGCGACGGAGACAGCTCTTTAATGACACAGGTCATGACCAACACTTGATTAGCTATATCTTTGATTAATTGTGTTCTTCTTACTTTCAACCTGACACGGATAACGTAATGACTGACACAAGACAATCATATAAGACAGATATAATAGACAATTAACATAGAATATGACCTTCTGCGGATCCACAACCGTCATACGAGTCTCTCAGGTAACGTTCCCAGGGGAAGCGAGTTTGCATGGAGGTCAACGAGTGTAGGTCGTTTTAAATGGACGTATACACGACAAAAGTAGGAGAATTCCCATTGGTACGGAACGGTTCAGGGTTCAGTGGGGGTCGAACACAGACAGAGCTATCAATTTTTGTTAATTGATTAACTCATTAATTTATTAATCACAGTTAACTCAAAAGTTTATCAATTCATTTTTATTTTCAATTCATAAAAGTTAAGTGCCTAATTCATCAATTGATGCTAATTTATCAATTTATGAATTTGTAATATTTAATAATTCATGAATTTATGAATTAGCAAATTTATGACTGAATTATCAAGTTTCATGAACTCTCGGGCTCTCGGCTAGCGGTCAGGATGTCACATAAGATTAACAATTTTAACTCTGAACAACAGGTTGTTAGAATACTTTGTAATCTATGTCAGTAAAAACCAAAGTATGAATGGCTACAGGGAGATTTTGAATCACATAAAGGTCAGGTGAGACTCTATCAACATGGTCAGTGTTAACAATAGCATTCCGCGAAGTTACTATTTATAGCTCACAAGGTCATTTGAATAAAATATTGATGACGTTTTAGTCACGTGACAGTCGGACATCGACACTTATTTCTACGCATTTGAGCTTATTTCAAAGTCAATTATCTTTGACCCTGCATTGTTTTTAGCATGAATGATACCATAGAGTCAGAGAGAGAAATATTCAGAACAATTATGTAGTATTTCCAACACTCGGACATGTGCCAGATTGAATCTAACTGCCCTAGTTGGAAAGCCTGAATCTATTACGAAACCGCATGTTTGTCCGACATTGCCTGTAATTCAGCGATGGGGAAATAGAGGGCAGCAGCTGCAGCGACGTCATCTTCGCGGAATGCTATAAGATGAAGACAGGAGCCATGACACGGAGGGGACTGGTAGCGCTGAGGGACTTGGTCGAGAGAGGGAGAAAGGCCAGAGAATTACCCAGAGCCTCCACTTCTCTGATGTCTACACAACAACAACAATTAGATGCGGTTTTAAGTAAAGCAGCCACTTTGGCCATAACTATCATTGTAGCATTTTTACTCTCAGACAAAAGGCACGAAAAGACTGCGTGATGGGAATGAAGAGTGGACTCTCCAAGTGGTGTCTCGCCGCCAACAACGGCCCGTACTGTAAATCTTGGCGGTAGGTTTTGTAGTCCTGGGCAACAGTGAAAATAATGCATTCTCAAAACAAAATTCTTGAAGACACCACGAATTAATAAACAATGTCTATCTCATTTGATGAAAACCGCCCGAGTCAAAATGTCCTCACGCACTTTTGGGCAGCGCATCTATCAATATAAATCCTAAAGCTACATTTTTTCATTCCAAACCGCTGTTTCTGAATAAACATACTTCTAAAAACGTCAATCAACATTAGAATTTTCGAGACTTCTTTTTACATGGCAATTCTGTTTGACTGGTTCCGTAATACGAGGAAAATATGAGGTGTGGACGGGTAAGCCAGATTATTACTGAGACCATGCTGTCGGATAGTGGACGCTACATGTACGTTGATGGTTTAAGGAATTGATACCTCACTGTCGGTATTGGATGTCTCACGAAAACAGGTGGAGCTAAAATGTCGACAAAAACAGAGGCAGAGCCGAGTAACCCCATTCAACATAGGCCTTAGATCTTTATTGCCCTATTTTGGGAAGAGTTGGTATTCATCACGGGTTTTGAGAAATCCGACCTTCCGGGAAAAAGTCAGACAATGTTGGACTTTTGTCGGATAAATCAGGTAAAAGTTAGAGAAACCGTTAAAACGTCGGAAAAAGTCTCCAACTGGTAATAGGTTCGTCCTAACCTGAGGATCTATTGTTGTGAACACCACTATTTTCGGGTAAAAGTGACCTGGTCACATTGCTGAGGCCAACTAAGTCCCTTTGACCAGAACGCTATAAAAAACACTATACCATGCCGTTAGTCGACATATACTTTGCCATGTGACTTCACACACCAGTATCGTCTGACGTTCTTTTTGCCTAAGCTCTCGGCTTCGTGTACGCATTCTACAAGGGCGGGGAGTTCACTGAAAAAAAATAGGAAAATTGCGCAAACGTACAAAATGAACGGCTCCTTATACCTAGGATTTCTGCTTGGAAGCTTATAGTCACAGACCAATTTGATATCAAACTGCCGAAGAAGCCATACGCCGGCATATTACTTAAAGCATCCATGTCCATAGGAAGCCGTTGGTCTTCCCTTATGCGGCTGTATCAACTCACCGTATGCATCGCTATTGCGGAACTTGTAACCAATGGATTGTAAATACAGGAAGGACGGTGAAGGAACAAACCTCTTTTTGCGTAAAGCATGCCCTGTCCAACAGAGATAAGCTCACAGTGAGTCCATCGTATAGCTATGTTTCGTCATATTATAACATCAGGGCCCGGTTGTTCAAAAGAAGTTAAATTTCATTGATGTTAAGTTAAATATCAACGTTGAATTCCTTAACTTGGCGTTAGCTAACTTGGCGTTAAATTTGGGTTGTTCAAAACAACGTTAGGGTAAACTAAAGCTAATGTTAGTAAATATTGCATCTTGGTTCACTGATGTTAGTTGCCATGGTAGGTATAGGTAATCAAGTTAAAGATAACGTTAGATTTAACTTAGGGTTTTAGGTAAGTTAAATCTAACGTTAAAGATAACGCCAATGTTAGGCTAATATTGTTTGAACAACTCAAAATAAAACTTGACGTTATCTTAACGCCAAGTCAGGAATTTTAACGTTAAGTTATCTTTAAAAATGTATTTCTTCTTTTGAACAACCGGGCCCAGAACATCGTTACCAGAAACACCTCCGCCAAAGGTGCTTCAGACATCTTTCTGCTTGAATAAAAGATTACATTTTATTTCCCAATGACGGACGTGATAACACACAAAAGATTCGCAGAACAGATAACCTTTTTGGTCAACTGATCCGGGAGTGAATTCCGGAATAACTGATATCAAATATGCGCGAATTTGACTTTCAAAGGAGAGGGCAATGATTCGGGCTGCGGACACCTGAGGCTTGGAGAAGACATGAGGCTTTTAGAACGTGAGAACAGTTAGATCAGATAGATCATTTAACATTCGAAATGGAATCCGTTCCATCCTATCTCACTGATCCTATTGTGGCCAAGCGCGTCACCATAATACCCCAGCTATAGGCAGATGAGACAGGAAGAGCAGATCAGTGGTTACGTCCTTTGTTATCTAAGGAAATAAGTGTACATTTTGATGCCGCCAGTAGTGGATATGAAAACGTGTTTTTTGCGACAACGAAAGAAAAGTCTTTGAACTTTGCTGTCGAAAAGAAAAGAATAACAATATAGTCCACTATGGTGTCTCTTCCAACGAATGAAAAAATAAATTACTTCAGAATTATTTTCCAGGAGTTTGAGAGAAAGATAGAATAACGTGGATTCAGTATGAGACCAGTAACATGTAGTTTATTATGTTCTGATGTACATCATTGTTGGTAAAGCCTTGTCAGAACTGTTTTCCCTGCACTACGACAACTACGCCCCACATTGGCAATACGGCAGTTCTTGTCAACACTTCCACACTTTGTCCCTTTTGTCCACATGTTCAACAGGCCGAGTCCAGCTTACTGATCTGTGCTGTACTCATAAACAGAAGAGAGTGAGTTTCTGAAAGGAGCCCTATTGCAGGCCCTATTGTCCACATGTTCATCAGGCCGAGTCTAGCTTACTGATCTGTGCTGTACTCATAAACAGAAGAGAGTGAGTTTCTGAAAGGAGCCCTATTGCAGGCCCTATTGTCCACATGTTCATCAGGCCGAGTCTAGCTTACTGATCTGTGCTGTACTCATAAACAGAAGAGAGTGAGTTTCTGAATGGAGCCCTATTACAGGCCCTTTTGTCCACATGTTCATCAGGCTGAGTTTAGCTTACTGATATGCGCTGTACTCATAAACACGAAATGCGAAGGGTCATTTTCACCGCCCGAGAAAATGATAATTAGGCCGAAACGTTGGTCGTGCGGTATCCGCTTTAATTGCCATGGGCTCAGCTGACTAGCCTTTATGCAAGTATCAATGCGTATCTTCCCCCCCCCCCCCCTCCTCAAGGGTCGACAAGATTCGGCGCCGTTTCTCTGCCGAAGCTTGAGGTATTTTCTTCCTGGAATTGTCGTATTCTTGGCGATGAAGTGCGAGGTCGTTGTGATATTGCGCCGAAAGCTTAACGACAAGATTGGATCAGCCGTGTTTTGGTTGCCGTAATCTTGGCGAAGACCCGGCGGGGTCATCGTCGTAATCTTGCCAGATTGAGGATTCCCCCTTGCGCATGCGTGGTACGCAATTTTTCGACGCTGTCACGCTTTTCATGCTGTTGTAGTGAACGCGTGTGTCGTGTGTTCTCGCATACTTTCGGGCATACTTTGCAGGTAATTTGTGTTTCATTTTCTTTGTATTATATCATCGTAAGATTTGGAGACCAAGGACTCGCTGAAGCCCTGAGGTTATCGATATAATGGCCTAGATTTTTAGCCCCTGCGACCCTATCTCTGCTGTGCTGCTAGTGCAGTGCCGAGTTGTGGTGGTCGAACATCTTTGGTGATTTCTGACCTAAAAAGGTGATAGCATGTCGAACATAGGAAAAGGTGGTTAGGTGTCGAAATCTTTCCACATCATTGGATAATAGCAAGTGATAACCTGACGATTTTCCATAAGTGTCTAATGAACTCCTGCCGTAGCTTAGGTGAAGTGCATTGGGTATATTGTCGTAAAGGTGTCGAACCCTTGAGGAGGGGGGAAAAGATACGCATTGATACTTGCATTAGTCTTCGCTGTGATCCTATTAAATCTAGCCGGTCCAATGGCCACAATCATCTATAGTAAGTTGCTGGCATCTACAAGGAAATCCTCTGGTATTTGAAAGCATTGGATTCTAATTGAAACGAAGGACGCTTAGAAATAAAGGTTTTGAGCTCATGGAATATCTTTAAATGTTTTTCAGCCAACGCAAATGTGCACCCCGTGGCGGTTTTTTTGCGAAAGGAAAACCATTAGCGTAAATAGATTTTCCGAATATCAAAATCCAACAGGGGTTGTCCATTTTCCGGAATAACTACGGGTTGCATATGTAATATATATGAGCTATATGTGTTTATTTATCAGTTAAACTAGTAATTAAGTCTTTAACTGATTGGATTCTGTTAGAAAATGCAGGTTTTGATGATGTTTACCTTGGTCATGTTGGTTGTCTGCTAAAGAGCAACCATCTTGGATAATGCATTGTGGTATTTGCCTAGCGACCTTAGCAACCAATCAGAAGCCAGTTTACAATATTATAATTAGATTGGTGATGTCATTATGGCACCAGTCTTCGTTTATGACTGAGACCGTGCAACAACGAAGTGTGCACAACTCACTAAGTAGCCACCTGGAGTAGATCGTAGGATCCGTGATTGTCAGGCTAGGTGCCATCCATTCCAGTCATGGTACCCCGACCAAGAGAGTGGAACCTGATGAGCGGTAAGACAACAGGTGACTCTTTTGGTTTATCACCCTTGCCACGTATCATGGTCATGAAGACCAAACGTTATTACTTGGGGTTATTGCAATTCCGTATAGACTCCTTGTCGTGTCTGGAACGCCGCTTGAACGTTACCATAAACTCATCCATGTGCGCTAAAACAGCTAAGAGTGTCAGAATGGGTTCAACGGATTTACTTGAAATAGCATTCCGCGAAGATGACGTCACTGCAGCTGCTGCCCTCTATTTCCCCATCGCTGAATTACAGACAATGTCGGACAAACATGCGGTTTCGTAATGGATTCAGGCTTTCTAACTAGGGCAGTTAGATTCAATCTGGCACATGTCCGAGTGTTGGAAATACTACATAATTGTTCTGAATATTTCTCTTTCTGATTCTATGGTATCATTCATGCTAAAAACAATGCAGGGTCAAAGATAATTGACTTTGAAATAAGCTCAAACGCGTAGAAATAAGTGTCGATGTCCGACTGTCACGTGACTAAAACGTCATCAATATCTTATTCAAATGACCTTGTGAGCTATAAATGGTAACGTCGCGGAATGCTATTGTACCGTTGGTTTTCTGTGCGTTAATGGTTACCCAGTTGAAGGTTCAACTGAGGTACTGTCTACAATTAGGCGTTCTGTACAGTACACCCAAGTACATTTGGTTGAGGAGGTGACTCTGGTACACAGCATGTTCGAATTGTATCGTTTGCGTCATGTTAGTCGTTTCAAGAGGACGGCACACTTCTTTTGAAATCTTCCCAAACAAATGGGCCCATGGATGGAATGTTGATTTATAATCGCCGTCCAAGTTTCATGTATGGACACTTTGCCTGTTTAAGGGACGTTTTCTCCTGTCTTTGTCAGATCAACCAAGCCCTCTGTGATTATGTCGGGAATGCTGGTGACCTCATCGGGATTTCTGTTTGAAAGATCTCTCAGCATATCATCGACAAGATTTCGAACAGCAGAATTTCCGACGAAATCCGGCAACATGATCCAGCAACATGATCAAGCCTTTTCTTGATGAAGTATTGTTGAGTGCAGGAATTTGTTTACAAACATTGACATTGCATGTGACAGAACCTATATTTGTACTATACTAAACCCGACCGGTACATTTTCGTTGTTTTACGTTATTCGGGGTCAAAAGTATATAATCTTTTCTGATTCACCCAGTACATCGTATGATTTATCTCTCTATTTGCCTTAGATGATTGATAGATTCATCTTGGCGTCTTTGGCTCAGTTAAGTGATCGAGTGGTTTTCCGCTTGGTCACTTCGAACGATTCGTGTTATGAATATGTATAACCCTTCCGCCATTTCTGGCACTTAGTATACTCCAAGGCGATTTGTATTTCAAATGGAACAAGTCCCGTAAGTGCTTAAACGGTTTTTGATCATGGGAATTCCATTCTATGATTTCTAAATCCATGAAACTATCTGCCAAGTTGATGAACTTGTTTGGAAATATTCTTGGCCTTCTCAGGGTCAAAAGTATTCAGTCTTTTCTATGTCACCCAGTACATCGTATGATTTATTAGATATTTGTAAATCAAAATGTGCCAATTATTGCTTTGGGTACAGATCAGACATAGCTATGGCATGTGTTAAATGGGCCAATTCAAGTTGCCTGGTTTTTTTCCATTCGGATTTTTACTGTTGGGATATTTACCGTCGGATTTTTACCGCGTACCTATAAGGACACCCTCCGGACTGACAAGAGCGATTCCCGCTAAGGGAGGTTGCCTCTACTTCGTATGGCTCTCCCCTTGTTTTTTCAGGGAATGCACGTTTATTCACGTATCTTGTCCTCTAATATGTTATCCTTTAATCTATTGACTTTCCACTGATTGCTTCTATCAGTGCGCATTATCTCCCCGCCCCGCTGCGAGATATTTACCAGGCAGGGGTGATTTCGTCTCGCGAAGCGGCGGCTGTTGGTTATTCTTTACTCAATTACACCACTAATGAAGCCGCCCCAGTCGAATGAGGGATCACCTCAAAGTTGCTTCACTCCATCAGAGATTTGTTTGCTTCAGGGATCATCTCAACACTGCTACTTGCCATGGAAGACGATGATTTTCTTTCAATTCCCTCTGAACCCCAGAGGTATGAAAAAAAATTAAAGCAAATTTTGTTTACAGCAATATGACAATCAAGCGACCATGAGTTATAACAAATAAAGTTAAAATGGCCACAAACAATTCTTGATTTTGTAGTCACTCAGGTCAAAAAATTCTGAAAAGATGACTTTAAAAGAATCTTAGGTGAAATCATATTATTCATGATAAACATTTTATTCGTTTTCTTATGATGCCTGAGGAAAAAAACTAAATTTTGGCCAAAATAAGGCCTTTTTCCAGATATTCATCAGTTGGATTCTAATGAGTACCACGTAGTATTTCAAAGTCGCTCATGTGGATTGAAAGAGATTAAGCGTCTTCTATTCATTTGAACGTTAAAAACATGTATATCTGCATGGGTTGGAAGCTCTGGAGAAATGGCGGACTCCTCCCTCAGGTAATAATTTTGAGACCTATACACCTTTCCAGCAATGGGGCGCTGAGTGTCCGAAATAGTGATGTCATAAGGGGAAACTAGGCCTTATGGTGGAGGGACAAAGGAGATAGTCATGGTTGACCAACACACTTGAATGCCTTTAATGACGGACAAGGGGGAAAAGTTAGTTCCAATGCAAGCCACCAATTTCGGGAAGCATGTATATACAGCGCTGAATCCAACTGGTTTCGGTCGCTCAAAGCACTTCACATTATTACCCCAATAGCTGTTGGCCTGCTCATTCGTGATTCAACTCCACTCTCTGGGTGTATTACAGGTCCGAGTATAATTAGGTCCGAGCTATAGCTACATCGCTCAAAACTCATGTTTATAGTGTGTCATCATATCTTATGGCATCAATGACTTTTGAGATTATCCCTGAATGAATGCTGGGGTGCCACGGGTTTGAAGTAAAACTCCGGGTGCAACGGGAGTCAATTGCCACACGAAATTAGATTGCGATTGATGAAAAATTCAATCAATCTTTATTTCATTTATGTTTCATAATAAAATGTCAAGCTTGACTAAGAATTGAGTAATTGAAAATCTGACATGAGCTGTTTCATCAGACATCCCTTAGTCCGCTTATGTTAAATGGATAACATTCTTAAAACCATGCGATTAGCGACAGATTGTTTATTGTTGGTGAGGTTTCGCTATCCCGTTCCGCGAACAAATTTGCCCAGAATGGTTCTCGTTCCCTTTGAAATCAGACGCAGGTACTGACAAGAGACGATTTATCCACTTTCACTGGGTCATTCTATCGATCTATCGATCTATCGATCTTCTTTTCGGGATGATGAGTCCTATCTGAATAGCAGATCAGATTATTGTATTCCCTTAGGACGACGGAACGGTTAGTTAACCTCTGGACCATTGACCACTGGTTAAGGGTGATGCGAACGTTAAAGGCTCGAGAAGGAAATGATTCATGTTGGTTTTAGACACGAATAGGGCTTAAAGTTGGCCGTAACTTTTGGAAACAGGATCATGGAAAAACCACTCAACAGAGCACAAGAACTTAATGTAACCGTTGGTCAACATACAACTGCACTACGGCATGATGTAAAACTGAATTTCTATTAACCTTGACCACCAGTAATTACGAACGGAGTACCCCTTCAATGACTTAGATGCGGAACCTCAGGGTAACTGATCTCTGGTCAAGCACGGGGGGAGGCAATTCTCTCATGGAAACATTAATCCACCCTCTGGGTAGGCCCATGTTCGGTGTTGCCTGAAGCACGGTATGCTTGATGGATTGGGTCACTGACCGATAGAAGTTCGGGAAGCGTGTCTAATACAAATAAAATAGTTGGCTTTTCTTCGGCGCTCTTTTCAGTGAGTTTGGCCTCTGTTCGACATGCTCATGGGATTGTTTTCGTTTCTGAGTTGTGTCCCTCATGTTTTGGAAAGCTGAAAGATAGATTGACACGTATTTTTGTGTTTTCTCCAATTGAGAACTACATGTCTGTCTAAATGTCTATAGTATGCAAACACTAAAATAATGGGGATTTCTCAAGTTACTGCGGTTAAAAGATGATACGGTGATTGTCGCATGCCCAGGACGTGATGATACCACAAAACCTCGTACTGCGCCGTTCGTGTCGCGAAACCTAACTATTGCTAATGAAACACGATGGCTGGCCCCAAGGAACTGGCAACAAAAATGCTATTAGCTACTCGAATTACTCCGCTGATAATTTTTTACTAATTGCTTAATAATAGAGCAACATTTTAGCTGATCAAATTGCTTATTCGATCCAACTTCTATGTGGTCATATCGAATATAATGTGGTTCAAGTTTATGGTGCCCAGGATGGTTATTCGTCTCATATTAGTGTTCTCAACGGGTAGCCTACAGTTTATTAAGTTTGTTTGTCCTTCCAACTTTACCCCTATCGACCCCCATGAGAGCGTTTTCAAGGGGTCGATATTATCGGGATTCGCCATGTAAGATAAGACAGTAGAACAATGGAAATTTAGGCCTAGGTGCGAGCGAGCTTTGTTCAAAGACAATAGACAGTGTATTAGGCTCGGTCTCAATTCGTTTAACTGCGACGTCAGGGGCAAATTAACCTAACGATACACATTCAAGGAAAAGGTATGTAGCTGAAAAGCAAAGTTAGATTTTTACAGTGGTAAAAATCTCAAAGTTTCGCACGGTACTTCCAATACAGATGGCTATAGCGGGAATCATTGACATATCACCTCGTTAGGTGTAAATGGTACCTCTAAACGCCATCTATCGAGGGAGTCTAGAACAACGAGAACGAAACTGAACCACCAAACCCGTCACAATCATTTGGTGCTTGTGACGGGAACCATCTGGATCGAGCAAAGTTTGGGCGTTGACCATCAACAGTGACAACCTTCTACATGTTCTAGGGTACCCTGCGCCGACAAGACTTATCTCACAGGTGGCAGTGGCGGGTTTAGGTGGTAGCGCATGAGGTTGTGGATCAGCCACTAGGCGGTTACAATATCTCAGAATGAAAAACACTTCGATACGTTATTTTCCTGGACTGGGAGCCTTTATTACAGGAGATACAGCGGTTTTAGAAGACAACTTCGTTGAAACCCTGCGTCTCGTCATCTCGATTTATCAAGCCTATGCCCTGTTTCCTCTCGTCTTCATCGGATTGTTCGGCAATATCTTATCAATAGTTGTTTTTACTATTAACAAGAAAAACGACATGGTGTCCGCGCAATATCTTCGCATCCTCGCAGTGTCCGATTCTGGAGTGGTTTTGATCGTGGGGCTACGCAACGCCATCGCAAAAGGAGGGTCACACGAGGACGGAACATTCCTCGGCTTCGACCTTCTGAATCAATTCACTGTTGCCTGCAAATTGTTTCGCTATATCGAGCTGGTCTCTCAGTTCATGTCCTCGTATATCATTGTCACCTTCTCCCTAGAGAGGGCGCTTGCAGTTTGGATGCCCCTTCGTGTAGTTAGCGCATTTACCGTTCGGCGGCGTTACGTAGCGATAGTGACACTCGTGATCATTGGAGCACTTGCGCGGTTACACATCTTGGTCACGTTTGTTGCTTACAGAACCGAAACGTACAGCAGCTGCTGGTATCCATTAGAAATGCCCGCCATGCCGAAAATAAGTTTGCTTCTATATGATATCATTTCTATCCAGGCAGTTCCCTGCTGCTTGGTATTCATCCTGAATATCGTTATAGGTGTCGGCCTCAAAAGGTCATCAAAGCAGGTCAAGGTCGAAAGCAATGAGCAACTCCGACGTCACAAACGTGACATGCGGTGTATTGTAAACCTATTGATGGTCTCCACGACGTTTTTCATCTTTACGTCACCACAACCAGCCCTGTGGCTCTATACAGATATAGCCCTATTCATTCAAAGCAAGTACGACCCAAGCATGACTGAGGCATACCTTAGGATGTGGTATGAGATAGCCCGCTTTTCTGACTCTGTCAGCATGCTAAATTATTGTATCAATTTCATCATTTATGGCGTATCTTTACAATACTATCGCGAGACTGTTATGTTCTTCTTAAAGGTGAAGCTTTGCCGATTTAAATTGAATCGCCCTAAGTAAGAATTGTGACAAAATCATAGACATACTACCAAATAATGTATATCAATACTACATATATGTACTACCAATAAGATGACACGTATTTCATAGATGTTTCCAGATAACCTTGACCTTTGGGTATCAAGGACAACATGGAGATGAAGTTCACCAAGAGGAGGAGGATTGCGCAATCAATATCATACGAGGCACGTTTCGCAACCCTTTGACGACGAAGATTTTTAAAGATTTCTCCCAATACTGTTAGTATTACACGTACCACTATAAGGTATACAAGCCGATTTACTTCTGCCGTAACTGGACCCGCGCATGGTTTGATGACATCACACGATGACGTCCGTACTTCGTCGTTCGTAAGGGTTCCGAAACCTGCCTAATAGCAATAACACCTTACGAGCGGACCAAGCTAGCTTTCGGGCTGAATGAAAGATTACGACTAGCTAACATTGTCAGCAACATATCGTACCATGTATCACATTCTATTGTCGGATAGATACAGAGTATCCATTTTCGGACATATCGTACCACGTATCACATTCTATTGTCGGATAGAAGTAGAATATCCACTTTCGGACATACCGAAACCTTTTAATTCATGCTTTAGCAGCCCAGCAAACGTTGACACATATCGTAAGCAACGAATTTACTCTAGCAACTAGTACAGTCTAACTTTATGCTACCAGAGGCTCCAAGCTCAGTATTATGGGGCTGTTAACTGGCTTTCAATCCAATCAGGAGAAAGTCGCAAAAAAGGTTGCTTTTATTTACATGCCCTGCAAATCGTTTAGAATCTGTAGATACTGTTATATGTCCCTGCGTTTGTCTTCACAAGAAAATCAAGTTCGCGTGCGCCTATCTCATTAAAACGTATTCATGTATTACGATACAATTTAGTATCTTCACCTTGGCTCTCATCAGGTTGTAACGCCCTTCGAACCTTCCGTCCTCAGCCACCCAACCTATTATTATATTCGGTTCCAGCAAAAGGTGAAACTTCCGACAAAACAATACGAAGTATATCATCACACTGATTGAGTTGACCGTAATGAGTCGGCAAGTTTACCAGCGGACGTTGGTAAGGCATTTTGCAGATCACGCGATCCAGAGCAAGAACTGTTTTCGTCATCTGTGATGGTCAACGCCAACTTTTTCAGTCCTATAATTCACACTAGTTCATATCATTTAGGAATTACGAAATAAATTGACATGGAATTTTAAATCTCAAAATTGTTATCAAATAAGAACATGGTTTATGTATACCAGTATCACTTATCAATATTCTAAGACATCTATGAAAAAAGTTAGACAAAATCTCTTTTCATTTTGGAGGTACATTGAAATATCAAACAAGTTTTCGAGCAAAAATATTCAATTCCTTCCAAAATATTCTGGTAAATCTAGTGACCTTTTACTTTCCTGCGAGAGAGAACATTCAAATACATCATAGTCCTACCTTATCCTTACTCCGATATAGATAAGCTTGCTTCATTATTTCCTTACCTACAATGAAGACAACAAGAAAATGCGATAAAATACAAGATATTTGTTGACATTCAACCTTTTTGGATTATAATAATCCAGACACATACCTAACTGATCCTTATACGTCAATGATATCGGCATATTAAAAGGATACGCTGTATCTTCCGAGATGAAGACCTGTGAGGAACGAGTCATTCAAAGCAGCAATTGGCCTATCTTGACGTTCTCTTCATATTAACGTTAGCTCTATCTTTGCAATAACTTGTTGTAACTAGCTATATGTCTGCACTATTCTTTTGTATACCGTAGGGTATGAAATAAACACATATACATAAGTTGTTAATCAGTTTTACCATGCCACTCCCGAAAGAGATGGACACATTCACAACTACGAGGCTTTTTTCGACTTCTTACGATTTATCTACCTTATTCCGGATTTATCCGATGAAAAAAGTCCGACATTGTCAGATTTAGCAGATTCATCAAGTGACTTATCATCCAACACAGTCTTTATCTGTATCAGATTCTTTTCCCCATATTCTGTTCCCTCTTGGGCACAAGAAACTCAAAACTATCCAGTTTGACTAACACATGTGGAGTGACTTTATTCCCAGTATAAACCACGCAGGGCAGAGCCCAATACAACATTACATCATTTACTTAATAGTCAACACAATACGCACGCCGGATTACATCAAGATTGCCTAGGCCAGTACGTAGCATTTCCCTGTTTATTTACCTAACATTCCATAGTATTGGCGTTGATTCTAACTTGGCGTTATGTCTAAACAGACTTAAATTGAAGAGGTAACGCCATGATAGAAATACCGCCACGATGTTAAAAACGACATCGCACCAGTTTTTAACATGGCCAAGAGAACTGAACAGTAACCATGTCCACGCACACACTTGATGTGGTACAGTAGAACCTCCCTATTAAGGACTCCCTCGGGACTGACAAGTGTTGTCCTTTATAGAGAGGTGTCCTGATAAGAGAGGTCAAATTGAATGGAAAGCAACAATTTGGGACCTAACCTAGTGTCCTTAATAGAGAGGTGTCCTCAATAGAAAGGTGTCCGCTAAGGGTGGTTCCGCTGTATTCGATAGAATATTCTTCCACAGCCGTCATTTAGGCTTTTTTACATGTTATGACAGTTCATGGGCCAATCTATATCATAATACTATAAGGCGGCTCTATAAAGTGCCATTTGGGGGTAGTGTTTCGTCTCGAAATTGTGCACGTTTGCAGGTGATATGGTATCCTGATGCAACGTTATGTTTATTTTCGGAAATTTACTTCAGCGGAGTAGTAATGAGGGATTTTTAATCGGACACTGTCAATTCTCCTTACCACTCACAGAAGCCAAGCCATTGCTGTTTAGTTATGCAGAGGCTTAATCAATTACCTGCACTCCCTGTGGGGTGACTAACATTACCTGTTGAACGGCTGGCTGTAGGGGGATGATTGGAACAGCCTGTACTTGTTGACCTGCTCAACTAAGGTTAATGTTATTTTCAATCCACGATTGCAGGTCACCTGATCTTCGAGATTTCGCGGGGAAAGAAATTGTAAACAAACGCATGTGTGCAGTTCAAATGTAAACAAAAATGTATTTTTGGTACTTTTGGTTGCTGGACTTGGGTTTTCCCGCAGTAAGGAGCTGGGGTCAAATTGGTGGTCTATTGTTTATAGGTGCTGTGTTAGCCAGTGCTAGCCCTTGATTATGAAGGGATTTTCAAATGAAGGTTACTATGGTCTGTTTATGTGCTCACCACAGCTTTCAATACTTGATGTATTTGAAGAGGCACTCTGAACTTGGCATGGACTTATCAAGGAGCTGCTCACGGTGCTGAACTTCTAGCTTGCCTGTGTAAGTGCCTTGCCCGAGACCTGGCTACATGTAGGAGGAGCACGCATTTTAAGGTTATAGTAGTGATAGTGCAATTGGTCCGAGCCATTTGGAAGCCGACATGTGAAGGCCTATCTGGGTACTCCTTCTTCTCCGTATAAAAAGGCGCATATTGCTGACTAAGGAACGGAGGCATTGCCTCATCATCTCTATCAGACCAAATGATATACTTTTATATGCACGCATACAGCACGCCACAGCTAGGTCCGAGTTTGTGGACAAATGGTTGGTTTAATTTGTCTCTTCGATATGGCTCCTTTGATATTGCATTAGATTTTCATTGCAATTCAATCTATTCAAGGTATAGCCCATTTGAACCTGCCTGCGCCACGGGTACAATGCTAGTAGATATTTAATTCAGCCAGCTGTACACAAAATCAACTACATGAACGAAGGAAATTGACAAGTATAAACGGCCAAGATCAGCAGTAAGATCGCTAACGGCTGTGCCCTGCTGAAAGTGATGATAAGGCGAAGATAGTATAGAAGAAAGACAATTCGATTCAATGATGTCCAAAAACATTTATACAAAATGTTTATGCAGAGTGATCCAAAATATAGTTCACACGAGCTGTAGTGGTGGCATCATTCCTACTAGCCCAGACTAGAGGGAAATTCCCTTTAGCTCAGTCGGTAGAGTGATGGCCTTATAAGCGAGAGGTCCCGGGTTCAATCCCCGGTTGGACCTTGATGTTTTTTCCTCTGTTACAGAGCGGTGAGAGGAGATTCGATGTGAGCGGATGAGGAAGAGGCCTATGATGAATAACAAGGAAGATTTGGCGATGGAAACCAGATCAAGTTTTTCTGGTAAAAGCATTCCGCGACGTTACTATTTATAGCTCACAAGGTCATTTGAATAAGATATTGATGACGTTTTAGTCACGTGACAGTCGGACATCGACACTTTTTTCTACGCATTTGAGCTTATTTCAAAGTCAATTATCTTTGACCCTGCATTGTTTTTAGCATGAATGATACCATAGAGTCAGAGAGAGAAATATTCAGAACAATTATGTAGTATTTCCAACACTCGGACATGTGCCAGATTGAATCTAACTGCCCTAGTTAGAAAGCCTGAAGCCATTACGAAACCGCATGTTTGTCCGACATTGCCTGTAATTCAGCGATGGGGAAATAGAGGGCAGCAGCTGCAGTGACCTCATTATCGCGGAATGCTATTACTGGTTACATGAGCACTGTTACATGCATGGTGTCACCATCTGTAACTGTTAAAGTGATCTTTATATTCATAATTATATATTCATTCGACCTGACATAGCCAACTGATCTGCTTCCCCGTATTATTTGCTATATATCCTCGAAAATTAGTTGAAAAAACAAGTTTTGATTAAGACGTCTACTTCTTTCACAGCAAATTTCTTCAACTATTTGGTTGAAAATAACAGTCTGGACATGATTCACTCAGCCTGAATTTGAAGACACAGACTCTATCATGCTGTATGATATTGCTTCAAATTTTGTACTAAGTGACCCATATCGCAGGTGCCTTTGATTTTTGTTTAACCTTTCCCAATATCTGTCCTCGGGCAAATGGCAACGAATTCCTGATCATTAATCCGGTGTCTAGCCTGGGGTCCGGTCCACATTGCGAGTCAGGAAATTACCTAGCCGGCTCTCCCGGTAAAATATTTATCTAATCTTTCTTCTTGCCGGGATCAATAAGGCAAGGAAGCGGTGAGCTCGAGGTGGAAAGTTTCTAACAGAGACTGGTCACTCACTGTGGTCTTAGATTTGTTGACCACTTCATCAGACTCTACTTAGACTTTGTTTGGGGAATTATATTCCGGTAAGGCCTACAGTTAGTCCTTCCACTGAGAACCAAAAACCAACAACGTTATCACAAATGTTGGTTTTCCGCTACATGGTCTGGTCGAAGGCAGTTTCAGGACCACATTCCGCCAGATGATGTTGGGAAGTATAAACAAGTTAGAGGTGAGTGTGCTCTTGTGTTTGATGACCAGATCATACACTTTGTTTCGGAAGTCAAATACCGGTATAGGCCTACAGCAAGTCCTTCAAATGAGAACGAAAAACAACTATGGTTTCACAAATTTCGGTTTTCCTCCATCTGATCAAGGCAGATTGTGGGCAACATTCTCAGAGAAGATCCTACCTCTGCTCGCTACAACCTATTGTTTCGTTATAACATTCAATCATTGCAAAGTGTAATTGATCACTTTTGTGGTGTCTTCAAACCCCTAATTTCGATAGCTTGACTGATTGATTCATGTACATTTCGTCAATTTCAACCAGTCAGAGACAAAAAGAAATTGCAATACTGAGTAGCAAATGCAAAAACTTGGAAATGAGAGAAAAATTGCGTTGCAGAGTCAGAATAGCCTTTGCCAAGATTGCCAGTTCGAAGATCAGAAAAGTCTTAAACGAGAGTGTGAGTTGCAACGTCAGTAGACATTTTTATTACAGACAGGCTTTGCTTTCCGGACGACGATGTGCGACGTGCGATGATCTGCGGTGTCGGCAAGTCCTGCGCGAATTCAATTAGGCGACACTCGAAAATTGGCTTTCATACCAGTAGCACGAGCAATAAGGGAAATGTTGAAAAGCCTTCGTCGATAGAACGTTGCAGAATACATTTACGTACTTCGTACTTTATTGCCCGTTGCTCTTCGCAACGGTTTCAAAATCTACCTCATAGCTCAGTTGCAAGAGTCAGAATAGCTTCTAAGTATATCTTTAAACGAGATTGTGAGTTGCAGAGTCAGAATAGCCTAATAGCTATAAACGAGATTGGTTAACAAATGACCTCTCGCGCCGTGGCTAAACTAACTTTATTACTATCGACACCAGAGCTAATAGATGGCATCCTGAATAGCTAGGTTATTGATCTTGTTATTATCCATGTTGTCTTGGCGGATATTGGCTCTAGTCTCGCTGCCTTGGTCATATTATTTCCATCAAATCGTAGTAGAGTTAGAGTCGCATTACGGTAGATTGCTGGAATGTTCTCACCGAGACAAAGGCAGTGTCATCGACGGCAGGCAATCGACTCGGCTTTGTCCGGTCCGGATGTCATGAAATGAAGAATGGGTACTTATACTAGCATTTTCCCCATGGCGATAGAATGGGTTTATCTGGCAAATTGAGTGGTTTAGATGTAGACTTTGGCCGTCACGGCAGGGGTGGCCAAAGATTGTCATAATGACTTCCATTTTTTTAAATGGCATCATAGAGAGGGCAGATAATCGACTTGGTATGGCCTGGTCGTCAGGAAAATGATAACAAAGTATTGTTTGCATCATGACAAATTGAATTGATTCGCCTCCCAAATAAAGCCGAGATCTGAAGAATATGGTTAGTTTAGCGAGACTTCGCCACCGCCGGTCAACACGTACACGTTCACTTCCCCGGGGTGTTTGCTTGAAGTGTATCCCACATATTTGCCATATTTGCTGCAATTGTATCTCAATTGATCTTGATCAGTTCTCGGGATGAGCAAGCGGGAACCAAGGTCTGAATGACGGAATCCGATTTCGAGAACGGGGAAACCTGCCCAAAAATTGATGACGTCATACGCATAATCCCCCGATTCCCGGTGAATTTCTCGGCGGAACGGGATAGCGAAAACTATCTAATGACAGAATCCAATCTATAACATCATCAGATAGTCCAAGGAAAAGTTATTTCCTCCCACCAATGACAATACGACACAGGACACTAACATAAAAATGAAACGAAAACACGGGCTGTCGGCGAGAATACACACACCTAGCGAACCCACAATGACACCTTCGTTGACACTTTGTATGGGAATAGTATATCATAAGATCATATCAGCGATCATCTCAAAATTTCATGACGCTTGTTGTTAATTTTTGTTGTTGTTTTTTTCTGACAATGTTTTCCATTGGTCTACAGAAATGCAGAATTAAGACAATGCTAATCCGTATCACTGGTGTTGATGATAAAGTGTTGATTAACAGAAGCCCTTTTCGTCATTCGGGGGAGGAGGGTCAGACAGATGATATAAATCATCTCTCATGGCATCAAGCAGTTTTCTCATGATCCCTTACACTATCAGTGTGACTAAGGGAAGTATAATTTCCCCTCTCACCCACGACAAACAGTCAGAGTCACGGCTCTATAAAGCAACACACCAAGAGGAAATTATCTCTATTTGGAGTGTAACTCTAATCATCTCACCCTTTGAGAAATGAATAGCAACTAGTTTGTTTTGATCATCTTTGCTCAGCTTTGATTGATGCTTCATCTTTCCTAATTGAGTGTGTTCTTCAATCCAAAAGGTAGTCTATATCGTACTACTGTAATTGGTTTATTCAAGGCCAACTATTTACATTTGAGTATGTTTAATGATAGTGATATCCTTGACCTGTTTTAGAATGGCTTTCAGAAGCTGATCTATACACCACTCACCAGAAAGCCAAAGGAAAGCATAATTTCCTCCAAATGAATAACATTACGATATTCTAAAACACCTTGATTACAATGAAATACAGTTTGAGGTACAAAATGCGCAATTGCCTCATTTTAATGTCAGCGGTTATGGTTTGGCAACCAAACCACTTGGGTAGGTATAAAATGTGGAATCAGTGAAAATCAGTCCAATCCAGATTTCATTTGTTAATTTTAGGTGTTTTAGTATAGAAATCGGTACCTCGATGTCGGTGCTGGTTGTCTTACCAAATACCACTCGGGCGAAGCTGCATTTTATCCTACATTTTACCTCCACGCTCGCGGTGTAATTGGTGAGACGACCAATTCCTCCAGTTCGGTATCAATAGCATTCCGCGACGTTACTATTTATAGCTCACAAGGTCATTTGAATAAGATATTGATGACGTTTTAGTCACGTGACAGTCGGACATCGACACTTATTTCTACGCATTTCAGCTTATTTCAGTGTCAATTATCTTTGACCCTGCATTGTTTTTAGCATGAATAATACCATAGAGTCAGAGAGAGAAATATTCAGAACAATTATGTAGTATTTCCAACACTCGGACATGTGCCAGATTGAATCTAACTGCCCTAGTTAGAAAGCCTGAATCCATTACGAAACCGCATGTTTGTCCGACATTGCCTGTAATTCAGCGATGGGGAAATAGAGGGCAGCAGCTGCAGTGACCTCATCATCGCGGAATGCTATTCCTCAAACCTAAGGATAAGATAGTTTACCAAAAATAGACAACAACAAAACTGTACAAGGCCAGCTTACTTTTGCTATACCTCACTGACACGAAATGAATAGGCTGACGGCGAGAACATTCACAGCTATCATTCCACCCAGCATGGCTATCATGAACATTAATCATAACACTAACAGAAAAGAGACGAAGGAAAGTATAATTTCCTCTCTCATCCACAACAAACAGTCTCGAGTTACGGCTCAAAGCAACTCACCAGCAGGAAATTATACTAGTATATCATCTCTATTTGGAGTGTTGGCCTAATCATCACACCTTTGAGAAATAAGAAGCAGCCAGTTTGAGTTCAGATCACCTCTGCCAAACTTTGATTGCTGTTTTATTTCGCAGTAACTGTTTGTAAACACTCTATGTAACAAAGTTTCAAGTTGGTTCCTTGAAAGGTTTAGGAGTCGATTTCACTTTCGAACAGACTGACCTACGGACTGACCTACGGCCCGACCTACGGCCCGGCCCGACCTACGGCCCGACCTACGGACTGACCTACGGACTGACCTACGGCCCGGCCCGACCTACGGCCCGACCTACGGACTGACCTACGGCCCGACCTACGGACTGACGGCGAACGGTAATAAAATACCTCACCACTCGGAAAGCGACGAGATAAACACAAGTACCGCCTCATCAAACCAGTATTACTGCCCAGAGTTTGGAGAGCAGGTTTGGTCGGGCCGAAACCATATCATTCAATCCGACAATTGATGACAATTCCTCCCAGATAAAAGTCAGCCATCATCAAAACAATAGAGTCGTTAAAGGAATCGGCGACTTTTTACTGCAGTATGTTTGTTCTTTTTCTGGTTCATCAGTAAACTATATTTCTGAACGTGTTTGATGCTTTTTCAATTTTGTTTCAGCTCTTAGATAGTGGAAAAACGCGTTATTCGTAGCCTTGCTAGCGCTCTGTTCCACAGGGAAAGGATCGACGCATGAGAGCTAACTCGGGTCAAATCGGAGTCAACATCGGAAAAGCGTGAGTCAGATTTTGAATTTTTCCTTTTTTGTGCAATTCGTTGATGGAAACTACTTTTGTGAAAAGGAGGTGACTGGGCAGCCGACAGCTGGGTTCTATTGGCCTTAATAATACCAATGGTCCTTTTAACGGATGCTTCAGAAGCATCTTCTACTTTTAGATCTGCAATACTTCACATTGAAGTAAGACCTGACAGTGTCACGGTAGTACTTTAAGGAAAACCCATAAATGATAAAATTCAGACAGTAGTTAAACATGTTGACAGAGTCCGCAAAACGAGAGATTTCATACCACATCCTCAGGTATTCTTCTGTTATACCTGGATCTCGGTTGACTAAAATAAACACTGCTATATCTGTGTAGAGCCACAAAGCTGTTTGCGGCGTGGTTAAGATGAAATATGTGGTAGAGACAACGAAAAGGTTCACCACGCACCGCATGTCCCGTCTGTGTCGTCGGAGCTGCTCATCGTCTCTGACCTTGACCTGTTGCGATGACCTTTTGACCCCAATAGCAATTATGATATTTAAAATGAATATAAGGCAGCAGGGAATCGCTTGATTTGGAAGGAGATCATAAAGGACCAAAACTATTTTAGACGTTGCAGGAATTTGGGGAGAATACCAACAATTCCTGTAGTTTTTTGTCGAATACGATTCAAAGGTGATCAGGATATGCAAACGGATCAAAGCGCCTATTATCACGAGCGTTGCTATGGACACTTTCCGCCTCCTAGCGGTAAACGTGTTCATCATCCGCAGGGGCATCCATACAGCTAACGCCCTCTCCAGAGAAAATAGGACAATTATAAAAGCGGAAAGAAACTGACATGCAATCTCTAAATATCGGAATATCTTGCAGGGAACAGTGAACTTAGTAAGAAGATCAAACCCTAGGAAGCTGCTGGTCACGTGTGACCCACCTTTTGCAATGGCGTTGCGTAGCCCAACAAGAAAGACAACCCCGGTGTCCGAGACAGCAAGTACGCGTAAATATTGCGCAGACAGCATATCCTTTTTCTTGTTAACAGTAAAAATAACTATTGAAAGTACGTTGCCGAATATACCAATACAGACCAAAGGGATGAGAACATAAGCTTGAAATATTGATATCAAAAGATGAAGGATTTGAACGAGGTAGTTGCCGGTGACAGGTTCGCCTGTCGCAGTGCCTTCCATAGCTTTAGAGCCTTATCCTGGTATCAAAGCGACTAAGTAGATTGGGAGTAAGTCTGCGACTAGCCAAGGAAACAGCTGTCTAGCTTGCTAGGCAGTCTCTCATTCTAAAAGTTTTTTGCTCCTGCCAGCATCGCGACTATTCGAACGTAATACGCTAGAGCTCTTTCATATTCTACCAGCTAAAGTCTAGTCATATACGGCGTCGAGTGGTACCACTTGTAATCAGCAGTAAGTGTAAAAAGTGGTAATTCTCTCATGGTTTGATATATCGTAATTTATAAAGAAAGTGTGGAGTAGCTTTGACATTCTACATGAAGCATTTTCAGAAAATTTCGTTTTCTGAAGCTAGCCATCATGATATTAACCTGCGCCGCTGAGGCTTCAGTTTTGGAAATTTTAAATTTTCAGGGTCATCTGAGTGTGATCTATTTAACTGCTCTCGTCCTGCTAAAACTTATCCCGACTTCCATAGTAAGTAACTAGGGGTATCACTCTCCCTGGAAAGGATACAAATATTCCACCGGTTAAGCCTAACACTCATTATACTCCCGAGTGGGGCGAATTAAGCGGTATTATGGTCAGGTGTCTTGCTAAAGGATACAGAGACAGCGGTGAGTATTCCGAAAGTCGAACTGATCAATCCCTGATAAAGATGAGCCCGGTGCTGTTTGGCGCTGGCATAATATCAACAGATGTTGGCGACCGACACCGAGCGAGTATTACCTCACGTAGCCATACAGTAATATAATAATAATAAGTCTGTCATTTATATAGCGCTTCCCAGAACGTTTCAGCTGTTAAAGCGCTTACAGCTGATTTTTACCGATAATGTCCATTGAACAGCCAAGTCTTCAAATGCATTCGAAAAGTGTCTTGATCCTCAATCGCCTTTATGTCATTGGGAAGTTTATTCCATAATCGCGCAGAGGACACTGAAAAACTTCGATCACCAAAGATTGTTCTTGTTCTTTTTACGGCCAGGTTTCTTGAACTTACATCCATAGAACCTGTGTGACAAGTAATATCCTGATGTTTCACAAGCTGTTCTAGGTAAACGGGTGCCCTTCCATGCAAGATCTTATGTGTCAGATTGATAATTTTATACTCGAGTACAGTAGTGAATAAGTAACACCACGTTTGTTTAATCCACCTGCTGGGTATTGAAGACACTACTGATGCTGTTCATATATGATACACATCATCATATTCCATATTCCATAAGCCAGAAAGCTTTGGTTCGTAAAACAGCGGTGAAGCATCTCCTCTTGACCTTGAGCGATGACCTAGTTCACAACCATGGTGAAACCAATGACAATCCCATTTAAAACATGTGACAGCGGGCTGAGCACAAAATTATGGTAACTGACATTTTTTAAAAAAGGGAGTTGCTCCAGAAAACACTGCAAGAACATTATATCTAAGTTATAAGTCTGTTTTGCGACGTTCAATGCCATGGTTCAGTCAAACTACTCGAAAATGTTCGTATCTAATGTCATTCCCATTAGAAGTGGGGTCATAAGATGGCCCTTTCTCAAGATGAGTTAAGTGGTAGATAACATACCATTTTCCGCTCAGCCCGGGGGAGTTGGAAGATGCTTCAACAGTTTGATGAAAAGAGGATTTTTAAGGACAGAGATGAAACACAAACTGTCGTGGAGTGTGGAGTTGCTGCCTTTAACCCCTGTATGACATATCGAGTCGGAAATTCTGGACAACTGTTGCTTGGCACGGTTAACGGCGTTATACGAGTCAACAAGTTTTCGTGACAAAAACACTGGCCAATTGTCGCACCGCGGTGATCGTCGAGAAATGCGAGCAGTATACGGCAATTGCGTTGTTACACGTTGCTGGCTATCAAATTGCATTTGAATCGGGAAAAAGAATGGACCATTCTTAGCATTTAACCACGCGTACAGTACGTCAGAAAAAAAGAGAACTCATACAATCATGTTTGTACAGGCAATGAAAAGCGCATATACGTGTATAATACTATATGCACCCACACACCAAAACTGTCTTTGAAACATTAAACACTGCCTTAATTCTACACATATCGCGTTCTCAGATGCACTCATGAGAATTGAAAACTCAACCGACAGTTCCCAACTTTTCAATTGGGTTCTTGCTAATGCCTATATGTACCCACACACCAACTATGGCTTTGATACATCACACATTACACACATTTGACTCTTACAGATATCGCGTTCACATCTGGCCAGACGGACTGAGGGACATTTGTACAGAGGGTATTTTCATGTCCTCCTCCGCAGAGCAACGAGGACGAAACGTAGAAAAGATTAAAGTCAGTTTTTTTTTCAGCAGTGAAAGTCTCTTACCTGACATTAACGCCGTATTGACGTTATCTTCCTTTGCAACATCTACTTGACAGAACCCACAGGTAAAATCAACAATGAAATGGTCCAGGGACCATGTGCTCACCTCGGGTAATGTTAGTGCATGTCATTTGCAGAGTGGATATGGGGAGAACAGTTTTGGTCATTGATGTCAATTTTGCGATCTTAGAGGAAGTGGTGTGGTGGTGAAGCTATCTTTCCTGGGGCATTTTATATCAATATTCCGTCACAAAACTGAGCTAAAAATGGTTTCCAAGATGGGGTGTATACTTACGCATTTTAGAAGCTCAAAAATTCAGAAGCTCAAAAAATCATTTTAAAGAGTACAACCAATACACTGCGGAGGCCGTGAAACCGTCTCGTTCCTACGCATAGGAACACTCAGTTTCTGATGACTCTCCACTGCCTCGGGAGTCTGGCCAACAGTCGATATAGATATGTACTTTTCTGCTCTGATGGTTCTCGCAACTTTGCTCCGATGTTCAGGTATCAACTGGAGCGCAAAATATCGGCCGATTTACCTCGATTGCAATATCCGGCTGCAAGACGCACCCCGAGACAATCCAGTGAGATGAGATCGTCTAGAGTTCCTCAATACCAATAGCACTGTTTGTGCTTTTACTGAGATGTTTGAGTCGAGTGGTGAAGCTTGATACAGTCTGATTAATTATAGTTGCCGTCGTTTTAGACACCATAATTCTCAACCCCGACATCATGTTTCAAAATTCATGAAGAATAATACAGCAGGTATTTTGACCTGAAGCATCGCTGTACACAAAACGTGACCATCGCTATCGCTCGCCCAGTCTAACGATCTCTGCAACTGTAGTGTTTATGTGTTTTATTCAAAACTACAATATATTTTGCGTTAAATTTCATGCAGTGTCCCAAGAAGATAATGAGGGCAAATCATGTGAAGATGTTCTGAAATCCAGCACACATCAACAGCACAGCGGCCATGGAAATGAATCAATCATTATGTTGGTTTAAGGAATAGATAACGAACTGGAGGTGTTGGTTATGTCTCACCAAAACCGCGAAGGTGGAGGTTAGCTGTAGACCAAACCGACGTGACGTCGAGGTTTTGGCCAACATTTAATATCCACCTGAGCTGACTACACAACTTTCACAAGAAAAGCTAGACAACTTTCAAAACAAGTGAATCAATTAGGTCTGAATGTAAGGCATAAAATCGATTTCTATGGCTCTGTCCTAATGGCAGCCCCAGTGACCTTAGATACTCCCTCACTGGACTTGAGGTGATCACTCAGACAGACCTTCATTAATCAATATGCAGGTATGTTCCTTTCCGCATGACGACGCTCGCCTCATCTCGTGGCTCGTCTTGTTGGATCAGACGAAGTCGGTCGCATGCCGCCAAGACAGGCTACTGTTGGGGTGATGGCGTGATTGTGGAATGTATGGGCGCGCATTGCATACTATAGTCAGACACGACAGGTTGATTTTCGTTGGAGTCCTCGAATATTGTGCCCCGGGAAAAAGTATAATAAGACCTTAAAGCTCGGAGCTAGAGACGGTCACGGACGCTATAAAACCTTATAGTATCATAATCCGCCAGGATACAAGAGTTCCGGACACCTTTCCCAGGGGGACATTTTCTACTTCCACCGGCAATGTAAAGTATTTTGCATTGAAATGCTTCCACCCCACCCATACACCCCGTCTCTCTTGTAGATATGGACGGGAATATCTGGTCTAGACGAGAAGTGCTAGATCCTATCTTTCTTTCTCTCCCATGAGAGCAATCTCCCAATACCGACACCCAAAGTGCATGGCCTGTGTTGCCGCTTGGCTAGGTCAGATACATCCGGACGAGTCACGGCCCCATGTGAGAGAGCTAGTCATGCGGAAACACAACTTACCTTTACATACTAGTAGCTAGATTAGTAGATTAATGAAGGACAGTATGCAGGGGAAGCGATTTGTAGAACGAAGGTACCGCCATTTTCATTTGCCGCTTGAAATTTCTTGTTGAAATAATATTCCGGGCTTTCTCTCCGGTGCATTTATTCAACACCTGCTGTGTCCGCTGGTCGACATGGCATGGTGAGCCTTTGGTCATACGTTTAGGCATTACCCCATTCCCACATAAACTCCCAGTGCAGTAACATTACCCCATTCCCACGTAAACTCCCAGTGCAGTAACATTACTCCATTCCAACATCAGAGAGCACAGCACATTACTCATTTCGGCACAAGCTCCCAGTGGAGTACATTACCCCATTCCCACATGAGCACCCAGTGCAGTATATTACCCCATTCCCACATTAGAGAGTACAGCACATTACCCCCGATTCCAACCTCCATCTGATTGAACTAATGCGACAAACGAGAACAAATGTCCTGCTAAATCCTCATTGGCAATTTGGGCGGAATGCGACATGGCAGCTATTAGGTAGCTAATGGACCGGCCTAGCTTTGGCGACCGGGAACTAATAGCTCTTTCTTTGAGCATTCCCACAAGGCTACGATGCCGGTGCAACATCTGAGATTGTTTCCCATCTTTCAGTGATTCCCCTATTGTTCCCGTGTTAACGAATAAAGCAGTCCAGGGAAACACTTGCGCACAGAAACATTCACAGAGACTACGTTGGTGCAGTATCTGTGAGTGTTTCGTACGTAAGTGTTTCCTTCCAGTAGGGAGTTTTCGCAAAACCCCCTGAAACGTCCACGTGAACGCCTATCCCATTGTTTGACTTGCTGATCACGATGCCGAACAATGGGACAGACGTTCGCGTTGGCGTTTCGGGGGCTTTGCGAAAACTCCCTCGCCGCGAACGCGTTCTTCGATAGGTGGTAGCCTTATCCATGTGTAGGGGAACAATAGGGGACACATTGAAATCCCTGATACACTGCCAGTTATTCCACTGATCTGGTCAAGTTTGTTTTGGTACCGTGTAGACGGCCTTATCATAAACAACAGTCACAACATATGGCCATGACATTACTCCCTGAGGTCCAGGATAAAGACACGCCAGTACAATCAGTTGCCATTCCACCCGGAGAGCGGAGCGGAGAGGCTCACACACACACGACAACGGCAATAATTATTAGACGTGTCCGGACTACTCCTCAGCGATTTCTCTGCGAAAGGCGTGAACTGTTTGCAAAGCTGAAGTTAGCAATTGCTCATTCTGATATGGCAGTGACCTAGACTCTGTGTTTCTTTGCCGATATGTAATTATTGTGTGAGTTTAATATTCGCGACAGCAAAAAATCTGGTCATGTATCAACAGCGCTGCAAAAAGTCACAGACACTCAGCGTGTGATTAACTTATCATCAATCCAGAAAATCGGCCCGACCCCAATTTTCCACCCTTGGCACTATCATGGTGGTGAAAATTGGCCATTACCTGCGCGGAAGTCGTACTGGACGAGCTATTACCGAGGCCACCGGGCAATGTACCCGGATAATCTGCCGAAGACATCGCTGGCTGGTGGGAAGGAAAATGTCTACGGCATCTGGTTATGACTCGTGGGCGGATACCATAGGATCAAGGTTTGGCGGATCAATAAAAGCGAGTTTCAGCAAATCAAAAAATCACTTAGCTACCATTCGAAGTTTTTCGCGCGAGCGGTTGCGCATGACAAAAATAAAAAAAATAACACGCTTGTGTACTATCTGAGAGCTGAAACATAATTAGAAAAACGGAAAACACGTTCAGAAAGTTTACTAATGAAACAGAGGAAGAACAAACATATCTAAGCAGAGCCTCTCACTCGTCCTTGTAAGATAATGGTAGAACCTCTCTATTAAGGACACCCTTGGGACCGAAAAGTACTGTCCTTAATATAGAGGTGTCCTGATTAGAGAGGTCAAATTGAATGGCAACAACCAATTTGGGACCAAAACCAGTGTCCTTAATAGAGAGGTTGTCCTTAATAGAGAAGTGTCCACTAAGGGAGGTTTCACTGTACATGTTGCATCGATCTTCTAAAAACATTAACCGATACGACCAAAGTAATGGACCATTTCTTTACAACATAAGGACCATTTCTTTACAACTTAATGAGTCAAATCAACTGACTGTATTTTAGCAGATTTTAGACACAACATGCTGGAGCAATATACTGGTAGCTAAACCGGTGTAATGTTTTTGAGTGTTTCTATTTTTGAGTGTTTCCCCTCATTGTTTGGGAACGCTAAAAGATAGATTGACAAGTTTTTCTGTGTTTCCCCCTATTGAAAAGTCGTGGTCTCTCTAGCTGCCTATTGTTTGGAAACACTGACACATGGGGAACAACCACAGATGTTACACCGGCACATAGAATGATCACTGGTCTCGGCAGGACGATGTCATTTGGGTCTGTTTCGACGCTGTAGAATACCTATAAACAACGCAGCTCTTTATTGTTGCCATTCGCGAAAGATTCAAATCTGTTGGGATTTTTTGTGCTTTGTGGGTTTTTTTTGTTTTTTAGAGTCGGCTCAAGCACACTGGTGAATGAAGCATTGCGACGTTCTGCCACATCGTGGACTGGAATGCACTTTGATCAAATTGCTCAACACCAACGAAAATTCAATTTGGCTCCGGATACTACTAATCCCAATTTCACCCCTTCACGCAAAACCTCGAAAATTCAACCTTCAACGTTTTAAGATCAGACTTTTTTATTTACATCATATTTTGTTTTATTATCCCCTGAAACAAAGTACTTAATGACCATTGCGGATTGAACGAAAATTCTAACTGGCTAACGCGTCTCTACCTCCCCAACCACATACCCTCCCGCAAACAAATTTAACCTCGAAATCCCAATCTGCCACAATTGGTTCGACACCAAATTTAAAAATCGAGTTGTCTTATTCGCATCACAATTTAAGTAGCAGGCCATTAGATCCTAAAACAAGCCGCAGAATGGCTGTTCCAGATTAAATTGCTCAACGCAAGATATAATCAATGGAAACCAACGAGCCGGAGTTTTCAATCAGGAAGCTCGAGCCTGATTGGATCGAAGGCTGACATATTTATGTCGCCGAATTACACGAGCTTATTTTCAAGAGGTTTCAATCTTCTCAAATGGGAATCCTTACCCTAATAGGCCATATCATGGGGGGGACGTGATTTCAAACAAAAAACGCAACAGTTGTACTAGATATCTTCTTTCAAGTGAGATTTCAAAGTCGAAGGTATTGAAATACACTGATCGATCTCGATGGCCTAGTGGTTAAGGCGCCCGCCTCGTGAACGGAAGGTCGAAGGTTCGAGGCCCGCTGGTAACCTCTTTCCGATGCGGCCGGCTGGTTAGCCGCCATCTAGTTAAATATAGGGTACAAACTGCCTTCTCGCCAGGCGCCTGGCATTAGAGATAGGAGTTTGGAAGTGAAGAGTGTCTCATAAGCCAAAAAGCTGGCTGGCCCTTTCATTAGGGGTGACACTATAATAAACAATCTCGCAGTGGACCTTGAGTATTCACTTTCTCAGGGATTCCCAACAGACGAATCTACATCCGATTATTGATGTTACTTTATTTCACATAAAGGTTGTTCAGCAGCTTGCACTGACGCACACTACCAAACATGAAATATCACTTTTACCTCCCTATAGTTTGTTTATTTACACTGACCTTGGAGAAATTTCTGACAGAACAGATGGAACTGAGGCGAAACACCGACACATTTTCTTAGTCCATGTGATCAGGCTTTTTCGGGTTGCAGGCCGGCAAAGAACGAGCCGAGTAAAGACGAAATATGTTGGTATCGGAATTGAAATTTGTCATTTCAATTCCGATACAAATATTGATAGTAATCTCAATAGATTTTAGATAAAAGTCAATTTCTGACTCATGAATTTCAATTTACAACATGATTAAAATCAAGAATCAATCAGACTTTTCGATATCTCAACATTCCCAATTTCAAACCGTCAAACTTTGAGGGCAGATGCAACTGCTTCAAATACCATTCCATCCATCAGCAGACGAATTTGATAAACAACTCAATTTTTTTATTACTTCGAACAGGCCGCAGTGGACCTTGAGTATTCACTTTCTCAGGGATTCCCAACAGACGAATCTACATCCGATTATTGACGTTTCTTTATTTCACATAAAGGTTGTTCAGCAGCTTGCAATGACGCACACTACCAAACATGAAATATCACTTTTACCTCCCTATAAAAAAACACCCCCCAACTCCTCAACCGTATATCAATGTCACTCCAACCTGTCCATAAGATGAATAACTGTCATGAACAATGACGAGAATACATCAGCTTGTCTGATCGCATTCTGTTCGTTCCCGTCGACAGACAGCAGGGAAGCCCGACTGAGTGTCTGACACGTCTCATCAGTCAGTATCAGCAGAGTCCGAAAGACTGGTCAGGCGGGATTTGCAACCCTTACGAACGACTTTAATTCACGTAAGAGTTGAGTATAACTATTCGAGTGCACTACGTTATTGCGCTCCTCACCTCGCAGTTAACAAAATCAAGCCTACAGCCCAATACACGGTATATTGTCTTTAGACAAAGCCCGCTCGCACCTCGGCCTAAAATCCCATCGCAGCAAAAAGAATTCAGGCCTAGCCCAATACACGGTCTATTGTCTTTAAACAAAGTCCGCTCGCACCTAGACCTAAAATCCCATCGCAGCTAAAAGAATACAGGCCGAGCCCATTACACGGTCTATTGTCTTTAAACAAAGCCCGCTCGCACTCAGGCCTAAATCCCATCGCAGCTAAAAGAATTCCAGGCTTAGCCCAATACACTGCCTATTATCTTTAAACAAAGCCCGCTCGCACCTAGGCCTAAATCCCATTGTTCTACGGTCTTATCAAAGGGTTAATCAGTGCAAATATTGAGAGTATGGCGGCTTCTCCTCAACCGGTCCCAGTGAGATAAGACCGTGGCGCTTGCAAAGCAATCAGACAAGTGATGGTATTCTGAGCACTGTTTATGACATTCATTCATCTTATGGACAGGTTTGGGTGACATTAAGATACAGATGAGAGGGTGGCGGAATGTTTTAGAAAAAAAAGGTTATACTATTGAAAACCTTGTCATTGCCTCATTGTCAGCTGTCCATCTTACTCTCCAAGATATCAGCCTTGATTTACCAACTGCCTTTTACTGTCTAACAGTAACCTATCCGTGTTTTTCCCCCCAAGATATTGCATTGATTTAACAACTGCCTTGTTACTCTTCAATAACAACCAACGAAGAGAGATGTTGTTTTCGATTACAAAGAATCGCGTTAGAGTTTCAAACCACTAGGGATGGTATTATCTGGGAGCACGGTATCACTGAAAGCGAGATTGCTAATCAGCGAAGACAAGGCGAATTGTCCAGGGGCTAAAGGAGATATCTGAATTATCTTTGGCTGGCGAGCTGGTGATAAGCTGCCATTCCACATTGAAGAAACCATCTTGTAGCCTTTATTTACTTAGTATGAATAAAACCTTGGGGTGTTCGACTTGTGTTTTATAACTCAGTACAAATTGAAATGGTTCAGTAGCTGATATCGCCACAGATATAGCTCTGTGATATTAGCATGTTATTATTTTCTCTTCGTACATTGTATCCATAATGTTTATGTTTACCATGTCTGGTGTAAATACAAATATAGGTTGCAGTGCCATACCAGTGTGTACATTGAACTTGGCAGTCTGTGAGCATTTTTTCCATTTGCCTTGAAAGGTTTTTAACCTTTCTCTCGAAACGGAAAATGCGACTTTGCCACTTTTTTGCTTCAGAGTGCCCAACCAGTAATGTATAAAATATGACACTCACCGATTGATGGGCAAGCAAATATTGTTTTGTAGAATGGGATCATGTCTCCGGATGCGATACGTTTTGCTACGTTCATGTTCAGGTGGCCCACTTGGCCCCATGCGTCTCTAGCCTGAATTACCGTAATGTTTCTGCGGTATTCAAATGATATATAACGCTAATGGGTGGCCCCATGCTTCTCCAAGCTGACTCATTTTTTGAAATTACCGGTATTGTATTTGCTGGGTTTCTTCAAATACAATACATAGCGCTAAGGGGTATACCTGTCCCTGGGTGGTTAAATTTTATTTTGTGACAGATTTAGAAATTGTCAGATTTTGAACTACCATATCAAGTTCGATTTTAATCCTATTTTGTCATAGGAGGCGAAACAACGAATTGTCTTTGGGCGAAGCGACCGCTATTCCTACATACAATATACAGTGGAACCTCCCTTAGCGGACACCTCTCTATTAAGGACAACCTCTCTATTGAGGACACTAGTTTTGGTCCCAAATTGGTATTTTCTATTCAATTTGACCTCTCTAATCAGGACACATCTCTATTAAGGACCGCACTTGCCAGTCCCGAAGGTGTCCTTAATAGAGAGGTTCTACTGTACTAGACAGTCTCAATCTAGCTAGCGCTGGCGTCTTCCACTCTAACCTGTTCCTCATCTCATCTCATTAATGACCTCGCTCGTCTCATAACAAGATTATAACCAATAAAAACTACCCACACTGCCCTTGGTCTTATCCATTACTGGCTAATGGAATAGGTTCTTATAACTTAGATCTTACCGCTTCCAACCGCAAGGGGAGGCATCGTTGCATTCAGCTAAAGGATATAATGACCTTTATCAGGGGTAAAAAACAACAGGGAATTAGCTTAACAAACCTGATAATTGAGTTGGTGATGTAACCCGAAGCCAACCCAGAAAATACGATTTTACAGGTGGCAAAAATCCAAATAAGATGAAAATGTCCGAATAGTGATGGTCTCTCGTAGTCAAACGTCTCTGTTCACCTTCGCCTCAGCAGAATATCAGTTTATATTGATCAAACGAGATTTACTTTAAGGAACCTGGGAATTGAGTATGGTCTTACTCTTTAAAACATAATCGAAAAAGTGTGATGTTTTATGAAATATTGATCTCACAGCCAAAAGCGATACAAATTTAGATTGATGAACTCGGGAATTGAGCTAAAATATCTAATGTCCCATTCCAATAGAAAAATATCATTTGGCGAATAGCGAAGGTTCAATGAATAAGAATGACGCATGTCGTGACGATCTTGTCTCCAATTTGCCTGAGAAAGATCTTTTGACGAGAGAGAAATCTCGCGTTGTGCAGGTAGGATGCGTAACTATTATGCCATTTACAACGTTTTGGCATGATGTCCAAGGCCCAGCTTGGCGTCGCTCAATCAGCGTTAGAGACAATGCTAGCGTTAGTGCTACATTAGCTGTCTCCTATACACCTTTCCAGAAATGGGGCGCCGAGTGTCCGAAATAGTGATGTCATAAGGGGAAACTAGGCCTTATGGTGGAGGGACAAAGGAGATAGTCATGGTTGACCAACACACTTGAATGCCTTTAATGACGGACAAGGGGGAAAAAGTTAGTTCCAATGCAAGCCACCAATTTCGGGAAGCATGTATACCAACATTCTTTGACAATAGTCGCATTAGGATTAAATTACTGAAATTTCAAACGCAAAACCACATGTTGAACAAATGTTGATATGTGTATGTAGAAAGAGCAAGCGCCATCACCAAAATACAGTACTGGCCAACCTCCTGAGGGTATACATTCCATTCACAGTTGCCATCGCGTTGATCTACATACATTTGACAGCGCGACTTTGAAGAGACAATCGAACTAGCGGTCACCTTTGAAGTTACAAGCACCCAATGATCTCATTATTGGCTCGATATCTTTATTGTATGAGAGCCACTTTGAATATTTTCGCCGGCATACTGATGGATGTGTTGGAAGCCTTAAAGAGGATCTCCGTTCGTGTACACTGCGAACACGTGACACGCAGGAGAAGATGCTCTCGAGCCACTCATTTATTAGAGGCATGACTGCCTCCACTGTAGGTCAAGGTCTCTTCATAAAGTGATTGGTTCAAATATGTCTTTCATCAGGTTGTGGTAGGTTGACTGACAGTGGTTGGCATTGGGAATGAACTGAACAATTGTGACTCGCTCTACCAAAACTAGGCGCTTGTCGCATCTGAACTTGACAGGTTGATACGGACTTGTTGTTCATTTCCCTATTGTTGACCTTTTGTGAAATCTGTTACAAACACATTTGGTCACATTCAACAAAAGGTCTACAATAGGGAAATGAACAACAAGTCCGTATCAACCTGTCAGATGCGACAAGCGCCTAGTTTTGGTAGAGCGGGTCACAATTGTGACCTAAGGCCGAAGTTACATAGACCTCATTCGTTCATTTCCCAGGACTCATTTTCCCCTTTTGCTTTCGTTCCCCTGTAAAAGCACGGCCTTGTGGCGTGCATTCACCGAGGAATGAAAGAAAAACCTGGAAAGTGACTCGTGGTAAATGAACGAATGAGGTCTATGTAACTTCGGCCTAACACCTGTATTTCTACCAGCTGTTATGGTGTGGTCGATCAATTTCCCTGTCTATTAGCCTTTAGGTCTATTGGCCAGGAATCTTCAAAAAAAGAGATCGCATTGCGTTGAAAATAAAGCGAAATCCGTATGGGCCTGCTATCCTGAACTCTTAGCACGCAATCGATGCAATGGCCCACGGCACAACCATTAGACAAATTGGTGTCGCCCACCCTTTGTCTATCTCGGTTGGCATCCAACGCCAATGCGCATAATATCGACGGGGGCCTGTCGTACATAGTCAGAAACTGTCTTCTATCGGTGAGTCTACAGTATATAAACATGGCCGTAGCGCAGTAACAAGACGCGTATCTATCGGTCAAACCAGCAAGAACATTCCGTGAACGCTGTTTCGTGTAGGCTGATGTTATCAAGAGTTGCCATGATACCAGTAACCAGATGACAAGTCGGTAGAACAATCTCCTCAGCAGCTCATCGTGAGGGTAGCAAAACATGTCTAATGAAGCAAAGAGGCGAACAAAATAACTAAGGGAATCAACAAACAATCTCTTCAGCCTGTCAAAATGCAAGCCAGCTATGTATACAGGCCAAATTGTCCGAGCATGGATCATTGATGGGCCCCTGGATGGGTCTATGATGATTTTCACTAACCACGTTTTACATACAGATCACATCGTAGATTTCATGATGCCCATGAGAGATCCGCTGATGGCCCATGTATTGTACATTTGCCCAATGAGGGACGATTGGTCCTTTGAGAATGAACGTACGCAACCCTTTTGAGTAACAGTTAAATTAAAACTAACGTATTCCATCCATGGATCAATGATGGGTCCATGGTAGATACGACCACGGATTCCAACCATGGTGATGGGGATTCTCTGTGATGGGGATTCTCTGTGATGGGGATTCTCCATCATCTATCCATGGATGGGCCCATGGATGGAATGTTGATGATTAGTCGCCGTCATAGATCCACGCATGCACTTTTGGCTGTATAGATTGTTACAAAGAGCTCCCTTTGATCACTAATCCCGAGGAGGTCAATCCTTTTAGGTCGACAACCATCAAAGTCGAGAGCCTATCAATTTCTGTTGTGCCAATATTAGATTCCAAGCCTCCTTCACAACCATAGTGACAGAGCTCACACGCGATCCCTACTACCAACGAATCCTCACCTCGTCATAAATTTTTCAGAGTTGTCAATTTCCGCGACTCAGTTACGGATATTGTCAATTATCAGGCAACATGGGCAGGAGACGCGATAACAAAAACACATGCGTATGGTTGGCTGGTAACGGCATTTGTTTTGCATCGAGAGAAATGGCCTGTCGGATTCTGTTTTATGGCTTTCTTTGTCAAACCTGACCAAAATAAATGACCTAGCGTTCAGTTGACTGGGCGTTATGCCGGTATCAAGATGTTATTTGGTTCACGACTATTGCAAAGTAGACACCTTGGGCTTATGAATGGCCAAATTTTCGCGCAATTCGCAAAAATTTCCAAAAAATGTTCAGGTTTTTTTATTTTGCCGGACGACGAATTTTTATCAGTTTAGATCGCCATTTTTTATAGGTTATTCGCGAAATCATATTTGACCCATGATCTCACTGAACAGTTAATAAGTGATCTCAGCCCCATACCGATCTTACTGTGATGCAGTTTCTTTTATCTCTCTTACTTCACCCGAGCCACACGCAATCACTTTCGGATGGGTGAGCCGCGATCACAACCCACGCCTTCCTTCGGTTCGCCGTTCACCCCAGCCAGTTAGCCACCTGTTGCTACCCGTGGCGATTCGTAACGCTTATTCCAAGGAAACAGGGCAAATTCAAAATGGTGATCGCGAAAACCCGGATGGAGGTGACCGCTTCAAACCAATATGTATTTCTTCCAACCTCCCTTCACCAAAGCCAACCAGGCACCTGACACTCGCCGTGGCAATGAGCTTTACACTTACAGTGTCGGTGAAAGACTCTGGTAATCTGTAAAGCTTATTGCCTGGAAGCATGCCTAATCATTCGTCAACACAGATTTATATCAATCTGGTGGTCCATTCTCTGGCCCTGCCCTATTTGTCATTATTTGGTACCCGGCGCTCCTGATCGCCCCGATTTCGCCGGCCATGACACTCGTAAATTGATATAGATTGCTCTTTGAATGGCCATTGGCGGCCTGTCCAGCAAAGGATAAGAAGTGTAACACTATGGACAATCGCGAGTCAAACAAATCACCATTCCTTTAGCCTTATTTGGAACCAAAGTACTGATTATGATCACAGAGTTCTTCCAACGGCGATTGACATCTTTTGCTCTGAAGGACCATTTGGGGCCTATTTTAGCTATTAAGTGGAGAAGGAGCATCATAAGACAGGCAAGAACCGATAAAAGGCTAACTTTAACCCGAAGGTTCGTTTTGCCGATAACTTTGGAAAGGAGGTCTTGAAATGTATTATTCGTACAACAGAAATTGATAAGCGTTCGCCATTTTGACGGCGAATTGGTAGAAAAGGATTGACCTCCACGGCAGTGCTATTTTATTTCATATCGTGTAGATGGTAATTCTATAACATAACTCGATTGCGATCAGGCATTGGTTTGTTTGTTAACTACACTGCTTCTCATTTTGGTCGCAGCAGTCTTGTTTTTTCCACCGAGTTAGATAGAACGAGGTCGTCTTGCATTTTTGTCTTATGTTGAAATCAGCAGAACGGGGCAAAGACCGCCGAAGAGCGGTTTCATTCAGAATGTTTTGTACGGACAACTTGTCAAATTTCAGGAGGAGTTAGAACTGAAAAACACTGTATAGTTGGATGTTTGTATCAAAATAGATAAGCCAAGTGATAGAGAATAGATCTACATATCTAAACACAACTCGATAAGACTACTCTCATGCGATACCATTGGCTTCCTGTTAAATACAGGATTGTTTTCAAAGTGCTTTTATTTACATATAAGGCAATACATGGAGTCGCACCTTCGTACCTGTGTGATATGGTCAGACTGAGGCACCATTCCACCTACCATCTCCGCTCTGTTGTTGCTCCAACTTTGGTGGTCCCTCGCACTAAGTGCAAAACCTTTGGTGACCGTTCTTTTTACAAGTCATCACCGGTTCTATGGAACCAGCTACCTTCCAACATCAGGCTTGCTGGTTCCATAGACATTTTCAAAACTCTCCTGAAACAGCACCTTTTCAGGGAGTGTTTTGCTTTGTAAAGCGCCTGAGAATTTAAGTTTTTCTTTTAATTCAGGCGCTATAGAAATTCTTATATTCATTCATTCATTCATACTAGTATTGATAACAACGGAAAAAAGATCTGAATGTCTAACCAACAGGTTAGACCGTTCACACCAAAACAAAAGTCCCTCATGCCAATGCTTAGAACAAGAGCTGGTCCACTTCAGGCTCGACAAAAGAAATTTAACCCGACTATTAGTGACAGTTTCGCCCCCGGCCCAACATGCAATCGGATCAAAAATTGGACATCAATTGGTCGATCGTCCCTGTCTCCCAGAACACCAATTGGTCGATCGTCCCTGTCTCCCAGAACACCAATTAGTCGATCGTCCCTGTCTCCCAGAACACCAATACACTCGGTATTGAGTATAGACCACTATCATCGCTAGCAAACATTTATAAATCAACGTCACGATACCAGTGTCAGTGTTTAAAACGACACTTCGATCTCAACTCGTATCGCAAGTATATCCAGCAGCTGTGTCGAAACGCATTACTGTCTTCCAAGGCAAATTTGATTTCTATCAAATGATGATTCTAAATTGATGCGCATCTATGTTTTCAGTAACGGTGTGTTGGCGGAATTTGGCGTAACACAAGAGATTTGCAACCAATTTGAAAGCACGGTATACTGCGTACAACTTTGCTAAAAATCAAATTTGCGGTGTGATATTTTGTAGTCAATTTGATTAATTTAGAGTAGGAATGCTTCTATGTAGATGTGTACAACGTATTTGTGAGAGGCGAATGAGTTTAAATACGCAGACATGCTACATATCGTGTATTTGCCCTTGTCGGATCAGGCATATTGATCACCATGAAGGGTGTTTCGTGATGGTCGATGTTATCGAAATTTGCCTTGATGACCCTTTGATAAGACAACAGAATAATGGGAATTTCGGCCCAGGTGCGAGCGGACTCTGTTTTAAGACAACAGACCGTGTATTGGGCTAGGCCTGAATTCGTTTAGCTGCGATGGGATTTAGGCCTGAGTGCGAACGGGCTTTGTTTAAAGACAATAGACCGTGTATTGGGCTAGGCCTGAATTCTTTTAGCTGCGATGGGATTTATAATTAGGCCTGAGTGCGAGCGGGCTTTGTTTAAAGACAATAGACCGTGTATTGGGCTAGGCCTGAATTCGTTTAGCTGCGATGGGACTTGGGCCTGAGTGCGAGCGGGCTTTGTTTAAAGACAATAAACCGTGTATTGGGCTAGGCCTGAATTCTTTTAGCTGCGATGGGATTTTAGGCCTAGGTGCGAGCGGACTTGTTGTAAAGACAACAGACCGTGTATTGGGCTGGGCCCGAAGTCTTTCATCTGCAAAATGAGGGGCACACAACGTAATGTGTGTTTTCTGCATATTTTGTGTATCAAATCTGTTATTAATTCAGGGTATAGGGACGCTGTTTCAGTTATGTGTACACGCACTCAGTTGAAGAATGTATTTGAAAGGTATCACTGGATGCTAAATGACGAGTGTTAATCGGATTCTTGCAAGTAAAATACTTTTGTGAAACGTTACACCGGCGTCCCGAGAAACCCTCACCTCCTCTAAAATTTAATTTTAAAATGTTTATTAGAAAGGCCCGGCGCAAACCAAAAATTATAAAAAGGATGACCTTGCATAACCGTCGCAGCTATCGATTTCTCCGACAGCTTCAACCGTTTAGTCGCATTGGATATGTATTCGTGGCGAAGCCATTAGAGCCTCCAATTTAAAGCAGTCAGGTTTCCAAGTTAAAATCGTCCTGTCATAATAATCTGAATACTTTTCGCTTGGAGAGATTTCTCCAGTGTTCAATATCATTCAATAAGTTTGACAGGATATTATCCATTATTGGCATGGCTGGACAGAATGAACTGAAATATCGACAGAAATATTTTATTTTATGTCTCACAAATGAGACTCACGTCTTAATGGATTTGAAAGTCAATACATGGTAACATTTCGACACATTTTATTTCAATAAATTGATACCACATGGTCACGTTCCGATATCATCGCGACATTTGTATACAGGATGTCCCAGGGTAAATGCTCTCACAATACACAGAATTTGCTTCGGTTAGGATTGGACGGCCACACTTTGAAAGATATGCTACCATTGTAAAGCAAATCATTGGCCTTGTCTACCCACTGAATCACGTGATCACCACGCATTCTCTCAATATTTAACGATAGTTCTTATGCTTATCCTCCAAGAGTTTATGTTCCAGATCGACGTTTCTTGTAGCAGTCTATCAAGATTACAATAGCATTCCGCGACATTACTATTTATAGCTCACAAGGTCATTTGAATAAGATATTGATGACGTTTTAGTCACGTGACAGTCGGACATCGACACTTATTTCTACGCATTTGAGCTTATTTCAAAGTCAATTATCTCTGACCCTGCATTGTTTTTAGCATGAATGATACCATAGAGTCAGAGAGAGAAATATTCAGAACAATTATGTAGTATTTCCAACACTCGGACATGTGCCAGATTGAATCTAACTGCCCTAGTTAGAAAGCCTGAATCCATTACGAAACCGCATGTTTGTCCGACATTGTCTGTAATTCAGCGATGGGGAAATAGAGGGCAGCAGCTGCAGTGACGTCATCTTCGCGGAATGCTAAAAATGAGCAAGTTGGCATTCTACCACACATGCAGTCTCTAAGTGTAGGCTTTTGCTCTTTCGTCCTAATCCCTTCTGGTAGTTTTCTCTTTGTTTTGTCCTTATTGTTCACTGCTGATGTTTCTATATTATCCCAAAGGATTGAATTGCTTGGGTTAAAGCGTATTTCCTACGACAAGTACAATGCCTTCCCTTGCCTCAGTAGATATCAAAGCATCGTCAAGTCATACGCAAGTTACTGAATGGAACCCTATTGTCCTTGCCTATCGTCCACATGTTCAGCAGGCCTAATCAAGCTACCTGATCAGCGCCAGACTTCTGAATAGGAACTAGGCTGAATCGTTGGTGTGCATGTTTTCACACATGGCCGACTTTCGGTCACTGGATGAAGCTAATTTCCTATTCTCAACCAGTGATTCCCACTATTCTCACATGAAAAGCATTCGGAAACTAAAGAGTAACAATCTTTCTGGCATGGCCACAGTTCATCTCTTCGTCTTAGTCCAGCCTGGTTAAACCACGTGCCTCCCTGCGAGATATCTCGATATTTGCATGGTCAATCGCTCCGGTAAACGAATCACCCACACTCCAACTTTGCGTCAGGAACTGGCGGGGGCGCAATGACTTGGACAAGCTGGTACCCGTCCACGGGGTATACCGGAGGAGCGTAACGGACGAAGTGCGTAATGGCGGAATCCATACGACGCGTCACTTCTTCTTGGGAGAGTGAAATGGCATCATCTCGGCAATTCAGTTACGTTTAACGTGCTGTATATTTGAATGATGCAACAGCAGAAGTCCGATCGAGCCACCCACGATTAAGCCCTAATAGCAAGCTTAAGCGATGTACAGGTGTAAATGAGGGACGCAGATTTGACGAATTTCCCGTACCCTCCCTGTCTACCAACAGTACGAATCGGTTCACGCTACTAGAGATAAAGTGTTGATGATGATTAAAAGGCACGCCTCAAAGCAAAATCCACTTTAAAGATACACATTTCGTTTGAAGTCCTCTAATAACTTAAAACTGTTAAGGTATTCATTACAGGCAGGTAGCCGGCGGGAATGTTTTAAATAACTCGAAGCAGTAATCTTGTACCCTGGTATTTTCATTAGCGACAGCAGTATCGTATAACATGGAATGCTCACACTTTTTGATACTCGATCTCCGCGTCATTTAATTACGGTAGTAAGAAGTCTATTCTCTTTTGAGGAAATGTAATATGCTGTGAATATTATGTTGCGGGCTGAAATTCTCAGACGGATATAAAAAACAGCTTAGCTGGTTGAAGGCATAGGCAGCTTTTGTACTCTTAAAAGTTTGAGTATTTTACAATCGCAAAAACCATTTGGAGGTTTTCATATTGCCAAAAAACTCCACGGGTGTATACATGTATTTGTGTTGGCCAAAAATCCTTTAAATTTTTTCCAAAAGCTCAAAAACCTTTATTCCTAAGAGTGTAGAATTGAAACGAATCATTAAGTTTGCACCGGCTGCAGAGAGACCGTAATGTCACACAAGATACGGTAGACCGTGATGTCACACAAGACACGGTAGACCGTGATATCACACAAGACACGGTAGACCGTGATGTCACACAAGATACGGTAGACCGTGATGTCACACAAGATACGGTAGACCGTGATGTCATACAAGATACGGTAGACCGTGATGTCACACAAGATACGGTAGACCGTGATGTCATACAAGATACGGTAGACCGTGATGTCACACAAGATACGGTAGACCGTGATGTCACACAAGACACGGTAGACCGTGATGTCACACAAGATACGGTAGACCGTGATGTCACACAAGATACGGTAGACCGTGATGTCACACAAGACACGGTAGACCGTGATATCACACAAGACACGGTAGACCGTGATGTCACACAAGATACGGTAGACCGTGATGTCACACAAGATACGGTAGACCGTGATGTCACACAAGACACGGTAGACCGTGATATCACACAAGACACGGTAGACCGTGATGTCACACAAGATACATTAGACCGTGATGTCACACAAGATACGGTAGACCGTGATGTCACACAAGATAAGGTAGACCGTGATGTCACACAAGATACGGTAGACCGTGATGTCACACAAGATACGGTAGACCGTGATATCACACAAGATACGGTAGACCGTGATGTCACACAAGATACGGTAGACCGTGATGTCACACAAGATACGGTAGACCGTGATGTCACACAAGATACGGTAGACCGTGATGTCACACAAGATACGGTAGACAGTGATGTCACACAAGATACGGTAGACCGTGATGTCACACAAGATACGGTAGACCGTGATGTCACACAAGATACGGTAGACCGTGATGTCACACAAGATACGGTAGACCGTGATGTCACACAAGATACGGTAGACCGTGATGTCACACAAGATACGGTAGCTATAGACATTTTACCTCACATTAGTACAGTAGCTGTTTATTTCTCTAGTAGTGGCACGTCCCGGCTGTCACCTGCAGCTGGACAAGTCCCCACAAACTGCTTACCATTAGGGCACCGGGATCGCCAACCTTGGATGACAGGTCCTGGTATATAAAGAACCAGGATTAATGCAAGGTTAAGCAAGATTGACCTTTTGGCCTACCACCATTTTTGCTAGAACTTAAGCAATCAGGATTCCTTCAAAGTGAAGTGAATGCCCACTTGAAACCTGGAAGACGAAAGATCAGACTCCCACCCTCGAAATTGGCATTCGATTCGTTTGGAACGAATTTGGTTTTGTTTCACTTTCGCTACGAAATTTTATCCTACTACCTTGGCACTCTAACCACTATACTCCTGTGTTTCCCAAAGTTTCAATCACGATTGGGTTTTTTTCTCGTTTTTTGTTTGTTTTGGTTTGTGGATTCTGTTTTGTGAATTGTATCGGCGGTTATTACGAAACGTTTCAGCGAAGCACAACGCGTTGGCAACCGAACCGCATTCCTTGAGCCTGACTGAAGGGCATTCGGCCAAATTGTCGTTAGCACAATCTTTTTTTATGTCTGCTCGCCCGATTTTTTAATAAAACGACCATTTCTTAGACTATCCAAACAAAGAGAGTGTCAAATACAATGTACATGTAGTTACCTACCTTGTTAAAAGAGATGATTTTCAAAATATCTTCGGTAGCCAAATCTCCTGATAATCTTTGTATCCAATAAGAAATGCCTTCTTCACAATCTACAAAATCGCACAACCTCTTGCCAATAAATGTAAACCGACGTGGAAAAGTTCGATAAAATCTAGCGATGAACGAACAAGGAGAGGAGACACTTGAAAAGACAGATGTTAATCTGGAACCTATTGCTATGACTCTGAGCGACAGATGTGTAGTCTATTTCATAGACGTGAGATGGCGAACAGACCGCTCAAAGAAATCCCTGTGATCAGTTCTCGAACGCGGCGGGTGGGGATTTAAGATCGATTTTGCGGGAGGGTAGACCTGATTGCAGGTGTGGAAGGGACGTTAGACCCAAGGTATCAAGTCCGGGTAACTAATTGGTAGCATAGAAAGAGGTATGATACGACCATGTTGGCCTATCATATATTCTATGATGGAGATTCTTTCATGAAATTAACCCGCGCTATCCAGACCCCATCCAGCTAGCTCCCGCGCCCCTAGCCATGCGAGAGGAACCAGCCACCATCAGATAACATCGAGGTACTTCTGAGAAGCTCCTTCGGAAAAAAGTGTGGGCTTCATCGGGCAAAATGATGGTAGGATAGTCTCGGCAATAAATTGGTCTCTATCCTGAGCCCATCCGTCTATCTCCCTCGCCTCCAGCCATGCGAGGGGAACCAGCCACCGTAAAATAACATCAAGAGGCCAAGGTCTTTCTGACCATGCAGCTCCTTCAGAAAGTCATCAGACGTAATGTTGGTAGAATACAGTATGTAGACTCGGCTATAAATTGACCGCTAGGCTGACCCCACCCGTCTCGCTCCCCTAGCCTCCAGCTGTGCCCGAGGGACCCGCCACCAATATTTACATCCACAATAAACCATATCGATCGATAGCCCAGAGGAAGGAACCAAACGACTGCAATCACTATTTGCTGGCAAAACAAAGGGAGTGCCAAATTACCATAATTTTCAATAACCATTCATTATGTTGCGAATGGCAAGGAACGCTGAGAGATAAGGACGGCCATATTAGTTTAGAAAGATGTGCTTTTTTCTTTTTCTTCGGAAAGTAACGCAGACAACAGGAAAGGGGCCGAATTCGCCCCTTTGCAATTGGCCCCTTCCCCATTCCGCCCCGTCCCGTTCCGCCCATTCCCCATTCCGCCCCATCCTTTTCGTCCCTTTCCCATTTCGCCCCTTCCTTTTCGTCCCTTTCCCATTTCTAAGCGAAACAAGTATAATATGGCATTCACAACTTTCTTTTGATGATGTTTACTCCTGAATAAAGGATTGAGAAGAAGGACTCCAAGTCGAACATTGGCTGAACATTGTTTTTCATAGATACTGACACAGTATTGTACATTTGGTTACTACAGTTGATAAGTGTATGTCTTGATACAATGCTTAGTACTTCACAGATGTTAATAAATATCATTGATTCAACTCAATTTGCATCATATTGAAAAACATCTATGAAGCAGCTTAGCATCATATTCCATTCTTTGACGGCATACAGTGAAACTCGATTGGGAAAGTTCCAAAAGCTTAGCGTCGATCATTCGTGCTTTCAAAGGAGTTATCCTGGTACGAATACATTCTCCATGGACAAGTCGACGATCGTCACCTCAAAGCTATCTCTCCTTGCTATGCTTTGATAACATTGTGATAATACAAATGAATGAAACGGCCAGGGGCCATTGTGCTCACCGTATACATCTTTTAGTAGGCAGGATCATGCTTAGTTTAGAGGTGAATATGGTGAACACAATCAGGCATGAAGACTTTTTTAGATGTGTATTGATGTCAAGTAATAAGACAGGGCAGTATATATAAGTTTATGATCCAACCAATAATTGTCTATGACATCAACAAGATCAATATCGTGTGATTGCTAAGAGTCCCTGCAATAAAAAATTCATCGAAAAAAAGTCATTAATAAGCGAGATATTGCATGTCCTACTTTTTCAGTTTTGACTCCCTGGTGGCCAAATCAAGAATCAGATCAGGCCAAAATTCGGTGTCAGAGATTATCTGATGTAGGGGGTTACATGTACCAACTTTCAAGTTCATAGCTTCAGCAGTTAAGAAACGTGCCATAGTTACACTCTAATGGCCAATTTACGCCATTTGACCTCTGTGACCTAGAAAAGGAGGTCAAATCCAAAAATCGTAGGACATGTGGTGTATCCTTGCTAGAAGTCCCTGCCATAAAAATTTTATCGAAAACAATTCACTCAAATAAGCAAGATATTGCACTTCTTCCTTTTTCCATTATGGCCCCCTGGTGGCCGAATAAAGAATCAGATCAGGCCAAAATTCGGCATCAAAGGTTATCTGATGTAGGGGGTTATATGCACCAAGTTTCAAGTTCATAGCTTTACTGGTTAAGAAACGTGCCATAGTTTACACTCTAACGGCCAATTTACGCCATATGACCTCTGTGACCTTGAAAAGTAGGTCAAATTGAAAACCCGTAAGACATGTGATGTATTCTTCCTAAGAGTACCTACCATAAAAATTTTATCGAAAACAAGTCACTTATAAGCGAGATATCACACTTTTCAGATATCCACTTTTGGCCCCCTGGTGGCAAAGTTGAGAATCAGATCAAACTGAAATTCAGCACCAGAGGCTATGTGATATAGGGGGTTATATGTACCAAGTTTCAAGTTCATAGCTTTAGTGGTTAAGAAACGTGCCATAGTTTACACTCTAACGGCCAATTTACGCCATATGACCTCTGTGACCTTGAAAAGTAGGTCAAATTGAAAACCCGTAAGATATGTGATGTATTCTTCCTAAGAGTACCTACCATAAAAATTTTATCGAAAACAAGTCACTTATAAGCGAGATATCACACTTTTTAGATATCCACTTTTGGCCCCCTGGTGGCAAAGTGGAGAATCAGATCAAACCAAAATTCAGCACCAGAGGCTATGTGATATAGGGGGTTATATGTACCAAGTTTCAAGTTCATAGCTTTAGTGGTTAAGAAACGTGCCATAGTTTACACTCTAATGGCCAATTTACGCCATATGACCTCTGTGACCTTGAAAACAAGGTCAAATTAAAAACCCGTATAATATAAAATGTATATTTGCTATGAGTACCTACAACAAAAGTTTTATCGAAAACAAGTCACTAATAAGCGAGATATCACACTTTTTAGATATCGACATTTGGCCCCCTGGTGGCCAAACAGAGAATCAGATCGGACCGAAAATCAGTGTCAGAGGTCAGCTGACCTAGGGCATTCTGTGTACAAAGTTTCAAGTTCATAGCCCTAGCAGTTAAGAAACGTGCCACTGTTAGGATACGACGACGACGACGACGACGACGACGACGACGGACACAGCGCTATCGTATAGACTCCCCTTACGGTGAGCCAAAAATAGTCATTCTGGCTATACGGGGGATTTAATACAAGACATTTTAAAGCGTTTTTAGTTCTTTAAAGCTTTTTTCAAACAGTGTGCCACAAATAGCATTCCGCGATAATGACGTCACTGCAGCTGCTGCCCTCTATTTCCCCATCGCTGAATTACAGGCAATGTCGGACGAACATGCGGTTTCGTAATGGATTCAAGCTTTCTAACGAGGGCAGTTAGATTCAATCTGGCACATGGCCGATTGTTGGAAATACTACATAATTGTTCTGAATATTTCTCTCTCTGACTCTATGGTATCATTCATGCTAAAAACAATGCAGGGTCAAAGATAATTGACTTTGAAATAAGCTAAATTGCGAAGAAATAAGTGTCGATGTCCGACTGTCACGTGACTAAAACGTCATCAATATCTTATTCAAATGACATTGTGAGCTATAAATAGTAACGTCGCGGAATGCCATTGTGAGCTTATATTCATACTTGTCACAGTCATGACGACTGTTGTCATGGTTGTATTACTCTCGCAACAGTAGCCATGGATGTGTTTACAAATCATCGAGTAACTCCATATGCATGTAGAACAAGTAATAGCTAATTAAAGTCAACAAAAAACATAAAACAACAAGGCAGAGTTCGCTGTTGGAGATGGAAGGTATATTGAGGCCAAACTGAGGATTGAGACCCACTTCAAATTGCACAGATGCCAGGCTCATAAAATCTCTGCACATGGAAACTAAGACCAGGGCGTAAAAGTAAATAGTATTTGGAACAGGATGGACCCATTCATGAACATGGAAACAAAACGCAACCCCGTCCCCACTGTGTGGTGCCACCTCAGGTTTACTATGGTGGCACTACACAGTGCGGAGGACGGCGTCAAGGGCAGCGTCAAATAGGCCCCCGGCAACCTGTAAATTTTTGATTTTGGTGTCCCATTTTGAAGACAATGGTGCTCGGCAATGTGTGACCACATGAACGCAAAGATGGTATCAATGGAAAGCTTACAGCCCCTACTTTATGATGCAATCATGTTTATAATCATGAAACTCATATCCTGGTCATATTAACCCATGATTTTAGGATTACCTTTTTATTGAGACGCACTGTAGAGTTACTGCTGGTCGCCGCGGTGCTCACTCAATGTCCTTAAAAAGAGTACAGAAGCCAATGGTTGTGTCGCCTCAGAACCCTCTTTGCATCCTGCTAGGTCGCTCTGAATTTTCATCAGGAACTGAGGGGTTAAATGAATTTTCAGTGTTTTGTATTATCGAGAAAATTCATCAACACATTTTTGGTTGATGATGTTTTCTCCTGAATAAACGTCGAAGAAGTGGACCCTCAAAGCCCATGATATCGTGCGTTTTGTCTACATAAAGACGTTCCTTTCATGGCGATATTGAGATTGTGAGCTGACTGCTACAGTCGTGCAGCACAACCGCTTGACCAGCTGAACCCGCGGGGACAAGGATCATACAACCATGCTAACAACCTGTGCATGAGAGCGAGAAATCGATCAGAAAAAGCTTACAATGCACTTTTACAAGATGATAATGACTGAAAACTCCTCGATCCAAGACAATAATACCGCCCTTATCCCTGCATTCTGGTAGTGACTTTGTCCTGATGATACGGACCCATTTGGGAGAAATGAAAAAACACCACGGGAAATCCTTCCATATATACAGAAAATGATGTGAAAGATTTGCGATGTCTTTCCATCACAAACTTCATTGTAAATATTGTATTGTGCTCAGCCAGGCCTTTACCATGAAATGCTATTATTTATTTAGTATATATAATGCTAAAAATCTTGAACGTAAATTGAGTGGGGCGAAGTTGGTTGAAACGCAGTCACAACGGGCTCAATTTTCAGACTGAAAACAAAAATCGGGCAGGCCCTTTTATAATAGGCCTATTTATAGGGTTATGAAATATATGTCGTCATTGTGACACTTGAAATCGACATGCAGAGAAGATCGATTGACCTACCCCAAGACTTTGTCCCGTCAGAAAAATCCAGTCAACTCCGCCCTGTTGATCCAGACCAAACCTGTTCCATGAAAGACTCGCAGTCACATGCGGCCTTATTAAATCGCAACATTCCGCCCACCACCTGAGCCCCGGACGCCCCGGACCTGGAGGCCTATATAGACCTAGGCTATGCCTGTTTCACGGCCACACGAAACGCGCTTTTCAACCACAAAATCCATAGTTTTCCAGAACGAAAATTGAAATAGATCACACAAATCGAAACGCAGCCAAATACCATTAAGAGGACCAAACATTTACCCAGAAAGTTAATACACTAGACGTCTTACAAATAATGAATATTGAACACGTTTTTTAAACCGAAACTACAGCCGCTTGTGTCGCGTCGAATAAGTGTTTTGAACCGATTCTGCGGCGGCCGCGACAGACCAACATGTCTCACTAGCCAGTGCGGTGGATCTCTCGGGGCGTGACATCAGATGTGCCCCTGCCGCGGAACGCATGGCATGGCATGGCTTGACCCAGAGACCTTATTGTTGACATTAATTATGTAGGTAGAGACCTAGGGAAGGTCTCTATGCCACATTCGAGGCAACTAATTGGTTCTGTGACCAATAGTACGCCCACCTTCGACACCACCCAGGTCCCACAAACGGTCAAAAATCACACCAAACGTGCCCGACTTGGGACCAAGTAGCGGGCTCATATACGATGTAAAGGAGATTTTTCCGGCACATGAGCTGACCTCCATACAGGCCAAGTTGTATTCATTGTTATTTTGACAACGCCTGCCAAAATTCTGTTGTCTGTTTAATGGATGACAAGATAACGTATGAACAAATGGGGGGGGGGGGACCGAGGGGGCCTGGTCTACTTCATGTAATTTCTGGAATGATTTATGAAATCTCAGATGATTCAGTATAAACCACAATTTAAATAAAACATTGTGAAAAGAAAATCAAGTCGATTTATTACAAAACAGCGCACAAAAATGCTGTTCCTTTTGCACAATGACAGAAATTCTTCAATGGCGTTTAGCGGCTTTTTCGCCTGAACTCATTAATATGTCAAGTTCTGTAGCACTAGAATAGCCTTGCTACGGAGGATTGCTTCAATGAATACAAGATGATTGTTTTGACAAACACTGGCCGTGGCTGGTCCTTTAAAACTTCCACTAAAAACAATTGGCTCTGGAGCTAAAACTACTGAACTGAATCGAAATATACAGCCCCATCTATACCCATAAAGGTTCTTTGGGTGTCTGGCCGGAGGAATATCGTTGTCGGGGGGGGGGGGGGAGGTCACCCTGTCTAAAAGAAACAAACTAATGTCTGTGAAAAGATCAGTATACATGTACATTTTATTTTGTAATTATGACAATATGGCACAGCATTAGTATTCATAGATTCCAGTATCTTATTTTATGAAGATGGTTTGAGAAAAATTTCTTTACCACAGAAATTCTACTTCTTCTGGCAAAACTTTTCAACATTGAATCTATGATGGACCCATAGATAGATCTATGATGGACACATGGTAGAATCTATGATGGACCCAGAGAAAGATCTATGATGGGCACATGGTAGAATCTATGTTGGACCCATAGATAGATCTATGATTGGCACATGGTAGAATCTATGATGGACCCATAGATAGATCTATGATGGGCACATGGTAGAATCTATGATGGACCCATAGATAGATCTATGATGGGCACATGGTAGAATCTATGATGGACCCATAGAAAGATCTATGATGGGCACATGGTAGAATCTATGATGGACCCATAGATAGATCTATGATGGGCACACGGTAGAATCTATGATGGACCGTCACCCATAGATAGATCTATGATGGGCACATGGTAGAATCTCTGATGGACCCATAGATAGATTTTCAGATTCGATGGACATGATGGATATATGAATTTTGTTTACACTTTACATACAGTGTATACATACGTAACCATTACACTCACTACATTGTGCGAGTGATAAAATATACATGTCCAATTACAAAATGATATAAAACCGACCACCACAGATAGAAAAATTTTGAAAAGACGTCTTGAGCATGCATTTAACCCTGTCTCCACCAGGGGGAGAACCAGGCGTTTCAGCTTATTTTCCATCAGTGTATTTTTGATATTTTCTCAAACTCCTTGGTCAATTTCAAAGACGTCAAGTTAGTGAATTTAAGTTTGGGAGTTAGGAAGGAAAATTCATAAATTGTCTGACAAGAAATGAGCTCACAGAAGATTTTACAATTTTATAATAGATTTCATTGCGTATAAAAACACTCAATGTGTGCAATTACTGATTACAAATACAAAAGTTAGCGATACATCAATGGCATATTAAGAGCTGTGTTATCATCTCATGGCGGTTATTCAAATAAGAGACAAGACCACTGATGAATATTCATAGGTTGGAGGGTCGAGGCCTATCTATTAGACGAGTGCATGTTTTTAACTCTCAAGTACATATTTGGAGAGGTATTGAATTGAAAAAATATTTGCTGTGGCAAGTCTACAGATATAAAGAAATTATTTGATGAAAAAATTAATTTCGAATTTTGCTAATTGGGTAATAGGGGGCGTGTTTTGAGTTTTTTCTGCCAGTTGGCTGAAAACAGTGGAAATATCAAAGTCTGTCTAATTTGTCGATTATAAAAAAATTTCCGTGGTCAATCACCAATTTCCATCGCACCAGTTACTCGCAAGACTAACCCGTATATCATATCCGAATTTCAGTTTCACTACTTGACGCATTCTTTGATGCGTCGCGGTCAAACATTGACAATTTAACTGCTAAAAGGCTTAAAAAATCAATTGTGGTCTTGTCTCATAAACAAACTAACTATGGGCCAAGATAACCTCTGGAAAACATTCATGGCCGGGGAAATTGAGGGTTCGCTCTCAATATGAGTTACTGGGATGCTTCTCTGAAATGGTTGATTTTTTTCCGATTTTAAAATGTTAAGGTTCTACGGAAAGCTAGGACCCCTTTCTATTTCTGCTTTTTAATCAAGGCCTTTTTAGCAGGAGAAAAAACGGAAATTGTCCGTATATCAAAAATGCCTTATCCCTGCTGTAACTAATGGGTAAATAAGAACTACTAGTAGTGAGTTGTCTTTCTTCACATTCAGGCTCACTTAAAGAGATCCAGTCGTGGCTCAAGTCTTTATTTAGACTAGCTGAACGTGGTAAAAATAATTAAATAGCATTCCGCGAAGATGACGTCACTGCAGCTGCTGCCCTCTATTTCCCCATCGCTGAATTACAGGCAATGTCGGACAAACATGCGGTTTCGTAATGGATTCAGGCTTTCTAACTAGGGCAGTTAGATTAAATCTGGCACATGTCCGAGTGTTGGAAATACTACATAATTGTTCTGAATATTTCTCTCTCTGACTCTATGGTATCATTCATGCTAAAAACAATGCAGGGTCAAAGATAATTCACTTTGAAATAAGTTCAAATGCGTAGAAATAAGTGTCGATGTCCGACTGTCACGTGACTAAAACGTCATCAATATCTTATGCAAATGACCGTGCGAGCTATAAATAGTAACTTCGCGGAATGCTATTGGTGATTACTTCTCATGCTGTTCATTGGCTACATAATCAACTACCTGAGAGGAACTCGAAACTGCTAACATTTATCAATGGAAGTTTATTCTCACCTTAGGTTTTAACCGGGTCGTTCAAAACTCCCCATTTTTATAATCATTTCGCTATAGGTTTCATTTAACATGCAGCTACAAAATGCTTTTTGCTGAAATTTCAGCATTCATTAAAAGATATGATGACATCATACAGCAGGCAGTATTGGGCCACAAGCACATTCCGATACATGATCACAGGGTGTATCAAAAAACCCAAACATGACATCCAGCATCGTAAAACTCACAACATCTTGGACGGGTTTATGAAGAAATTTGTAAACACATGTGATCCAACGATTTCAAACTGCAACAACATGATATAACAGACTTACTAAGACAACTGGATAATAGTCACCAGAAATCAAAGAATTAATGGAATGTTCTGTAAAAAAATTATATCACCAAGACCACTGGGAACAAAACAGTCAACAAAATTGATTTTCCCATGCTAACTTATCTAAGCCATTTCGGAATACTTTGCCACAGAAAATAATTCTGAAATTGCCTTTGATATTCAACTTAATCCATACCATTTGTGATTGTGATAATAAACCTACACCTGATAAAATTGTACGTGGTATATAATTAAAATCCCTGGTCTTCCAAAGAGAAATAAATCACAACCGGCAGCTACACGTATAAAGGCATTCGACAGTATCATGATGCCACTAAAAAAGCTTAACTTCGCATCGTTATCTTTGACGTGGTGTATGGTCCAGATGTCTTTGATGTGGCACACATAGGAGTATCAATCTACGTGTCCTTGATATGCTACACAAGTGTCTTTGCTTTGGTTTGTCTTTACTTGCGGTAATAACCGCCCATACTCGCCCTTCAACGTACAGGCCAACAAGCTAATGTCTTCATCCTTCATTGATAACCATAGAAACATATTTATAACCTTAACAATAAACCATTGTGACATGTACTAATGTACTTTGAATGTAGCATGAAATGAGATATGTATGTAATTAAGAGATCGCAAAGACCAAGGAGCCTGTATCTCACTCCAGGCCTCTCAATTACATGATTCCTACACCGTATAACGGTGTAGGCCATACAGGATGTCCCCAAATTAGGTCTTCTTTTTTTTTCTTTTTTTTTTTAATAATATGACCCCCCAGAAGCGTTTTTTGACCCCTAACATAACCAAATCTCATCCAAATGGCCTAATTTTATAGTTTTACCCTAAAAATTATGATTTTTCAGGTGTATGTGGTGATATCAGTCACTAACTTTGATTTATGACGTCGATGTTCAGGCAAATTGGCGCGATGAAATGTCCCCAAATTAAGCTAAAAAGCAAAAAAACATGTCCCCAAAATAGGCTAAAAAATACAGGATGTAGAGGTCTCCACGTAATTGAAAGGCCTGATTTGTCTATGTTCCTGGTACAAGTGTGAGATGGGAGAGACCCCTATTGGCCATTTGATGTAACTCAATCTTGTCTATAGAGCTGCTGCCTATTGACTCCTTTAAACAATACCACATAACACGCTAAGGTCAATGCAACTTGTTTTAAGCTGTGTTTCTGCTTGTTTAGTTGACCCTCTTTAATCATATCAATGACATTTTAGTGCAGCAGTCCTTGTCTTGAATGTTACTTTAACTTGTACTGTATAATGATTGTATTCTGAAATATGACAAAACTTTCATTCCTACATCCGGCCAACAAGCTACCTTGGTCCTTGATTAATAACCATACAACATTAACAATGATATGTTCTCGTTACATCAGGTACAATGTATGTATAAAGACTATATATGAATACATGTAGCATGAAATGAGATATGTATGTAATTACCTGAGGAGCTTAGAATACAACTGCACCTCACTTTAAAGCGAACTGAAACCGCCAAGCCAGTTCGTATGACCTCGTTTTCATTCCCCGCGTATCGGGTGATCAGAGCGAGGCATGAATGAAACATGGCGCCTAGCTGTCAATCATTCAGTGACGTCACTACTATGGAATTTACTACGAAAATTCATGAATGAAAGATCGCATGACTCACGTGATTCTCACATGATTCTCAATAATAACAAATTGAACTGCGCATGCTCGGGCACTGGGGGCGGAGCTACAAATCTGAACTCGACTTTCTCGGGCGGTGAAAGTCGAAAAGTTGAATAAATCGCTCGGCGGTTCCAGTTCGCTTTAAAGGCCTACGCTCTTCCTTAAAAATTTTGAATTTGTAATTGAATTTGAAAATGTCCAATTGCAGAAATACGTACAAAATATAAATTCGAACATTGCCGTTGTGTAGACTGATATACAAATACTATGAATACCAAGTTTAAACAAACTTGTATGCATAATATTACCTCCACCACGGCATTGTGTATTAACTGCATTTCTATTTTCCGGGACCACAAGTAATGACGAACGGCATACCTCTTTCAGACCATTCTTGGATAATGCTTTCATAACTTCAATTCATCAACGATATTACACTGGAACCTATACCATCACATGACAAATACTCAAAAAAATATCAGTTGATTCTGGAGTATGAAGTCAATGGCTTAGATGAAACTTATTTTTTTACAACAGCAAATGGACTTTTACAGCATTCGAAATTAAAAACAGTTCTAAATTATATTCCTGAACGTACTCAATGACATTGTACGGCAAATAAAAGTGTTAAAATCATTCATTCGATCTGCCCACACATGTCCTTGACACTCAACGCAAAATGGAACTTAAATTTACAAAACGCCCTCCCCTTATTAAGTCAATCTATTCAGCAGCCGCCTAGATAGCTTATATAACTAATGAAGTCTGGGATTCATACCTAAATAATAAAAATCTTTAAAGCTCATATAAAGGTCTTTCAACCCCTTTCGAGAGTATCCAGACAGATTGAACCCTACTCAGTCATCAGAATTGGTCGACTGCAAATCAGGAAATATTTTCAGCAAGAGTGCACGATTTGTAAATTTGCATTTGGAAATTACCGTGACAGAGTTCTCAAAATGTAAAACCACACCAATCTTCAAAACTTTTTTTCTCGCTGTGTTTAATTTTCGCGATTTTTGTCGGTCATGAAAATATAAAATCAAAAAACACGTATGGGAATTTCCTCTCTGACACTATTCCCAAACAGATTGTGGTTGCCCCCAAGGCCTAAGGGGCATACAGGGTTAAAACAACCGCAGCAAGGACCGATCCAGCATCCAGAAAAAGAGGGGGCATGCTCTGCTTTTTTTTCAAAGTTCTTGTGTATTCCAAATGTGTATGGTACGCCCCCTTTTGGATCCACGTCCGATAGGGAAAAATCTTAACGTCCAACAAACACAAATGTGAACAAAAGAGCCAAAGTGATAGCAGCCATGGAAACCTTCAATGATGCGGCACCCAGAACTGTACCATCCCGAATAATCCTGCCATCCCTACATTCCTTCAAATTCCATTCCAATCCGGCCTTACAGCAAGCCACGTTCTTCTCATACTCGGATATCTTCTCTTTGACGTTGTTTATACACGCCTGGATGTTGTCGTAATATGCGCGACGGAATATGGCATGGGTTCGCTCGTATTCAAAATTCACAACCTAAAACAGAATATGAGAGAGGTAAAATCTTAAAGGGACAATTTGGGTGGGATGTTGGTTTTTCATACAAACATGGCTTCCAACAGGACCGCGACTTCTCCAAACAGAATAATTGAAAAACCATTGAACTGGAATGAGGAATGCACCAGAATGGGGTGTAATCCTAGGCTCTGAAATTCACATACCATGTCAAAAACTGCCTCCCAACACTGTCCAAAATCATAATTAGAACTCGGCATTAGTGTGATACTACCAGTGGCGGTGCATGGTGTCAAACAGGGTCATTATCCTCCAAGCCAGGTAACTACAACACCAAAGTTGTCCCTTTAAAGTAAACTAATCCAGGCATTCTGGTTGTGACACTGCCCTGATGAGACCGATTTGGGACAAATGAAATCTACATCTATCTGGAAACCAAGGAAGCTCTCTCTGCTTGATACATGTAAGGTAAAGTGGTACAATTATGACCCCAGTAAACCTATAGTCTGTCGTGTTGAAAGAGCTGGCAGTACAAATCAATGCACACCGAGTCTATAATTGTACCTCTTAACCTTACACGTAGCAATGGATGACGTAATGGGTGTTTTCATCACATCTATGATTCACATAGGATGTACATAACTGAATGTTTTGTTTGGTGTTTTGAATAGGAAGTGACTTTCTGACCGCACAACCAGCCCAAGTGTAGATCCAATTTCAGCAGGGCTTAGTGTGTGCGTGTTTTAGAAATGATACAAACGGCCTACTATGGGAGGACGTGTCAACCTCACACTCACCGCACAACTCCGTCCAGTCGCTGTCCCAAGATTAGCAACCTCTCCGTCATTGTGTCTCTCAGCCTCGAGGCACGCTTTCTGGTTCTTAAGATAATCCTTGAAGCCGAGACCTAGTCTGGCGATCCGTCTCCTGAACTCGTCCATCTTGGCATCGTTGATGTTGACAGACTCACCCTCGGTGAAGTTACCATTGTAGAAACACTCATTGCAGAGACCACAAAAGACGCCTGTTACAAGATAGAGCGAGAGGTTAGTGTGGCTGTCATTAGGCAGGTTATGCTTTTTGAGACATGTGCTTGGGTTGCCTGTGATTCTAAGGGTGGACGTAGGTATCACCATTTTGGCTAGACCTCAAAATCCTAATGCAATTAAAACTTCTTCAAACGTAGTGAATTCTCATTTCAAGGGCTGAAGTCTGTTCTTTGTTTTCAAGAGAACAGCCTCCAGGGTTTTAAATGAGCATCCAATTTATTTGGAAAGAGTTTTCATTGCTCTAGGATTTGGAGGTCTCGCCAAAATAGCGGTACCTGTGTTCAACCCTTAAATAAATGTAAAATCTTATACAGAATGTATACAACATTCTCGGAGCACAGTATATTTATGCCCCGGTCTAGTCGAAACAACAGCTTCTCAATTACGAATCGGGTGTGTTAGGCAAAGACACTTGCTTGAGCCACTACTACAGCACTGCAGCTTAGGCAAGGCCAAGTGTCATGAATAAAAGATGTAATCTTGATACCACAACAGACTAGCAAAGGAAAGCCAGCTCATGCCATGTGTGGTCGCATGCCAGGAGTTGTTTGTAGGCTATAGGCCAACGCCTTATCGATGAATCAGAGCCTAAACAAATCAAATGCGCACACTCAGAACACATCAGAAGGCCTAGGCCAGACGCGCAGCAACTTACGGACAATGCCTAGAGACATGGCGCTCCTTTGTTCAACCCAAGGTGAAATACATGACTGCTGGTCCGCGCGAAAACAAACTTCATCAAAATCGTCAATAGGCCTATGGCTATGCCATGATGATGGCAGACTGTGGACCCTGGTGAGGGTGTATGACCAACTCGGCCTATTACCAACTCGGCCTACCAACTCGGCCTGGGTTATAAATCATTAGTTTATTGGCATAAGCTTTTCTTATATTTTTTTGTTTTTTGTTCGCATATATAGGCCTACTATGTATTCATTCCTGTTGGAAATTAGAAGAAAATCCATTGGGATTTGAAGGAGAAATCCATGAAATAACGGCGGCGAGTGTGGAAAAGTCGCGGTAGCACTCCAAATGCACATTCATGACTGTGATTTGTGAATTTCTCCTCCAAATCTTGATGAATTCTCTTCAAATTTCTACCAGGAATGAATAAATAGTAGGCCTATATATATAGCAACAAAAAAAAACAATACAAGGAAAACTTATGCCAATAAACCAATGATTAATAACCCAGGCCGAGTTGGTAATAGGCCGAGTTGCCCCGTAATCCTGGTGAGTGGTGCAAGGCCCGTTGTCTGGATTATTTTCTTCTACTTTTTTTATATAAAAATGATAAACACTGAGCTACATGCTGTTGTGTTACATAGGCCCCCGGCAACCTGTAAATTGATGACTTTAGATATATGCTTTAAAACCAGTTACCTGGTGGCCGCTGTTTGGTATGACTCTTTCGGCCTATGGCCTTTTTAAACATTCTGGGCCAAATTCATAAAGGGTGTTTAGCTTAAAACAGCGTTTAACTACTAAATAAACAGATTCTGGCCCTTCATGTGAATCTTCACAGAATATGAATAGGCCCTGAAACTGATTAGAGAGAAGTTGTACATGTCTAACCCTTAAACGCCCTTGATGATTTGGGCCTCTAGGCTCTGTGTTCTCGGATTTGAATCTTTTCGTCATTTGTAGGAAGTTACAAAACATTTTTACACTATAACCTACCACAAAAGATGCTACAAATCACAAATATGAACAGTAGTTGCTTCATTTTCTCCTAGATAGATTATTATTGACGAAATCGGTAAAAAAACAACAAGAAACAAAGACCCAACTCCAAAAAAGTTGCGAAACTCAAACCGGCAAAAATAGATTTCATGACTCGGGTGAGTGACCCGTTTCCCGAGATTTCTTAGTTGGCCGTAGCCGTCGATTTGCACTTTGTAAATCTAGTATGCATCAACTATTTGATCACATGTATGTCATGTGTGTCTTTTTGCGGGAATTTTGACGTTTATGCTCTTTCTTCAACTTCTTATTTCATAGTCTGCTGATCAGCTGCAAGTGCTATGGCGTACAAGAATAACCTTGAGGTATAGTAAGGATATATACATTTGATTTGTAATTGAATTGGCTTTCCAAAACTATTTGAAACCAAGGCGCGGAAAGAAGACCCATGAGTGGTGCTATATCCTCTTTAATATGTAAAGAGCAAGCTCTAGTGAACTCACACAACTGTTTGACATGGGGGAGCCCCCCCAAACCCCCGTCCTTCTGACATATTTAGCCAGTACATTGGGGGATGAGTCCCCCAAACCCCCTCCCCCGTTCTCTGAAAGTGACAGGTTTTAGTCAGTACATTGGGGGGAAGGCCCCCCCCCAACCCCCCCCCCCATTGGACTCTAAAAATAGAATTCCTTGGAGACGCTGAACAATAAGGCCCAATAAAGAAATAGTCCCCGCCCCGGTAGCTGTATCTGCTGACAGAAGCAGCTCTTTGTGGTGAAATAATAATTGAATGCATGTCATGACACCCAGGAGCTTTTTCTCATTTCTGAAACAGTTGCATGGTTGGAATGAATTCAAAATCAGTCCGTCAAATCTCTATGCAATGAAAATTGAAATGTCACAACTGTCTCCACCGACGTTGTCCTGTATGTCCTAGCAGACGATTTTTAAATAAATGATGTGATTGATATACTTGTAGATTGGAATGAATTATTTCTTCAATGATATGAAAGTTTAAAACCCTCTGACATGTCTGAGTACAAAAATGCAGAGGCAAGACACACCATGCATGTCATGACACCCAGGAGCTTTTTCTCATTTCTGAAACAGTTGCATGGTTGGAATGAATTTCCAAATCAGTCCGTCAAATCTCTATCCAAATGGAACTTTAAGACCACTCTATATTTGTGCAGTAGTGTTAAAACTGACTTTTTTGAATTAAATCGAGAAGAAGGGGACGTTTTCTTTGTCTTAGAATTATTCAGGACGAAATGTATAACATTTGGGGGTTTTCGTGATTGTCCGGCCCAATTGGCAATATTGCCATTTGGGATGGTGAACAGAGCTAGGAGCAAATGCGACGCTTATGATTTATTTAAAGAAATAAAATGCCCGATTTGACATCCTGCAGAATCAGGGAAATCGGGCGTTTCCAGTGATATACGACACAAATGGATTGTCCTCATGCATTCACTTTGGAAACTTTAGATAGCGCAAGCATCGATCGATGGCGCTAGCCTTCTCCAGGCATAGGCCCCTGAATGCTAATTAGCGGGATTATCGGGCTAAACAATGGGATTAGCTGGGAAATAATATATAGGGAGTTAAAAAACTTGAACTTGAATTAAAAATGTTTTGCCATGTGTGAATACTACTGGTTATAAATTTCAACAATCATGTTACGTCACGTAGACTCGTTTGAAAATACCACAAAAGCCAAGTTTCCGCGAAGTTATGTCACTTGTTGTCCGACTCCTAATCACCCGACCGTGATCTCAGTATTTGACCAATCAGCTTTAAATCGTGAGCATTTTCGTGTATGGGTCAATGAATTTGATTGAAAATCACAATTTGAATAGATGAGTGGTTTGGTAACCTCTCTGACGTAACCTACTCAATGCGAGCCGTTGAATTTGGCTGTGCTCCTGGTATGACACACCGGTTTTGGGAACACAAGCGTTCAGTTGTGTTGACGCCAAGTCGAAGCACTGGTTCAATATTGGTGAGTTCAGCCTGATTTCTCCACAACTTTTTCTCCCCAAATTTTGCGACTATTGTCTGATACAATGTACAATCTTATCTTATCTTTTCATTTTCATTTCTTGCAGACGCCAGACACGTTTTCCTGTCTCGCACACCCAATGCTGCCCAACCGGTTTATCACAAGATACGACGTGAACACCACGTGGTGAGTTATTTTTCTCTATCGAAACTTCCTTTATCGCACATATATGTGTTCTTTTGAAACTTCTCATCTCTGCAGCAGTGGCGGATCCAGAAATTTGGGAAAGAAGCGGGGGTGGGGGGGGCGCTGCCCCACCAATGAACTCATGATAGAGCCGAAGGTGCAATCCTGAAAATGAGGGGGAGGGTTCTTGAGCAGTGGTGCCCTAAAATATCAAAGAGGGATGACTCGTGCGGGACGCCCCTAAATCCGCCACTGCTGTTCTGAATAATTCCACACTCGGCTCAGCTGACCTTTGAAAGGAGGACACTACTGTTAGCCCATACCCTATCTATGGTACTATATCGTTCTGGCAGCAAGAAAATGAGACGATCGGTCATGTCTGCCATGTTTTATGACGTCACACGCCACGTACTTGGTGTCAATGTGTCACGTGCTCATAACACATTCTATCTCTGAACCAATCAGCAATTGATACTGTGACATGTGATATGTATGATGAGGACCTTGACCGGATCAGAAAGATAAGGCATACAATCGAAGTAGTTCAGAGACATTTACATGAAGACATGACAGAAATTACCAATCGTCTCATTTCACCTCTGTGCTGCCAACTTCAGAGCTTTGATAAACCCTGCCAGTTGTCCCCAGGCCTGTGTTATGAAATGACCATGGTTTAGTGATATGCCTACCCCCTCTTGTATTCAGTGGTATTAAATGGACAACTGTGGCATGAGATATGGCGGTTTTTCCTACAAAAATGGCTTCCAGTAGAACCGTGACTTCTCAGTCCAAACAGGAAAATTGAAATACATCATTGAACTGCAATAAACAGTGCACAAAAACTGGGTGTAACCTTAGGCCTGCCTGAATTTCACGGGTCATGTCCAAAACTGCCTCGCACACTGGCGAAAATCGTTATTTGAGATAAGTGGCGGCGCATGGTGACAAGCAGAGGTATTATCCTCCTGGCCAGGTAAATCCCACGCCCAGGTTGTCCCTTTAAAGCTGACATGCATGCATAAAAACCCTAACGGCAAAATTAGAAAAGACGGAAAGGATGAAGTGGCGAGGGTTCCGAGTTCGAACCCGCTCGAGGAATATTTTTTCTTTTTTTCTTTCTCTGTGACCTGTCTCGTCAATGAACTTGTGTTTGTGCAGTCAAGTGAGACCTGTCGCTGATCGTCTATCATGTTTCAGGTGCAGTTTGTCGTTTGTTGGTCGGGCGTTTGTGTTTTCTAACTTGGTCGTTTGGGGTTTTTATGCATGCATGTCACCTTTAAGTATGTTTTGGCGTGGTCACGAAGATGATAAATGTGAATAATGACACCAATGCATTGGCCCTGCGGTCACGTGGTGGCTTTCAATGATATCCTTGTGCCGTCGTAGGAGGCTGCTGAAAGTCGCAGCAAAGCAGCAGCCAACAAAAGACTTGGGCTACTTAAAATTTCTTTCGGGAGCAGTAATAATCTGGTCACCATTGAGTTTTACCTATAGCTCTTATAAAGATGGTGTGGGAAGATAAATTTCGGCCATTTTGTTACCATTTTAATATCCAACTGTATGCGCCTGCTTAATCGCCCGCCCGCTAATTTTTTCCTGAATCTTTCGGGCAGTACAGTGTACATTTGTACACAGGTTCTCAGCCAATCAGAATCCGATAAATCTGTCTCGTCATCGAGGCGTCATCATGAAACTTAGAAGTAAGCTTGTATTGTTTTGTGCTTGTTAATCAAATTTGAGGCATACAGTATAAAAATATACTGGAGGAAGACCATACACACGAGGCAGTATCGAAAGACAAGTCTCATTGCAGAGAAACATATTCCTACTGGAGGAAGACCATTCACATACATACATACATACATACATATATTACTGCAAATAGGCTTTTTAGCCTGTAGCAGGTTTTTTCTTCTTAACTTTTTCTGCTGATTGCGGGAGTGCGGTGGGGCGGAAGCGAGGGTTTAGGATTGGTTTTGGGACAAGTCTCATTGTATATTCATGCTCAATATGATATCTGATTCTGAAGGACTATCCCTTGGATCTTGGAGATGGGCTATTGTTATTGTCCTTTCTGTAGGTATCTTGCAGGCAGCAGAAATAACTCAAATATCTAAAATCTAAATAACAAGGGAAAAAGGCGTTATAAAAATAAAATCTAAAGAGTAAAAAAGAAAAAGAAAAATGTTGTCCACAACCGGATTCGAACTCGCGACCTTTGGATCGAACATCGTATTCTGCCATTTTTGACGAGCGCTCTACCAACTGCTCTAAAGTTTTTAAGACTTCTGACGTCATGTATTTGTCGAAATGTGATTGGCTGAAAGTCCCTGTACAAATGTACACTTTTGTGCCCAAAAGGTTCAGGAAAAAAAATTCGCTACCCCTTTTCAGATAGACAGTTAGCCCATCTATCACTTCGATCTATCTACCGAGCTGTCATGGCCAATACTTTTTCTTTCAGAAGCCCCGACGTCCTTTGAAGTTTCAATAAATGGTTGGGTTTGGTCAAGGGACTGGTATTGGATCTGATATATTATCATTGTTGTCACACCTTTTCGCTAAATATGAGGTCTTGAAAATGCTTGGTATTGCTCCTTGTGAGGTGTTACCCAACGTTAATGACGCCTGTCTGTATAAGTGGTACATACTTGACACCTATGGCGAAGGATGAGCCAGTTATTTTCGAGTTTGTACTTTGGGTGCATCTCGTTCCTCGGGTTGCATTGCGCCCGCGACCCCATAGGAGTTCCTGGTCTTGTCTCTTCGCCCCCAACCCCGATAAACTCTATGTGCCGTGAACGAATGCTCATCAGGTCGACAGTTATTTGACGACGTAAATCCATCCATATTAACTGGCGCTGCGGCTGCGCTCAATAGACTTCGTTGGGGAGTCTGAGCCTGATAGGGTGTACCAGTCCAGCCGGTTATGTACGGTTGGTATGCTCTATGATATGGATCTCCATCCACCTGTCAGCTAGGGGCAGACCCCAGTGTCTCAACCCTGGGTCTCAGAGGCGGTAACTTCTAGTCAGGCAGCGCGCTATGTCTGGTTAGGCGACATGGGTTACCAGGAGCATCCACAGCCAAAATGGTTTGCACATGGAGGTCATCGCGACCGACTTGTGAGGGGGAAGAAGTGATGTCCATGGCGGTTTCAAATTGATCTGACGACCCCCGCGTCTTCTGGACACGGAGGGGTTCATGTGGCCAAATCCTGTCAGCTAAATCCTATCGTTAGCATCGTTCGCGGTACATGGAAACCAAGGGCATGGAACCCTTTTGTCTTGGTTTAATTTCTCTGAGGATTTCAATGATGATATATATATTTAGATCCACAGGTATAGTCGGTACATGTGGCGACTCGCCACATGAACATTTTAAAAGTTTTTTTTCGAGCATTGTAAAAAGTTATGATCAGAATAAATTTCCCCTTTGGACGTGTGTTTTTTACCAGAATGACAATCAAACAGTTTGTCACTGGAGAGTTTCCCCATCCCCCACCCCAGCCCTAGAATAATATACAGACTAAATAGTATCTTTGGACTGTACTGGTAATATAGGTCAGTCACGAAAAATAAAATATATATTGGACTGTACTGGTAATATAGGTCAGTCACGAAAAATGAAATATGTATTGGACTGTACTGGTAATATAGGTCAGTCACGAAGAATAGAATGATATTGGACTGTACTGGTAATAGAGGTCAGTCAAAAAAAAGAAATATATATTGGACTGTACTGGTAATATAGGTCAGTCACGAAAAATAGAATGATATTGGACTGTACTGGTAATAGAGGTCAGTCAAAAAAAAGAAATATATATTGGACTGTACTGGTAATATAGGTCAGTCACGAAAATATCTGAAAGTCTGTGCCCCATTGTTGACGAATATAATATCGTGAGGACTTTATCAATAGTCACGGTCCCTGGCCCCTCCCACATAAAAATCATTAGCAAGGTCACTGCAGGCAATAGCTTCAGCATTGTTGATGTATAAACATGTCTTAAACATTATAAACGGCCCTATTTGTGGGGTTACATTGGGTTCTTGCTGGGGTAATGATGTCCATGTCCCATTCTGCGTTTTGTGGACTTGTAAATCAGTCCAGCAGTGACATTGCGTTTTGTGGACATGTAAGTCTGTCCCGCAGTACCATGTTTCACCCCAGCAATTACCAATAAGACCTGCACGTGACCTTAAAGTAAATAGCTATGCAAGTGTGGTCGAGACAAAACGCGATGTATGCATTGGAAGAAGGAAATCTGCGAAGAGGAGCTGGAACTGTCGGTCCAGCTCTCGTTTATGAAACAATGGGCGATTTGAAAGACGTCTCCTGAACAGATCGCCCATTGTTAACTGAAGCAGCATTCGAATTGTCTCCAATTTTTTCAGGTGGATTGCTCCATCTCCTGTGATTTCGCTGTCCCGTCCCAAGAATCGAGCTAACGCGATCGAGGCCACTTCTGAGAGATAAATATTTAGGATGCCAGATTTGTGGAACACAATTGAGGTAAATGAGATAAGCATGGCTACAGTTGATGAAATGAGGCTTTAGGTCCGTCATCATGTGACTGATGTTGGGACAAACCCGAGGCAGGTTTACCACCATTGCCTCACAAATCAATTTAATTTATTCATCTTATTAGTGCCATGATTTAAAAAAAAACGTCATGAAAAATGATCAAATACTTCAATTTCTTAAATTGTATATTTCAATGTTTCTTTGTATATAAATCTTCCCTTTCTATTCCAGACCAGTAGTCAAGAGCCATGATCATGGAACAGCATTTCCCAACGGAATTGACCCTTTTTCTTGTTGTAATTCATGCTGTTGGCTCAGAATGGGTTGACACTCGCCTGTTTTCGACCCTGAAAATTAAACAGCAAACATTGTTACTCTCTGTTAAAAGTGAACCTTGCAAAATGTGTGCTTATTCCTGAAATCAATAGCACTTCATGTATGTACTCGCTGATCCAGAATATTGCTATTTCTTGTTCCGTTTTCAATGTGGCAATCCATTTAACGGATATCTGAACTACATGTATTTCACAGCACAAGAAGTGCAACATTACAACAATGGAGCTATTTCTTGATCACAGCAAAAATGTGTTTCTACATTGTTTTACTCAAATGATGCATCGATGAGCCTTATTGACATAATTGTTTTCAAGAGGAATTGGTTGTAGCTTTTCTTTATTTTTTCTTAAGGCAGGCCTAATTTAACAGAAGGCCTATATTTTAGGTAGGATATTATTTATACTATAGGCCCATATCAGTTTTGAGAGCAATTTCCTCTTGAAGACAATAAACGTCAATCGAGTCTCTGCACCATTTTGATTGGGCGGTTTTGGGCTAAAATACAGTACAAGAGAATGCTCCATTGGTGTTAACAGAATATGTCATTGTTTTGGTCAGCAATCAGTTCTTGCCACCTTGAAAGCGGTCACGGTTACTTATGACTTGCATATTGTTCAATTGTTATTATGCTATGATCATTTGCCCCCCCCCCCCCCATCCTTATCGACACTCACAGTGCACCACCCTCCATCCCGCACTGACCCAACATCTGATCCCTTGACACGCTTGCTCAAGCGGCTCAAGCGGCGTCAGCAGTATCAACGTTGTGTTATTGTATTCCAAGTTTTGCATTATTCATATGTATGTACTTGCCAAATAAATGTTGTCATATCATAACCTTCGTCTCTTGTCCTTCGGTCAATAAGTGTGCTGATCACTCCTTTTTTCTGATTCCGCATGCCGGCCACTAATTCTAAGTTTTGTAGTACATGTAGCCTATATATTATATACTTGCCCAATAAAAGTTGCCATATCATCAGGCTTTGTCTCTTGTCCTTCGGTCTCTCAGCGTGGGGGACACTCTCGAAAAGTTAGATTTATGCACTTACCAAACGACACCAAATGCACCTTCCTCATCAAAATACCTCACGCCTGCGGACAGGGACGAAATAGCTCAGTCTGTACCGTAACTTAATTTGCATCCCGTTTCAATCCAGAATAACATATCATCAGCCTTTGTCTCTTGTCCTTCGGTCTCCCAGCGTGGGGGACACTCTCGAAAAGTGAGATTATTAAAAATAACTGGCGCTCAATGTGTGTTTTAATAACTGTCGCTCAATGTGTGTATCTATGTGTCCCTGGAGTTCGAAGGATGTGACATTACAGAGCGTCCGATTTAGTCTCGTAGAGAGACGCGAAGTGAAGGGCAGTGAAGCGGACAACCCTGTTCCTCCAGTGTTAGTCTTGGGGGTAACTGATACGAGACAACTGATTTGGCATTACCTGGTATGGGCAACTCGTCTCGCGAGGGTGCAGATCGTGTGTCCCTTGTACTTCGAAGGATGTGACATACGACAGAGTGTCCAATGCAACTCCGCGCGAGAAAAAGACGCTAATACATTCCTAGGACATTTAAACTGCTGGGGGCATCCCTACAGAACAACGAATAGGAATAGGGATGGGTGAAAACTCGATCTGTCTTCGATTTTTGGAACAACGCTGATAATCTGTAAGTACTAGGACCCTTCAACAGAATCTAAAAGCCGATCGGCGCATCTCGAAAACCTAAAAAAATGGCCTCCACTCTTTGATCAAAATCACCTATTCATATAAAATATTTGCTATTTTCCTTTTTACCATCTCACTAGATTCCTCTAAAGTATAACATAGCGCAATTTGATTGAAAAATATTTTAAAACAAACAAATGTCAAGCCACCAAAGTTAGAGGGCCCCCATCAACATTTTCATCAGCAAATTCATCAACAGTTTACACTTTCCCCGATAGCAGACGATTTTTAAATACATGATGTCCCACACCCGCACTTCAGTGGCGCCGGTGTGAATAAATCTACTTGTATGAATGGTCAATGGCTCATGACGTCATGAAATAATTGCGTCACGAGGAAGGAAACAATGGGAATCACGTCCGACGTTGTAACTGGGAAGAGGCTAGAGAAGCAGGTCCAGGACAGATTGCCGCGAAAATTTATAAATAGTTTGGGAAGCTGGCTTGACATCCTGACAAATCCGGCCATCGATCACTCGATATGTGGCCTCGATATGTTTACTCCCTCAATCAGAAAGATGCGTAAGGAGTAGTCCCTGTTTGCAAGAGGATGCTGCAAGAGGATGTTATAAGTTTCCCGAACTATTTATAAATTTTCGCGGCAATCTGTCCTGGAGCTGCTTCTCTAGTCTCTTCCTTGTAACTGTGGGTGCGGTGCGTCGTGAATGCAGGATCGGCCAACGCGCAGCCCATATGGAATGCGACAAACTGTACCGGAACCAGAATTGTCATGGGTCTGCACAAATTTTTTCAGATTCGATGGACATTATGGATATAATATGAATTTTATTTACACTTTATACATACGTAACCATTACACTCACTACGTTGTGCGAGTGATCACTGTCGACACTTCCATTGCAGAAGAGGCAAGCATTCATCATACAATGAAATTGAAAAGATGCTGCAAGGGGAGGAGCATGTGCCTGGCTTTGTCGTGAGGATAGGATTTTAAGATTCCTGAACAAGTTAAAATATATTGGAAAAATCTCGTGTAAAGGAATGCAAAAAACTTTCTTACGTCGGCAACAACAGTAAATGCGTAGTTTCTTGTTAGCCACCTATCGAGTAGTGCCCTAGGTTTCAGAAACTCCTGAATAGGGAGTTCTTCATCCAGTAGGTGGTCCTCCAACAAGGACATGATGTACTGGATGAAGAACTCCCTATTCATGGTGTCTCAAAGACAGTAGGCTGTCCTCCGACAAGGACATGATGTACTGGATGAAGAACTCCCTATTCAGGGTGTCTCAAAGACAGTAGGTTGTCCTCCGACAAGGACATGATGTCAGGATGAAGGGCTCCCTATTCAGGGTGCCTCAAAGACAGTAGGTTGTCCTCAAACAAGGACATGATGTACTGGATGAAGAACTCCCTCTTCAGGGTGTCTCAAAAACAGTAGTTTGTCCTCAAACAAGGACATGATGTACTGGATGAAGAACTCCCTCTTCAGAGTGTCTCAAAAGACAGCAGGTTGTCCTCCGACAAGGACATGATGTACTGGATGAAGCACTCCCTATTCAGGGTGTCTCAAAGGCAGTAGGCTGTCCTCCAACAAGGACATGATGTACTGGATGAAGAACTCCCTATTCATGGTGTCTCAAAGACAGTAGGTTGTCCTCCGACAAGGACATGATGTCAGGATAAAGGGCTCCCTATTCAGGGTGCCTCAAAGACAGTAGGATGTCCTCCAACAAGGACATGATGTACTGGATGAAGAACTCCCTATTCAGGGTGTCTCAAAGACAGTAGGTTGTCCTCCGACAAGGACATGATGTCAGGATGAAGGGCTCCCTTTCTTACGTCGGCAACAACAGTAAATGCGTAGTTTCTTGTTAGCCACCTATCGAGTAGTGCCCTAGGTTTCAGAAACTCCTGAATAGGGAGTTCTTCATCCAGTAGGTGGTCCTCCAACAAGGACATGATGTACTGGATGAAGAACTCCCTATTCATGGTGTCTCAAAGACAGTAGGTTGTCCTCCGACAAGGACATGATGTCAGGATGAAGGGCTCCCTATTCAGGGTGCCTCAAAGACAGTAGGATGTCCTCCAACAAGGACATGATGTACTGGATGAAGAACTCCCTATTCAGGGTGTCTCAAAAACAGTAGTTTGTCCTCAAACAAGGACATGATGTACTGGATGAAGAACTCCCTATTCAGGGTGTCTCAAAGACAGTAGGATGTCCTCCAACAAGGACATGATGTACTGGATGAAGAACTCCCTCTTCAGGGTGTCTCAAAAACAGTAGTTTGTCCTCAAACAAGGACATGATGTACTGGATGAAGAACTCCCTCTTCAGGGTGTCTCAAAAGACAGCAGGTTGTCCTCCGACAAGGACATGATGTACTGGATGAAGAACTCCCTATTCAGGGTGTCTCAAAAGACAGTAGGTTGTCCTCCAACAAGGACATGACGTACTGGATGAAGAACTCCCTATTCAGGGTGTCTCAAAGACAGTAGGTGGTCCTCCGACAAGGACATGATGTACTGGATGAAGAACTCCCTATTCAGGGTGTCTCAAAGACAGTAGGTTGTCCTCCAACAAGGACATGATGTATTGGATTAAGAACTCCCTATTCAGGGTGTCTCAAAGACAGTAGGTTGTCCAACAAGGACATGATGTACTGGATGAAGAACTCCCTATTCAGGGTGTCTCAAAAGACAATAGGTTGTTTTCTATCCAGGATAGAATGAACTTGATAATGGCTCCCATGGTCTACTTGATACATGGTATATTTTATTCAAATTTTCCAACATGAAAAAGCACACTAAGTGTTACAAAATCATTTTTTATCATAATATACAAAACATGAAATTTAAAAAAAACAGTCAATAAGAGGCAGTACATGGAGAAAACTTTATGAATCTATGAAGAACAATCTTTAAACTGGTGACACTTGAGACCTGGCCATGAGTGAATGGGTATGACCCAATAGGGGGGTCACCTGTAACTATAGTACTAATGCATTGCATTACAGGCACTACGTGGAACACCCCTATCTGGAAAATGGTTTGTCTCGTCTGGAGTTAACCCTTTAAGCTCAGCGCACTTGGATGTATGGGGTGAGGCCAGATTAATACTGCCTCTCATTAACTGCTGGTAGAATGTATAGAAATGCCATGGCAAACTACCTTTGACAGCATCAGGTGATCCCCAAGCACATCTGTTTTCGTCTCCACAATCAGGAACAAACTGGATAGTACGACATATGTACACTGTAGATCTGCAGTCAAAGAATTGAGGAGAGCCTCGAATAAATACAAAGAAAATCTGGACGGATTTGAATTGTGTCAAACACTGTGAACCGGGAAATTTTTGCGTTGCTAAAATTTGGCAAATTTGCTGATTTCAACTCGGGGCTGGACTATTGTGCTTGGTGCCGAAATTTAATGTATCAGTAGAAATGTTCGCACTTGTAAGGTTCGTGTTAAAGGGGGACTATAGGCAGGAGCAGGGGAGTTCAATTAGCCATCTTTAGGTGACTAATATGTACAGTGAGGACACAGTCATGTTAGATTTAGCAGTCAATGTAATTGATTGTACAAGCGTGAATAGTTTTGACATTCAGTGAGATGGGAGAGGCCCCTATTGGCGACTTTGTGTAACTTTATCTCACCTACCTAGCAGCTGCCTATAGTGTCCCTTTAATGGGACATACATGTACATGTAAACCTCGAAAATAAATGCTCGTAAAAATGTCACGGTTCACAGTAACTTCATAGACAACATCATTCCTAATTGCTATTTTGCGAGTCCTAATCTAGAGTCTCGGATCCCCTGCAAGGAACGAGCGGTATCGGGTGGGAGGTCCTCACGAAGATCGGTCAAGATTCTGTCTTTTCGACTGTGCTCCTTAATGGCCGCCTGGATGCGTTTCTGTGATCGCTTCATCAGACCATCCATTGTAGTCGAGAAAAAATCTGGAAAGGAAGAGAAAAAGCGCGGTGATTTTTGGGTCACCAGGATGTACCCAGGACTTGGGAGGTAGTATCACATTGTTCTTCTTCTTCTTCTTCAGCGTTCGCTCTGCACTTGGAGGGGTCATTCTCCTAGGAGTAATCCTCCTCCAAGGCGGGATGAGCGTATCCTGCGTGCCACTACGGTTAGGCGCCAATTGGGTTTATTGGCCTAGTGGTCCGACTTTGGTGAGAGAGATAGAGTCCACGCAAGCTACTCATGTTTCTCACTTGGTGGGGTCTTAGCTTGCCCTGGCATAGACACCAGGTACAAGGAACCTCGGTTTTGAGTCTCATTCAAAGGACTGTGAAGAGCCAGGAATTTTAGTTCCTTGAAAGCCACGCCGGTTCATCCAGACATACGATCCTGGGTCCTCCCCGGGATCGAACCAGGGCCCTATTGCGTGGTAGCCAGCAGTGTTAACCACTAGGCTCTGGGTTCTCCCCGGGATAGAACCCGGGCCCTATTGCGTGGTGGCCAGCAGTGTAAACCACTAGGCTCTGGGTTCTCCCCGGGATCGAACCCGGGCCCCATTGCGTGGTGGCCGGCAGTGTAAACCACTAGGCTCTGGGTTCTCCCCGGGATCGAACCCGGGCCCTATTGCGTGGTGGCCAGCAGTGTAAACCACTAGGCTCTGGGTTCTCCCCGGGATCGAACCCGGGCCCTATTGCGTGGTGGCCGGCAGTGTAAACCACTAGGCTCTGGGTTCTCCCGGGATCGAACCAGGGCCCTATTGCGTGGTGGCCAGCAGTGTAAACCACTAGGCTCTGGGTTCTCCCGGGATCGAACCCGGGCCCTATTGCGTGGTGGCCAGCAGTGTAAACCACTAGGCTCTGGGTTCTCCCCGGGATCGAACCCGGGCCCTATTGCGTGGTGGCCGGCAGTGTAAACCACTAGGCTCTGGGTTCTCCCGGGATCGAACCAGGGCCCTATTGCGTGGTGGCCAGCAGTGTAAACCACTAGGCTCTGGGTTCTCCCGGGATCGAACCCGGGCCCTATTGCGTGGTGGCCAGCAGTGTAAACCACTAGGCTCTGGGTTCTCCCCGGGATCGAACCCGGGCCCTATTGCGTGGTGGCCGGCAGTGTAAACCACTAGGCTCTGGGTTCTCCCCGGGATCGAACCCGGGCCCTATTGCGTGGTGGCCGGCAGTGTAAACCACTAGGCTCTGGGTTCTCCCGGGATCGAACCAGGGCCCTATTGCGTGGTGGCCAGCAGTGTAAACCACTAGGCTCTGGGTTCTCCCGGGATCGAACCCGGGCCCTATTGCGTGGTGGCCAGCAGTGTAAACCACTAGGCTCTGGGTTCTCCCCGGGATCGAACCCGGGCCCTATTGCGTGGTGGCCGGCAGTGTAAACCACTAGGCTCTGGGTTCTCCCGGGATCGAACCAGGGCCCTATTGCGTGGTGGCCAGCAGTGTAAACCACTAGGCTCTGGGTTCTCCCGGGATCGAACCCGGGCCCTATTGCGTGGTGGCCAGCAGTGTAAACCACTAGGCTCTGGGTTCTCCCCGGGATCGAACCCGGGCCCTATTGCGTGGTGGCCGGCAGTGTAAACCACTAGGCTCTGGGTTCTCCCCGGGATCGAACCCGGGCCCTATTGCGTGGTGGCCAGCAGTGTAAACCACTAGGCTCTGGGTTCTCCCCGGGATCGCACCCGGGCCCTATTGCGTGGTGGCCAGCAGTGTAAACCACTAGGCTCTGGGTTCTCCCCGGGATCGCACCCGGGCCCTATTGCGTGGTGGCCAGCAGTGTAAACCACTAGGCTCTGGGTTCTCCCCGGGATCGCACCCGGGCCCTATTGCGTGGTGGCCAGCAGTGTAAACCACTAGGCTATGAGGCTCCTGTATCACATTGTGACAAGTGCCATTTTGAAGAGAATCAAATTCTGCAGACAAAAAGTGACATTTTTTTTCAAAAGCTAAGTCCCTTTAGAATCTAGAAGCCTTCAAAAAATGTAGACCGGTACAGAGTTTAGCTTTGGACTGGGAGGTCGTAATGGATTGCAACAAGTGCCTTTTTGAAGAGAATAAAATTCCGCAAACAAAAGTGACCTTTTTTTCAAAAGATGTTGCTCAGTTTCGGAGCCAAACGACTTCAAAATGTAACATCCAAAACATCTCGGGCACCAAGGTGTTAAAGGGGTACACCGTTGGCTGGGGAAAATAGAAGTTATACACAATGCTGTAGTACATTAATCACACATGCAAATTTGTTAAAAGTTGCTGAAACACTTTAAAGTGTAGAGCCAGGAGGAAGGGGATCTTGAGCTGTAACTTTCCCTCAGCCAACATCAGTTTTTTTCAAACTTCTTTATCACTATCATAAGTCGTAGTTCCACCTATCATAAAACCCCGTGTTTTTTCAAGACCCGTGTCTTCACCGTGTGTCAAAAAACCCGCGGCGCACTTACACCTATCAGTGGTGTTAGATAATGGTTAATAGCCCCGGCGACAGGTGCGCTGTAGGTAGGGAGCTCTCCTGTGTTTCTTTCCCGTTGGAGGGGAATTTCGCGGGAATACCGAGGCAACTACACCGCGCCATCTGTCGCCGGATCTTAGAAATTGCAATTGCCGTGTCTATTCAGATTCCACCTAGCTAAGCGCAAAAGACACGGGGATTTGATAGGTGGAAGTACGACTATAGCTACTATGTCGATGACGGAAATGTTTGTCTCTGTACGACTTTCCCTGCTCTAAGAGGAGGTTTTTGTAAAACTTCTCTTTTGGAATTACTCGGTTCAAATCAAGTAAACCTGCCCTCACTCTGTGTCCGAGTTTCTCCTTCTTCCTCCTCCGATGACCCGCTCTCCTCCTCATCTTCCTCCGAATCAGACACGACAAACCCAGCCTCCATTTTTTCCACCTTCGTCACATCTTCGCCATCCAGCTGCTGCAGTTTGGGTAAATCTTGAATTATACGACCTCTGGAAGACAGGTGAAAAATGAAGAACTGTAAACGAGGAAATACTCGCAGACATTTTTTTGCGGTTTTGTGAAATTGCAGCTTTTTTGTACCTCAGACAACCATGTAACAGTAATTCAATTTTCAAAATATTCGATTTTCACGGCCTTACATTTTCGTTAAGTATCTGTAAATGTGGAAATTGAGTGACTTTTATGCCATATTTAGGATTTATTGTGTGTTATATTTCAGTGGATTTAATTGTGTTCCATTTCAGTGTAAGAGTTGTTAGTTTAATGTTATCTAATATATAATTAGCTGTGGCTGATTGGCAGGGTTTCTGCCAGAGGGTAAAATGGGCAAAGTTACATATCCAAAATAAATCCTAGGGTAAAGATAAGTACCAAAAAAAATCAGTTCGAAATTTTTTTGGTGAATTTAGTGTTGAATATACATGTTACAGGACTACAGAATAAATGCAGCTGCGGTCAGAGAGACTGATTCAAGTCAGTGAGTCACATGAAGCCGTCCAGATATTATCAAGTGCATGTACCCGACTCAAAGCCAGTCACAACCCCTTGGTCTCTGGCGTCTGGTGACAGGCTTCGCCAGTCACTTTTAGTCCGTACCCAAAATATTTTTTCTCGTGGAAACCCCGATTGGTCTGTGTTTACCTATCTAAATAAATCAGACAGGCATGGAGAACCAATGTGTTCAGATGTGTCTGTTTGCTAGGGATTGCCAGAAGCCGGGGATATCAAAGTAAATGTAAAAATAAAGGGAATGCAAATACTTTCATAGCAGGGCAGGGCGTTGGAAGATGATAACAACAAAGGTCCGCGTTGGCGGAGACTGGTCTCCTTGGCAGGAGACCAGTCAAAGAGCAGGAAAAGCTCTGACATAAACATGTCCACCAATGTCCTCAATCTACTCACATGCAGTCTCTGTCCTAGCTAGGGGGGGGGGGTTTGAGAGGTGAAAACATCAAAGGCAGTTGATGGGGTGACTGGTCTCCTTGGCCTTGGCAGGCAACCAGCCTAATAAGGAAAGCTCCGATATAAAACCCACCGACTGAGGTCGCTGTTCTCCTACTCACCGATAGTCCGCTTTATTCGTACATGGATTACCACCCAGGTTCAAAATGATGACAGTTTGGGGGATTTCATCTGAAAAACACATCGAATAAGTCAGGATTGTAACTGCAGTGAAGGTGGAGCAGTCCTTCATACACAGTGATACAGTGAATGTGTTGGGTTAGTGCATACAGACTGGTTCCATCAGGACTGCAACTGCAGTGAAGGTGGAGCAGTCCTTCATACAGTGATACAGTGAATGTGTTGGGTTAGTGCATACAGACTGGTTCCATCAGGATTGTAACTGCAGTGAAGGTGGAGCAGTCCTTCATACACAGTGATACAGTGAATGTGTTGGGTTAGTGCATACAGACTGGTTCCACTCCCGGCTGCTGGGGATCAGTTATGAGAGCCTCAACACCAGGACGTCTGATTTTCCATGACATCCTCAGGCCAGGGAACTGGCCTTAGTTGTCCCTTTAAAGTGAATTTCCTAAGACAAATATAATGCCCATACCAGGCCTCAGTCGGTATCAGAGCATCGTCAAGTCATACGCAAGTTACTGAATGGAACCCTATTGTCCACATGTTCATCAGGCCGAGTCTAGCTTACTGATCTGTGCTGTACTCATAAACAGAAGAGAGTGAGTTTCTGAATGGAACCCTATTGCTGGCCCTATTGTCCACATGTTCAGCAGGCTGAGTCTAGCTTACTGATCTGTGCTGTACTCATAAACAGAAGAGCGAGTTTCTGAATGGAACCCTATTGCAGGCCCTATTGTCCACATGTTCATCAGGCTGAGTCTAGCTTACTGATCTGTGCTGTACTCATAAACAGAAGAGAGTGAGTTACTGAATGGAACCCTATTGCAGGCCCTATTGTCCACATGTTCAGCAGGCCTTATCTATCTAACTGGTCTGTGGCAGACTAATGAATAGGAAATGAGACGGTTCAATTTCACCGCCCGAGAAAATGAAAGAAGTAGGCTGAATCATTGGTGTGCGAAATCGCATTTAATAAGTAAGAAATCATTGTATTTGATGACGTACCTATATCAAAGCTATTGATAAGATTCTCAGACAAGTCAAGAAACTTGAGTTTTCTCAGAGGAAGGAGATTTTCAATTCGTTCAATCCTGTTATTTGACAAAGTGAGGAAGCTGACGTTGGAAAGGTACTCCAGATTTTCTATCACTTCAATTCGATTCTGAAAAATAAATTTTGAAAATCAAGGGCAGAAAATCAGCATAGACACCAGGCACCTAAGCGTAACCAATTGGTAGCCACTGCAGACCTGGGTAGAGCTAGGTAAGGAATGTAAGGCAAAGGATCACACCTCCCTAGAGTGACAAGAGTCACACGCCGACAGTTTGCTAGTAGGCATCCAACCAGGGGAAAATGTCCGCTGGTCAGAGACCGGAGGTACCTACCCCTGGCACCTCTTGAACCCTTTTGCTGTGGCAGCTATTTTTCGGCCAGCGCAGCCACGTGCTGAAAATCGATACCAATAAATAACAGTGGAGCTAACTTTTAGCTGAACGGTCATCCATGAATACAATCCTGGGATTCCCCAAGGATCGAATCCGCCCTTTTGCGTGGTAGCCAGTGATGTTAACCACTAGGCTAAGAGGCTCCTGTACCAAAATTAAGCCGATGAATTGCTTTGAATCAAGAACTTACATGTTGCAGATACACGTTCGTGACTGAGCCTCCTAACAGCTCAAGATGGTCAATATTCTGGATGCTTTCACGGTCGAGGCGCAGATGTGTGATCTTGTTCAACTCATCCAAACTGGAAGGAAAAAGAAAGAAATGGAAAGATGCAGTTTGTAGCCTCCTTCTTTAACGGACATCCTGAACCTCATGGACTATAATGTACCCCCTCTAACTGTAACCTGGGTATATCTTTAAATCTTAAGTTCAGGCTTTGAAATTAAGAATTATTAGGGTACCCATTTTGGCCTTGGGTACTGGAAAGTACGAGAGAAGATCTCGAGGGCACGAAGGCCATTTTGGCGGGGAGGCCACTGACTGCCATGGCAGTGGTGGCAGTTGTAAATCTCAAGCTCCAATCTTGATAAGATGCAAAACCTTGGTGGTCAAGATGCCCTTTAGTTCGACACCAATCTTGTCCTCACAGATAGATTTATTTTGGAATGTCTGTCTGCCTGGACCACCTCTGTTTTAAAATAACTCCACAACTATAGATTCATGCACTAGATTGGGAACAACGTTTACATGACGTAGTGTTGGCCGTCGTCACGTCACCATGCATTTTACATTACTGTAACGTGACGAGACGCGACGTCTTCGTAAACGTTGGTCCCAATCAAGTGCATGGATCTATAGATGGAACAAACTCATTCTTAAATGGGCAGTGTGTCTGCATGAGCCATGAGACTGCTCTGTTTAGAGTGTTTACTGTGCGGGTACCAGCCCAAGTACAGTTAACAGCAGATGTTGAATTCCCAACGAGTCTTTCTTTCGATTCAAACAGCGTTGCGCACTATTTTATGCTCTTTTTGACCGAAACTGCTCCCTGTCCCTCAAAAAGTACTGTCTTCAAATCCAGGTAGAAGCACTATTTTTGATATAGCATCCCGCGAAGTTACTATTTATAGCTCACAAGGTCATTTGCATAAGATATTGATGACGTTTTAGTCACGTGACAGTCGGACATCGACACTTATTTCTACGCATTTGAGCTTATTTCAAAGTCAATTATCTTTGACCCTGCATTGTTTTTAGCATGAATGATACCATAGAGTCAGAGAGAGAAATATTCAGAACAATTATGTAGTATTTCCAACACTCGGACATGTGCCAGATTGAATCTAACTGCCCTAGTTAGAAAGCCTGAATCCATTACGAAACCGCATGTTTGTCCGACATTGCCTGTAATTCAGCGATGGGGAAATAGAGGGCAGCAGCTGCAGTGACGTCATCTTCGCGGAATGCTATTGGTTTCAACATGAGAGGAGGGATGCGATTATTCCCCCTGACAAATATGGATCTGTAGGACTACGAGAGATACAACAATGTAAGTACAATGGCTACTCACATCTCCTCCTGCGAGTAGCTGGACGTGATTTCTTTCTTCAGATGCCGCCTCGCTATCATGTGCAGAGATATCCTCTCACTCTTTGTCGTTTCAGTGTCTGGAAAACAGATATTAATTTCTATTTTCTCATAAATAAACACATAGCAACATTTCCTTCTCGAAGCGCGCAGCGGTTCCCAATCCAGGTATATGGCTGGTGACACTGTACTAGTGGTTCGACGGTAGTCTCTTTGACAAATCCGGTCTTGACGGCTGCTTCCTTCGTATATTTTCAAGTAGGCCTATAGTAAAGACCAAAGTTTTTTAAAGGGACAATATAGGCCGAGATAGGCAGGCAAGATTAAGTTACACAAAGTCACCAATAGGGGTCTCCCACATCTCACAGTACGCCCGAATGATTCATGCTGGTACAAGGAATATATTTAGTGCATAAGGGAATTCTGACATGACCCAGGGCCCTCAAGGAGCATCCCCCCATAGGCCTAGTCACCTAAAGATGGCCAAATTATCCCCTCTGCTCCTGCCTATTCAATTGATAGTTCCCCTTTAAAGTGTCGTATTGGCTAAGATTCATTGGCATTGCTACCTCATCATTCAATGATTCATGTCATCCCTAATGAAAAGGGCGGGAGTCAAGCAATTGGTCGGAATGTTTCAGCTGTCCGACAATAGACACATCTTGTGGCAATCCGGATTTCGAAATGCACACAAAATACTGTTTACAGGGGCAAAATACTGTTTACTGTCAAATTTAATTCATAATGGTAGTCTCTATTTATCATTTAGTGTGTTTGAAATAAATACCATTATAAACTTCAGGTTCTGAAGAGTGTTCGGCATCCTCTGAAATCATAATAATTCACCAGTGATATTTCTCAGGTTTCTGAAAACTGAATTTAATACCAGGCGAAGTAAGGTCTCATTAGGGAGTTTTTCCCAAATTTACGCGATGATGACGTGCCCCATTAACAGGACGTAACATCGATTTTAAAATGCGTTTCCAAAGTGAATGCATGAGGACAACCCATTTGTGTCGTATATCACTGGAAACGCCCGATTCCCCTGATTCTGCAGGATGTAAAATCGGGCATTTTATTTCTTTAAATAAATCATAAGCGTCGCATTTGCTCCTAGCTCTGTTCACCATCTCAAAATGGCAAATGGCAATATTGCCAATTGGGCAACACTAAGTTACAGTATGTCAGTGTTGATTTAGCAGTTGTTTTGGCAAAGACATCCTTTTTTGAGTTTCTGAAACCTAGAGCGCTACTCAACAGGCGGCTAACAAGAAACTACGCATTTGCTATTGTTTGATTCCGGCGTATGTGTACACTGAAAGTGGGATGTGCGTCGGCCCCGTGTTGAAATGCCGTCAAGTGCCAGTTAGTGCGTTTTTCGCTGATTTGTGCAAAATTCAACATATCTCAAAAGTTCAATGGTTGACCCTCGAATTTTTTTGATTTTTGTGTAGCGTAAGCAACTGTCTTTCATGGGAGAATGGTCACTGTAAGAATTATTCAGGAAGAAATGTAAAATATTTGGGGGTTTTCGTGAATGTCCGGCCCAATTGGCAATATATGAACAGAGCTAGGAGCACGCTAAATGTAAACAATAACTAGATGGCGCTTTCACATGTCGTAATAACCTATTGTGCTGTTCTTTTCCTCGAAAAGGTCCTTAATTTATCAAAATAATTATATTCATCAACGTATTTATAAATTGGATTCAATTTATTTTAAAACCTTCTTATGGGTCTTGAGTAGGTGCCAGAAACCGGCTGAAGTCGCAAAACTTTTGTTCCAGTTTCGCAACTTTTTGGGGGTTGTGCCTTTGTGTTATTTTTTACCGATTTCGTCGATAATAATCTTTCCAGGAGAAAATTATGAAGCAACTACTGTTCATATTTGTGATTTGTAGCATCTTTTGTGGTAGGTTATAGTGTAAAAATGTTTTGTAATTTCCTACAAATGACGAAAAGATTCATGACCTAGAAGTAGCCTAGAATAGAACAAGGAAGTTAGAACACTAAAAAAGTAGTTATACTAAACAGCGTCCACCAGGTTTAATGGTCATAAACGAAATAAGCAGGACATTTTCCAAATTTCCTGATCGTTTCATGACATTTGTGTGCTTGATTAGCGAGTTGTTGTCTAAAATGTGGCGGGCACATATTGGGCCACTGCCCCTTTAACATTCAGCACTGCGCAAAGCAGCTGCGCAGTGCTCTCTTCCGGTGACGCCCTTGGAGTTTCCAAACGAAGTTCAGATTTTGAGAATAAAAGTTGGTATTTATGTTGTAACCACGAGTCATCTTTCGATCAAACGCCGAGCAAAATGAGGAAATAAGCGACCTTTACATCTGGCGCCCAACGAGAAGGCCTGTCCAAAAAGAACTGAGACGAGAGAACCCGATTTCCTCGACAGTAGCGTCGAAAGTTTTGACCGTGACGGCACGATTTGTGCCTATTTCCCGCCAAATTATAAAAATGATAATTTTAGGCCTATAAATCACTCACTATCGCACAAAAAGCCCATGAGGACATGTAGGCATGCATATTGTACTTAAATCATAAATGCTAGTTGGTTCTGCCGCCACTATAATCACTTAAAAACCGTACATTATTCGACGTCCGGTGTCCGAAAATAAGACCCGCTTCGAATCAACCCGTCCGACAATCCAGTCGACTTTTCGTAATGACCAGAGCGATGCCACGTGACCGCGGTTTCTGTAGGCAGGTTGAGTTCGAGGGACGGATCGAGTGTACCCCAGCAGCACCACCAAGGCTCACTTTGTGTGTGAGATCAGGAAGCGGATTCAAGAGGCGATAGAATCCTTTGAGCAGGCTAGATGGTGCCGAGTAAAGTGTAAGAAAAAGAAAAAGAAAAAAGGGGTCTTGTTACTTAATTAAATTAACCATGGCGGCTAATAATATTAGGCCAAAGCTGACCGAGTTCTCCGGCGAGTCAGGAGATAATTTCGACTTGTGGGTCAAAAAGTTTGAGCTTTTTGCTCCACATCCGACCCAGAAGGCGGCCAGGCCAGGCATGTTGTCCTGCCAATGTTCCTTGGAGGAAGGGCCTTCCTTACCTATGATGGCCTGACGGCTGCGGAGAAGGCCAATTACGTACGACCTCCTGAAACAGGCCCTGAGGGATCGCTTGGTGCCTGGAGACTATGCACTCCTCAGGCGGCTGGAATTCATGGGCATGACTCGACAGCCGGGTGAGACGATGTCAGCTTTTGAACTCCGCATTATGCAAGCGATCACCCTTGCATATGCTGACTTCCCGGCAGCAGCTAGGGAGGCTCTTGCAAAAGAGCAATTTATCAGGGGAATCGTGGACGGGAATACACAATTGCATCTCCTGACAAACAACCCCGCCACCCTACGGGCTGCTGTTCAATTGGCCGAACAATATGAGCAGGTTCGGCGGGTAGCACAAGTACACTCCCTCTGCAGTGTAAACAATCTAAAAAACCCTGGTCTGGTTCTGTGGCCGACTCATCAGCACTGCGGGATTTGACAGTCCAGGTCAAACTACCAGGAGAACAGATGAAGGAGATGCGGATGGAGAGGGCAACCCAGCGTGATCCGTCGATGTCTGGTGGTTACCACCAACCGGAGCCTGGTTCTGAGGCCGGCCTAGCAGGTAATGGTGGGGCCGGACGCGGTTGCGGACGGTTTCATACGAGGCCGAACTTCCCTAGAAATAGAAGCCGCAATCCAGGGCGTAATTGAGACCACAAGGGTCAGTAAGAAGCCCAGCAACAGCAACAGCAACAACAAGCCGGGACCCCACCGAATAGGGGACAGACGTGGTCGACTCCATCCTCAAATGGCCAACGGGGATGGTACCACGTAGGTCAACAGAACCGGCAAGCTAGCCAAGGACAGCAGTCAGCTGAACCAATGCCCTTTAAGGGCCTGTGTGATTATTGTGGCCAGCCAGGCCACATATGGCGGTATTGCTAGAATCTGAAGTATAACCAGGGGCAGGGGGAATAGCTTCGGCCGTCAAGGAGGGTCACTTGGCGGCCAACCAGCAAAGTCTTGACCCAAGGAAAGTAATGCCAAGGGTGAAAGTGAAGATTGGCAAATACGAGGGACTTGCATTAGTTGACACAGGTGCGGAGATTTCTGTGATACGTGAAAATCTTTGGCGGGGCTGTCAACCCCCGGAACTCGTGCTGGAGCACTGCAGTGAGAAACCGCATTCTGTGACTGGTGACACCCTCGATGTCAAAGGTTGCTCGACGGTAATTGTGACCTTGGGCAACCTTGATTTACTTCACCACTTCAGAGTTGTCCGCAATGTAGACAGCCCATTGATCCTTGGGTGGGACTTTATGCTGGCCCACAATATCTCCTTAACCCCCCCCCCCCCCCCGCCAACACCAGCTGCGAATAGGAGATGAGATTCTCACATTAGCTTTTAGGGAGCCCAAGCCGCAAGGCGTGTGTCAAGTTAGACCATGGAGGAGCGTATTATTCCACCACACTCTGATGTTATTTGCCCAGGGCGATTACTCCATGACCGTGGCAATCCCATGCTGAAGTTCAACGGAATTCAGGAACCAAGACCGGGTAACGACGTACTTGTGGCGCGTATAGTAGCTAATGCTTTGGACGCAACGATACCAGTTCGGATCATGAACCTGGACGTAAATGAAAACCACACATGGCATGCTGGCTTTCCTTTGCTAGTCTGTTGTGGAATCAAGATTACATCTTTTATTCATGACACTTGGCCTTGCCTAAGCTGCAGTGCTGTAGTAGTGGCTCAAGCAAGTGTCTTTGCCTAACACACCTGATTCGCAATTGAGAAGCTGTTGTTTCAACTAGACCGGCGCATAAATGTACTCAGTACTGTGCTCCGAGAATATTGTATACATTCTGTATAAGATTTTACATGTATTTAAGGGTTGACCATAGGTACCGCCATTTTGGCGAGACCTCCAAATCCTAGAGCAATGAAAAATCTTTCCAAATGAATTGGATGCTCATTTAAAACCCTGGAGGCTGTTCTCTTGAAAACAAAGAACAGACTTCAGCCCTTGAAATGAGAATTCACTACGTTTGAAGAAGTTTTAATTGCATTAGGATTTTGAGGTCTAGCTAGAATGGTGATACCTACGTCCACCCTTAGAATCACAGGCAACCGAAGTACATGTCTCAAAAAGCATAACCTGCCTAATGACAGCCACATTAACCTCTTGCTCTATCTCGTAACAGGCGTCTTTTGTGGTCTCTGCAAAGAGTGTTTCTACAATGGTAACTTCACCGAGGGTGAGTCTGTCAACATCAACGATGCCAAGATGGACGAGTTCAGGAGACGGATCGCCAGACTAGGTCTCGGCTACAAGGATTATCTTAAGAACCAGAAAGCGTGCCTCGAGGCTGAGACACACAATGACGGAGAGGTTGCTAGTCTTCGTACGGCGACTGGATGGAGTTGTGTGGTGAGTGTGAGGTTGACACGTCCTCCCATAGCAGGCCGTTTGTATCATTTCTAAAACACGCGCACACTAAGCCCTGCTGAAATTGGATCTACACTTGGGCTGGTTGTGCGGTCAGAAAGTCACTTCCAATTCAAAACACCAAACAAAACAAAACATTCAGTTACGTACATCCTATGTGAATCATAGATGTGATGAAAACACCCATTACGTCATCCATTGCTACGTGTAAGGTTAAGAGGTACAATTATAGACTCGGTGTGCATTGATTTGTACTGCCAGCTCTTTCAACACTACAGACTATAAGTTTACTGGGGTCATAATTGTACCACTTTGCCTTACATGTATCAAGCAGAGAGAGCTTCCTTGGTTTCCAGATAGATGTAGATTTCATTTGTCCCAAATCGGTCTCATCAGGGCAGTGTCACAACCAGAAGGCCTGGATTAGTTTACTTTAAAGGGACAACTTTGGTGTGGTAGTCACCTGGCTTGGAGGATAGTGACCCTGTTTGACACCATGCACCGCCACTAGTAGTATGGCACTAATGCCGAGTTCTAATTATGATTTTGGACAGTGTTGGGAGGCAGTTTTGGACATGGTATGTGAATTTCAGGCAGGCCTAGGATTACACCCCGTTCTGGTGCCTTGTTCATTCCAGTTCAATGGTTTTTCAATTATCCTGTTTGGAGAAGTCACGGTCCTGTTGGAAGCCATTTTTGTATGACAAACCAACATCCCACCCAAGTTGTCCCTTTAAGATTTTACCTCTCTCATATTCTGTTTTAGGTTGTGAATTTTGAATACCAGCGAACCCAAGCCATATTCCGTCGTGCATATTACGACAACACCCAGGCGTGTATAAACAACGTCAAAGAGAAGATATCTGAGTATGAGAATAACGTGGCTTGCTATGAGGCCGCATTGGAAAGGAATTTGGAGGAAGATAGGGATGGCAGGATTATTAAGGATGGTACAGCCGCATCATTGAAGGTTTCCGTGGCTGCTATCACTCTGCCTGTTTTGTTCACATTTGTTTTTGTTGGACGTTAAGATTTTTCCCTATCGGGCGAGAACACTGTCACAGTAATTTCCAAATGCAAATTTACAAAAACGTGCACTCTTGCCGAAAATATTTCCTGATTTGCAGTCGACGAATTCTGATTACTGAGTAGGGTTCAATCTGTCTGGATACTCTCGAAAGGGGTTGAAAGACCTTTATATGAGCTTTAAAGATTTTTATCATTTAGGTATGAATCCCAGACCTCATTAGTTATATAAACTATCTAGGCGGCTGCTGAATAGATTGACTTAATAAGGGGAGGGCGTTTTATAAATTTAAGTTCCATTTTGCTTTGAGTGTCAAGGACATGTGTGGGCAGATTGAATGAATGATTTTAAGCTTTTTTAGTGGCATCATGATACTGTCGAATGCCTTTATACATGTAGCTGCCGGTTGTGATTTGTTTCTCTTTGGAAGACCAGGGATTTTAATTATATACCACGTACAATTTTATCAGGTGTAGGTTTATTATCGCAATCACCAATGGTATGGATTAAGTTGAATATCAAAGGCAATTTCAGAATTATTTTCTGTGGCAAAGTATTCAGAAATGGCTGAGATTAATCAATTTTATTGACTGTTTTTTTCCCAGTGGTCTTGGTGATACAGTTTTTTACAGAACATTCCATTAATTCTTTGATTTCTGGTGACTATTATCCAGTTGTCTTAGTAAGTCTGTTATATCATGTTGTTGCAGTTTTAAATCGTTGGATCACATGTGTTTACAAATTACTTCATAAACCCGTCCAAGATGGTGTGAGTTTAAAGGTGCTAGATGTCATGTTTGGGTTTTTTGATACACCCTGTGATCATGTATCTAAATGCACTTGTGGCCCAATACTGCCTGCTGAATGATGTCATCATACCTTATCTTGGCCCATAGGTAGTTTGTTTATTTGAATAACCGCCATGAGATGATAACACAGCTATTAATCAATACGCCATTGATGTATCGCTAACTTTTGTATTTGTAATCAGTAATTGCACACATTGAGTGTTTTTATATCCAATGAAATCTATTATAAAATTGTTAAATCTTCTGTGGGCTCATTTCTTGTCAGACAATTTATGAATATTCCTTCCTAACTCCCAAACTTCAATTCACTAACTTAACGTCTTTGAAATTGACCAAGGAGTTTGAGAAAATATCAAAAATACATAGATGGAAAATAAGCTGAAACTCCTGGCTCCTCCGACAATGACATGATGTCAGGATGAAGAACTCCCTATTCAGGGTGTCTCAAAGACAGTAGGCCGTCCTCCAGCAAGGACATAATGTACTGGATTAAGGCCTCCCTATTCAGGGTGTCTCAAAGACAGTAGGCTGTCCTCCGACAAGGACATGATGTACTGGATGAAGGGCTCCCTATTCAGGGTGTCTCAAAGACAGTAGGTTGTCCTCCAACAAGGACATGATGTACTGGATGAAGAACTCCCTATTCAGGGTGTCTCAAAGACAGTAGGTTGTCCTCCGACAAGGACATGATGTACTGGATGAAGAACTCCCTATTCAGGGTGTCTCAAAGACAGTAGGCTGTCCTCCAACAAGGACATGATGTACTGGATGAAGAACTCCCTATTCAGGGTGTCTCAAAGACAGTAGGTTGTCCTCCAACAAGGACATGATGTACTGGATGAAGAACTCCCTATTCAGGGTGTCTCAAAGACAGTAGGCTGTCCTCCAACAAGGACATGATGTACTGGATGAAGAACTCCCTATTCAGGGTGTCTCAAAGACAGTAGGCTGTCCTCCAACAAGGACATGATGTACTGGATGAAGAACTCCCTATTCAGGGTGTCTCAAAGACAGTAGGTTGTCCTCCAACAAGGACATGATGTACTGGATGAAGAACTCCCTATTCATGGTGTCTCAAAGACAGTAGGCTGTCCTCCAACAAGGACATGATGTACTGGATGAAGAACTCCCTATTCAGGGTGTCTCAAAGACAGTAGGTTGTCCTCCAACAAGGACATGATGGACTGGATGAAGAACTCCCTATTCAGGGTGTCTCAAAGACAGTAGGCTGTCCTCCAACAAGGACATGATGGACTGGATGAAGAACTCCCTATTCAGGGTGTCTCAAAGACAGTAGGCTGTCCTCCAACAAGGACATGATGGACTGGATGAAGAACTCCCTATTCAGGGTGTCTCAAAAGACAGTAAGTTGCCCTCCTGCAAGGACATGATGTACTCGATGAATAACTTCCTAATCAGGGTGTCTCAAAGACAGTTGTTCCGTTGAACATTAGACGACGATACGATTTGATCTCACGTGGCTTTTGGCCGTTTATTCGCCTTAAAAATGTCACAACACATTCTCTGCATGAAGCGGGTTTTTCCCAAAAGCGATGAGGGGAGCCACCTGGCATTACACATTATAACTAATCGAAAAGTTGTCCTCAAGACTGTCTCTAGACGGAACAAGGGTGTCTCAAAGACAGTAGGTTGACCTCAAACAAGGACATGATGTACTGGATTTAGTCATGTTCTTGTCGGAGGACAGCCTACTGTCTTTGAGACACCTTGAATAGCGTGCCCTTCATCCAGTGCATCATGTCCTTGTCAGTGGACAACCTACTGTCTTTGAGACACCCTGAATAGGGAGCCCTTCATCCAGTGCATCATGTCCTTGTCAGTGGACAACCTACTGTCTTTGAGACACCCTGAATAGGGAGTTCTTCATCCAGTACATCATGTCCTTGTCGGAGGTCAACCTACTGTCTTTGAGACACCATGAATAGGGAGCCCTTCATCCAGTACATCATGTCCTTTTCTGAGGACATCCTACTGTCTTTGAGACACCCTGAATAGGGAGCCCTTCATCCAGTACATCATGTCCTTGTTGGAGGACAGCCTACTGTCTTTGAGACACCCTGAATAGGGAGCCTTTCATCCAGTGCATCATGTCCTTGTTGGAGGACAGCCTACTGTCTTTGAGACACCCTGAATAGGGAGTTCTTCATCCAGTACATCATGTCCTTGTTGGAGGACAGCCTACTGTCTTTGAGACACCCTGAATAGGGAGTTCTTCATCCAGTGCATCATGTCCTTGTTGGAGGACAGCCTACTGTCTTTGAGACACCCTGAATAGGGAGCCTTTTATCCAGTGCATCATGTCCTTGTTGGAGGACAGCCTACTGTCTTTGAGACACCCTGAATAGGGAGCCTTTCATCCAGTGCATCATGTCCTTGTTGGAGGACAGCCTACTGTCTTTGAGACACCCTGAATAGGGAGTTCTTCATCCAGTACATCATGTCCTTGTTGGAGGACAGCCTACTGTCTTTGAGACACCCTGAATAGGGAGTTCTTCATCCAGTACAACATGTCCTTGTTGGAGGACAGCCTACTGTCTTTGAGACACCCTGAATAGGGAACCCTTCATCCAGTACATCATGTCCTTTTCTGAGGACATCCTACTGTCTTTTGAGACACCCTGAATAGGGAGCCTTTCATCCAGTGCATCATGTCCTTGTTGGAGGACAGCCTACTGTCTTTGAGACACCCTGAATAGGGAGCCTTTTATCCAGTGCATCATGTCCTTGTTGGAGGACAGCTATACTGTCTTTGAGACACCCTGAATAGGGAGTTCTTAATCCAGTACATCATGTCCTTGTCAGAGGACAACCTACTGTCATTGAGACACCCTGAATAGGGAGCCCTTCATCCAGTACATCATGTCCTTGTTGGAGGACAACCTACTGTCTTTGAGACACCCTGAATAGGGAGTTCTTCATCCAGTACATCATGTCCTTGTCGGAGGACAGCCTACTGTCTTTGAGACACCCTGAATAGGGAGCCTTTAATCCAGTACATCATGTCCTTGTTGGAGGACAACCTACTGTCATTGAGACACCCTGAATAGGGAGCCCTTCATCCAGTACATCATGTCCTTGTTGGAGGACAGCCTACTGTCTTTGAGACACCCTGAATAGGGAGCTATTTATCCAGTGCATCATGTCCTTGTTGGAGGACAGCTATACTGTCTTTGAGACACCCTGAATAGGGAGTTCTTAATCCAGTACATCATGTCCTTGTCAGAGGACAACCTACTGTCATTGAGACGCCCTGAATAGGGAGCCCTTCATCCAGTACATCATATCCTTGCTGGTGGACAACCTACTGTCTTTTGATAATTGTTCAGGAGTGTCTTACTAGTACAACAAGACAGGATAAGATAGAATTATAAATCAAATAATAAAATTTGTATTAATTCAAACAATTATCACTGGACCATAACACACCTTCAGGTCGTTAATTAACACTTGGTCATTAGCAAATGCCCACACATTTTCAATAGAAGTACATTAGGACCTCCATTTTATAGACATCTTGGGACTGACATATGCTGTATTTTATCAAGAGATGTTCTGATTACTGACGTCTAATTCGAATTAAACTATTTTGGACAAAAATCAGTGACCCAATAGAGAGTGTCCTACTAAAGAGTTGACACCTCTATTTCAAATGAATCAAACAGCTTTTATGATTTTGATTTTTATGACTGATGGCATCAAATTGGACGAGCTTCCTTTTCCACATGTGCTGATCATCTTTTAAAATGACTTGAACTAAAAAGTCTACAGGCATTTTCTAATGGCAAGCTATCAATTAACAGCCTGTATTTATAAATTTAATACCTTTTGTCAGGAATGTAGTATTTCTGAATCAAATGCAAACTGGAAAAGCGAATCACAGTCATGATTAAATTTTAAATAAAGATTAATTGACAATTAACCTCACATGCTTGGGAAGAATTTGAGGGGTCCAACTTCTCTCTAGCTTTACCCCAGAGCACAGTTAACCATGAAAATTTCAGCACGCTAGAATTTGTGCAAATTTGTTGTTTTTCACTTGGCCATTGCTTAAATATCATCTGTCCCCAGCAGATGGTTGCGAATTAAACCAATTGTTAGACACCTTTCTTCTGACAACAACTGTATTGTAAAACATCTGAAGCGACACAGCCAGATTTATCGTATCACTGATCCAATTATAAGACAAAAATTTCATCTTTTAGTACGACTTGTCAAGGTCCACAGGCAAATCGTGGACTCTGGATTCATGGAGCCTGGAATGCCCACTAGCAAAAACTGGACTCTGGATTCATGGAGCCTGGAATGCCAAGAGGAATCAGAGTCCTACACAGGACACTCCACGTCCCCTGTCTCAACGTACACCGACTTGAGCTGAGAATAAAATTCAATCGCAACTTTTCCAAATTCCCGTCCGATGCCGGATTTCTTGACTCCACCAAACGGCACCTCAGTAGGAGTGACGTTGAACGTATTGATGTAGAAAGAACCGCACTGGATCTTCGCTGCAACTCGATGCGCCCTGCTGAGATCTCTGCAGAGAAAGAAAAAGATTCTTTTTGTTTCAAAAAGGGCACGGCCATTTTTGCCGAAAGGGCTCTTTTACCAGTTTTGTGAACAGGGCACCCAATCAAATGGAACATTCATGTAATGATATCATATCAAAATATCTTGCCGGTGTCGTAATCCTACTGAATATTTGCGGAGATATGGAGTCCACTAAAGGCTACTGTCCACCTATGTGGGATCTTTTACTTGCCCTGGCAAAGACACTCAGGTACAAGGGACCACAGCTTTTAGTCTCGCCACAGCTTTTAATCTCATAATGAAGAAAACGTTATCCTAGGCCCTATTGCGTGGTAGCCAGCAGTGTAAAACACTAGGCCCCCTCAATGACACTTAAAACCACTCACTTTGTGAAAACCCCACCAGCAAGTCCATACTCCGTCGCATTCGCACGTTCAATGACTTCCTCCTCTGCATCAAATTCTAGCACCGCCATAACAGACCCGAATATCTCCTCCTGGACGGCGCTCATCGTGTCATAACAGTCAACAAGGACAGCGGGCGTGATGAAGTTCCCCTTCAACGATGGCGAGGGCTGAAGAATTTCCCCGCCGCAATAGACTTTAGCCCCCTAGAAAGATTACACATGTAGAAAAATAACAACTTGCAGTACCATGTAGGAGCCCATATCGAGTTCAAGATTCTGACGGAAGTGTTCAATTACCTAAAGAGGAAAGCTACGCCAAAGAAGAGAGTCACTCCCTCTATCACATGAATGTACTGGGACCCACTGGGACTCAAACCCACAACCTCAGAGGTGACAAGCCCTGACGTTTCCACTACACCATTCGGACAGCACCTCACGGTTCACAGCAGTCACCCGAAGACCACCTAGTTCCATTCGTTCAAAAATTTGAAATTTGTAATTGAAAATGATAATCTCCAATTGTGTCAATACAGCAGAACCTCTCTATTAAGGACACCTTTGGGACTGACAAGTGCTGTCCTTAATAGGGAGGTGTCCTGATTAGAGAGGTCAAATTGAATGGAAACAACCAACTTGGGGACCAAAACTAGTGTCCTTAATAGAGAGGTTGTCCTTAATAGAGAGGCGTCCTGATTAGAGAGGTCAAATTGAATGGAAACAACCAATTTGGGACCAAAACTAGTGTCCTTAATAGAGAGGTTGTCCTTAATAGAGAGGCGTCCTGATTAGAGAGGTCAAATTGAATGGAAACAACCAACTTGGGACCAAAACTAGTGTCCTTAATAGAGAGGTTGTCCCTAATAGAGAGGTGTCCGCTAAGGGAGGTTCCACTGTACGTCCTAAATATATATACAAATACTAGATAACCAAGTTACAGCAAACACCAATTCATAATAACTGCACTACAGCATTGTGCATAACTGCATTTCTATTTTCCTGGACCACCGGTAATTACGAACAGCGCCCTCTTTAAGATGTTGTTATGATTCTCACCTCTTCTTTAGCACCGGCAATATAAGATGACGTCTTCTCCATCTGTTCTTTTGAAATCATAGCACCTACAAACGTGTCTTCCTCCATCGGGTCCCCGACCTTCATGGCTTTCATACGTCGACCAAGTTTCTCTAAGAATTGGTCCCGGATGCTGCGCTCGACGAATACTCTGGTCCCATTGGAGCAAACCTGAAGAAAACAAATTTAGATGACTCAGAAAAGTCATAAAATCCTCTTTCCATTTTTCTTTTATGACTGGTCAGCCTAGAAACATTGATACAAAACAATAAATTTCACGTGAAGACATCAGCCAGAAAAAAATCCCCATGCTCTTCTTTTCAAAACAAAATCTGAACCTCTCTATTATTATCATTATCATCCACCACAATACATCTGATCAAACACCAGAGTATGTGCTCCAGAACTGTCCTCTCTGGGACACCGAGAGACTGGCCACATGCCCAGTTGAGACTATCAGTGGAGACTATCAGTGGAGACTATCAGTGGAGAATATCAGTGGAGACTATCAGTGGAGACTATCAGTGGAGACTATCAGTGGAGACTATCAGTGGAGACTATCAGTGGAGACTATCAGTGGAGACTATCAGTGGAGACTATCAGTGGAGACTATCAGTGGAGACTATCAGTGGAGACTATCAGTGGAGAATATCAGTGGAGACTATCAGTGGAGACTATCAGTGGAGATTATCAGTGGAGACTATCAGTGGAGACTAAGCTCTGGGGATCAAGGGAGGAACAAGAGATTACAGGTTTATTAGAGACAATGGCTGATATTTATAAAAGACTAGTAAATGCTTTTACTTTAAACTTCATGTACATTTACACTAGCCATCTCTGTAGAAAACTGTAGTAAAGCATTTACTACTCTTTATAAATATTAGCAATTGGCCTGGTTGTGTAGCATAGCCTTAAATAGAAAATCCAACGCTGAGAAAAAGAATATTCAACACAGACAAGACACAAAAAAGTTTAATGGTGAATTAGGTCAAAGGTAATATATTCACGAGCCAAGTCAGCAAAGCCTTACAAATCTTTGTAGAATCCTTTATATATAACCAAGCGTGACCAGAATGCAAAAAAATATGATATAGGGGGATGCCAGACTATTTCAATGCGACGCCTAGTTTTAGTAACGATTTCAGAATCGACCCCACACATTCTTCAGCAGAATAATACAAGGTGGGCTAGCTTGTCAACAGCAGCTTGACAAGTTCCCAATTTTTACAAGTTACCGATGGAAAGTAAAGGGACTGAATAGCTAAAGTAAGTTATGTTCAAGCTAGTTTCATGTCTAACCACATTACATGAGTAAGGTAGATCTAACTCTATTCCTCGTGTAGAGAGAGCATAGGTCTGGGGTGTCTCTCTCAATTACAAGTGCAGAGAGAGTATTGGCCTACTTACGTCAAAATGGGGCACCTAAAATGCATCTTAAGTTTAGGTGGGGTACTTACTTAAAATAAGTCATATTCATAAAATGCTTAAAGGGAACTGAAACCGCCAAGCCAGTTCGTATGACCTCGTTTTCATTTCCCGCGTATCGGGTGATCAGAACGAGGCATGAATGAAACATGGCGCCTAGCTGTCAATCATTGAGTGACGTCACTACTATGGAATTTACTACGAAACTCATGAATGAAAGATCGCATGACTCACGTGATTCTCACATGATTCTCAATAATAACAAATAGAACTGCGAATGCTCGGGCACTGGGGGCGGAGCTACAAATCTGAACTCGAATAGGAAGTTGGAAGTTTGACTTTCTCGGGCGGTGAAAGTCGAAAAGTTGAATAAATCGCTCGGCGGTTCCAGTTCCCTTCAAGTCAGGTGGCCCACTCAAATCGAATCTTAGATTTGAGACACCTCCGGGGCAGTCTTAACTCTAAGTGGACTGGTTCTTTCAGTTCATTTTGAGCACAGCGCTCATCGGAGATGAGTTTGTTGATGTTGGCTTGGCAACATGAAATTGCACACAGGCGTGCAATTCGCAGGGAAAGGGGTTTTCGTGATCGCCTCCATCCACAAGACTTCAAAAACGACTTATAATTATATCAGCGATATCGGTTTGATGGGTAAATATTATTCTTGTGAGGGATGACCTCGAATCGGAAACTAGGAGGAATTACGCGCTGCCTCCTGAGTTAAAACTGCTTGCGACTCTCAGGTTTACAATTTTTACTCTTGCGGATCATTCCAACAGGTTAAGCCTAACAAAAAAAAAAATCTTGTGTTTCCGGTAACCCGACCGACCCTAGCTTTTTGCTGCTGAAAACGCCGACCCTAGACAATTTTAAGCTCCTAGTCAAAACAAAATAATTGCTTGCACTCCGGACCCTAAATAAAAATATTATTGACCGCAACGCTGTCACAAATCTATATCATAATACTATAAGGCGGCTAGGAAAGTGCCATTTGGGGGGGGGGGCAGGCGGTATTTGCACCACGCCACCACGGGCACCACGCGACCACCACGCCACCACGCGAACAGGCGGAGCGATCATAATGACGATATCAAAATAGCGGTCGATTCATTGGATCATGGTTTCTTGGAACAATTATAGATGGCGTTCGCTGCTATCCTAGCTTCTCTGATGCCCGTTCTTGGGATTATTGGAATAAAGGCGTACGCCAACTACGGAAATACGTACTGAATTACCGTTGAGTAACTAGACCTACTCCAACTGACGACTGACCTGCAAAAACCATACGAGTACGAGTGGGTTATATAGTCTCCCTTTAAAGGGGTGGCCGTTCGTCTGGTGGGGTGGGTTGGGGGGGGGGGGGGGGGAGTTAGATTTATCACTCACTCGAACACGTGTGCATAGGTTCAACATACTGTTGTGTGAGAGACCCTTATTGGCGACTTTGTGTAACTTTATCTTGCCTACCTAGCTGTTGCCTATAGTTTCCCATTAAAGGGGGACTATGTAGGAGCAGGGGGTCAAATTGACCAACTTTAGCTGACTTATAAACAGAGTAAGGGCATTAGGTCTTATTTGATTCATCACTGACTGTATCCCTGTTACAGGCGTGACGAGGTCAGGACAAACTGTGAAAGGTGAGAGACTCACTGGCTGCTTTGTGTAACTTTATGTTGCCTACCAAGATGCTGCCTATAGTGCCCCTTTAATGGACATGTCTCGAATCTTATGCATTCTTTAGGGAAGGTGATTCACGGTTGGACACGGATGTATAGCGGCTTAATAATAGCCCTGCTTTTTGCGAATGCCATTAACAAGTAATAAATACTCGTAAATCCCGTCAGGCAACAACGCAGTATACCAACATGCCATCTATAATTGGTAGGTGTAACCACAACTCTCAAGTGTCTGTGGTCTGATGGTCTGTTTTGATATCGTCATTATGATCGCTCCGCCTGTTCGCGTGGTGGCGTGGTGGTCGCGTGGTGCCCGTGGTGGCGTGGTGCAAAATACCGCCTGCCCATTTGGGGGTCGTGTTTCGTCTCGAAATTTTGCACGTTTGCAGGTGATATGTTATCCTGATGCAACGTTATGCTTATTTTCGGAAATTTACTTCAGCGGAGCAGTAATGAGGGATTTTTAATCGGACACTGTCAATTCTCCTTACCACTCACAGAAGCCAAGCCATTGCTGTTTAGTTATGCAGAGGCTTAATCAATTACCTGCACTCCCTGTGGGGTGACTAACATTACCTGTTGAACGGCTGGCTGTAGGGGGGTGATTGGAACAGCCTGTACCTGTTGATCAGCTGAACTAAGGTTAATGTTATTTTCAATCCACGATTGCAGGTCACCTGATCTTCGAGATTTCGCGGGGAAAGAAATTGTAAACAAACGCATGTGTGCAGTTCAAATGTAAACAAAAACGTATTTTTGGTACTTTTGGTTGCTGGACTTGGGTTTTCCCGCAGTAAGGTCTATTGTATATGGGTGCTGTATTAGCCAGAGCTAGCCCTTGATTATGAACTGAAGGGATTTTCAAAGTAAGGTTACCATGGTATGTTTATGTGCTCACCACAGCTTTCAAAACTTGATGTATCTGAAGTCGAGGCACTCTGAACTTGGCATGGCCTTATCAAGGAGCTGCTCACGGTGCTGAACTTCTAGCTTGCCTGTCGACTAAGTGCCTTGCCCGAGATCATGCTACATGTAGGAGGAGCACGCATATTAAAGTTATAGTAGTGATAGTGCAATTGGTTCGAGCCATTTGGAGGCCGACATGTGAAGGCCTATCTGGGTTCTCCTTCTTCTCCGTATAAAACGGGGCATATTGCTGACTAAGGAACGAGGCATATTCACATTGCCTCATCATCTCTATCGGACCAACTGATATACTTTTATATGCACGCATATAGCACGCCACAGCGAGGTCCGAGTCTGTGGACAAATGGTTGGTTTAATTTGTCTCTTCGATATGGCTCCTTTGATATTGCATTAGATTTTCATTGCAATTCAATCTATTCAAGGTATAGCCCATTTGAACCTGCCTGCGCCACGGGTATAATGCTAGTCGGAGGACAACCTACTGTCTTTTGAGACACCCTGAATAGGGAGTTCTTCATCCAGTACATCATGTCCTTGTCAGAGGACAACCTACTGTCTTTGAGACACCCTGAATAGGGAGTGCTTCATCCAGTACATCATGTCCTTGTCGTCGGACAACCTACTGTCTTTTGAGACACCCTGAATAGGGAGTTCTTTATCCAGTACATCATGTCCTTGTTGGAGGACAACCTACTGTCTTTTGAGACACCCTGAACAGGGAGCCCTTCATCCAGTACATCATGTCCTTGTTGGAGGACAGCCTACTGTCTTTGAGACACCCTGAATAGGGAGTTCTTTATCCAGTACATCATGTCCTTGTTGGAGGACAACCTACTGTCTTTTGAGACACCCTGAACAGGGAGCCCTTCATCCAGTACATCATGTCCTTGTTGGAGGACAGCCTACTGTCTTTGAGACACCCTGAATAGGGAGTTCTTCATCCAGTACATCATGTCCTTGTTGGAGGACAGCCTACTGTCTTTGAGGCACCCTGAATAGGGAGTTCTTCATCCAGTACATCATGTCCTTGTCAGAGGACAGCCTACTGTCTTTGAGACAGCCTGAATAGGGAGTTCTTCATCCAGTACATCATGTCCTTGTCAGAGGACAACCTTCTGTCTTTGAGACAGCCTGAATAGGGAGTTCTTCATCCAGTACATCATGTCCTTGTCAGAGGACAACCTTCTGTCTTTGAGACAGCCTGAATAGGGAGTTCTTCATCCAGTACATCATGTCCTTGTCGGAGGACAACCTTCTGTCTTTCAGACACCCTGAATAGGGAGTTCTTCATCCAGTACATCATGTCCTTGTCAGAGGACAACCTATAGTGACATAGCGGCTTATAAGGCACTGGTACCTCTCTGTAAAAACAGCTGAACACCTATATCAAAATAACAAAGAGTCTGTTATAACAGAAAATTATGTACAATATTTATATAGCCAGCTGCTGAAATAAAGCATATATTAGTTCGTGTAGCAAATGTAGCAATGTTCAGTTCAGTCCCTTCAGTTCACAAGGGCAAAGTTCACACGGCAATGTTTACAGGGTAACTGAGAAAAAGGTCGAGTTCCAAAGATGAATTCCAAGTATAACTGAGAAAATGTCCAGTTCCGAGTAAGGGCCCAGATATGGCGACACAGAGGTGTAAAGGGTTAAGAGGCAATTATGAGAATACGGAATTAGGCTATCCGTTCCCAATAAGAATACGGAATTTAGGCGTTCCGATTCGAATACGTATATGTGTGCGTTTCACAGCTGCAGCGACGACTCCATTCGACACATTCGGCACCAACGCCAGGCGATCATAATTCCCGAACCGAAAAATCCGGATTCGATAAACAGCTTCCCCGAAAAGGGATTCTGGAGCTCCAATCAATTCAAATCACAAGGCAAGCATAACCAACTGCTTTCCTTGGAGTCTTTCTGAGTCCTCGCCAAAAGCACACACCAACAACCATGCCTCAGTAGGCCTAAGCCTTTGCCTCAGATCACCCAACCACTCGCCATTGTCAAGTCATTGTTGTTCCGTTGAACATTAGACGAAGATACGATTTGATCACACGTGGCTTTTGGCCGTTTATTCGCTATAAAAATGTCACAACACATTCTCTGCATGAAGCGGGTTTTTCCCAAAAGCGATGAGGGGAGCCACCTGGCATTACACATTAGAACTAAACGAAAAGTTGTCCTCAAGACTGTCTCTAGACGGAACAATTGTTAAGTCATTGTAAAGTCATTGATCAGCACTATTGTCCAGTCCTACATGAATGTTCATTCCCGATTCTAACTGATTCCATATTACATGACTATGATCTTGGATAACATTATGACCATGGTTATGGTTACATGATTCTGATCTTATATTACATAACTCAATTGACTCAAAATAAACTCACCAATTAATATAGGAAAGAAATAAAACAAAACATGGGATTCATCACAAACCTACAGTCTTTTGAGACACCCTGAATAGTGAGCCCTTCATCCAGTACATCATGTCCTTGTTGGAGGACAGCCTACTGTCTTTGAGACAACCTGAATAGGGAGTTCTTCATCCAGTACACCATGTCCTTGTTGGAGGACAGCCTACTGTCTTTGAGACAACCTGAATAGGGAGCTCTTCATCCAGTACATCATGTCCTTGTTGGAGGACAGCCTATTGTCTTTGAGACAACCTGAATAGGGAGTTCTTCATCCAGTACATCATGTCCTTGTTGGAGGACAGCCTACTGTCTTTGAGGCACCCTAAATAGGGAGTTCTTCATCCAGTACATCATGTCCTTGTCGGAGGACAACCTTCTGTCTTTGAGACACCCTGAATAGGGAGTTCTTCATCCAGTACATCATGTCCTTGTCAGAGGACAACCTTCTGTCTTTGAGACACCCTGAATAGGGAGTTCTTCATCCAGTACATCATGTCCTTGTCGGAGGACATCCTACTGCCTTTGAGACACTCTGAATAGGGAGTTCTTCATCGAGTACGTCATGTCCTTGTAGGAGGACAGCCTACTGTCTTTGAGACACCCTGAATTGGGAGCCCTTCATCCAGCACATCATGTCCTTGTCGGAGGACAGCCTACTGTCTTTGAGACACCCTGAATAGTGAGCCCTTCATCCAGCACATCATGTCCTTGTCAGAGGACAGGCTACTGGTTTTGAGACACCCTGAATAGTGAGCCCTTCATCCAGTACATCATGCCATTGGGGAGGACAGCCTACTGTCTTTGAGACACCCTGAATAGGGAGTTCTTCATCCAGTACATCATGTCCTTGTTGGAGGACAGCCTACTGTCTTTGAGACACCCTGAATAGGGAGTTCTTCATCCAGTACATCATGTCCTTGTTGGAGGACAACCTACTGTCTTTGAGACACCCTGAATAGGGAGCTCTTCATCCAGTACATCATGTCCTTGTTGGAGGACAGCCTACTGTCTTTGAGACAACCTGAATAGGGAGCTCGTCATCCAGTACATCATGTCCTTGTTGGAGGACAGCCTACTGTCTTTGAGACACCCTGAATAGGGAGTTCTTCATCCAGTACACCATGTCCTTGTTGGAGGACAGCCTACTGTCTTTGAGACAACCTCAATAGGGAGCTCTTCATCCAGTACATCATGTCCTTGTTGGAGGACAGCCTTCTGTCTTTGAGACAACCTGAATAGGGAGCTCTTCATCCAGTACATCATGTCCTTGTTGGAGGACACCCTACTGCCTTTGAGACACCCTGAATAGGGAGTTCTTCATCCAGTACATCATGTCCTTGTCTGAGGACATCCTACTGCCTTTGAGACACCCTGAATAGGGAGTTCTTCATCCAGTACATCATGTCTTTGTTGGAGGACAACCTACTTTCTTTGAGACACCCTGAATAGGAAGTTCTTCATCCAGTACATCATGTCCTTGTCGGAGGACAGCCTACTGTCTTTGAGACACCCTGAATAGTGAGCCCTTCATCCAGTACATCATGTCCTTCCTGGAGGACAGCCTACTGTCTTTGAGACACCCTGAATAGGGAGTTCTTCATCCAGTACATCATGTCCTTGTCAGAGGACAGCCTACTGTCTTTGAGACACCCTGAATAGGGAGTTCTTCATCCAGTACATCATGTCCTTGTCTGAGGACAGCCTGTACTGCAGCGTGGAGTCACTCCGAATTACACCGACCCGTAGTCTGGTTGGATCCATTCAGCATACATGGACAAACCACCTCAGTCTCCTCTTTTGCAGGAGAAGAGAAACAGATGGTTGTCCAGTCCTGGCTTGGATAACTGTATTCCTGGCCCGGTGGAACCACAGAACCCCCAGGGCCCATATTCATGAAAGTGCTTAACGTAAGTGTCATAAAACCCTAAGTGATCAACTTCCCAAAGTTCCCCACCTAAAACGGGATTCAAAAAAAAACTACTCAACGCCCCACTTAGCCAGGTTGACCGTTTAAGTTTGAGTGTAACACTTATCTTTCTTCAAAAGACACATCAGGTACCTGTCTGACTTTTTAGAGATCCGTCAGTCACGGCGAGTACTTCGATCAGCAGATACCATCTCGCTAGTGCTCCCGCGCACAAAGACTAGATTTGGCGAGCGTACATTCCAGTGTGCCGCAGCAGCACTCTGGAATGACCTCCCTAGTAATATTCGAAATGCGGACTCCATCACAACTTTTAAGACACTCCTTAAGACCCACCTTTTTCAACAACATTACGAACATTAGAATTGTTTATTGTTGTCAAAGACTATACTTCTTATAGAGACTCTGTTTTTGTTAAGCGCCTTTGAACGGCCCAATATAGGACTGATAAGGGCGCTATATAAATGTGATACATAGAGAGATAGATAGAGATCAGGTACCCGTGACATATTTCTTGTTGATTTCTGCCTATAAATTATGTTATTATTTATTGATCGTGAGTATTCAGCAGTGCAAATAACAAATAATTTGTTGTACACAATAGAATCATCGTTGCCCAAGGATGTTAGAGTTCAAAAATAGCATCGCAAAGCGAGCATAACCCCTCAGCCTATTAAGGTTGAAGGTGAGATAATGGTGAAGTTGGCTTAGTGGAGTGGCTAGTTTGCATATGGAAATTAAAATTGTGGAAACCTATTTTGAGGATGTGAGCGTGGCGGCCATATTGAATTTCGAATCGCGCTGATTTTCGAAAGGAACCTTCCCCTTACAAAACTGCATTAGGCCTACGACCACTAAAAACTGATTCCATCCTCCAAGCCGTTCTCCTCGAAATTGACGGAAACCGATTTCAAGCACGTTTCGCTAGTGACCATATTCAGAATCAGAACGAGCCGGTTTTCGAACTGAACCTTCCTCTAGTCACCCCCAACGTACATACCAAAAATGAATTTGATCGGACGAACGGTTCTCCTCGAAATTGACGGAAACCGATTTCAAGCACGCCGCCCTAGTGGCCATATTGATAATCGGAACAAGCCCATTTTCGAAAGGAATCTCGCTCTAGTCACCTTCAACGTACATACCAAAAATGAATTTGATCGGACGAACGGTTCTCCTCGAAATTGACGGAAACCAAGTAGCAGACGCCCGCCTGCCCGCCCGCCCGGACGGACGGCGCACAGGACGACAATACCCCTCTAGCCCATTTGGGCTGAGGGGTAAAAATGGCTTTGAAAGGCCACAATGGATACCTCTAAGGATGACCTCATCCCCTTTCCAACGTCTCATAATATCTCCACTCATGAAACGAAGATCCTAGAATCCAAATACTGTAGGCATTCGATCGACCACACTGATAACACCGTGAAATCGAAGAATCTGATAATAAAAACAGATAATTGAGGAGTGTCGTCTTGTTCAGAAATTTGGTTCAGTGAGGTTGTTACCTCCGCAATTACTCAACTCGTGGCTGGTTGGGAAATGTTGACAGTATCACCAGTAACCTGTTGGAATGATCCGCAAGCGTAAAAATTGTAAACCTGAGAGTCGCAAGCAGTTTTAACTCAAGAGGCAGCGCGTAATTCCTCCTAGTTTCCGATTCCAGGTCATCCCTCACAAGAATAATATTTACCCATCAAACCGATATCGCTGATATAATTATAAGTCGTTTTAGAAGTCCTGTGGATGGAGGCGATCATGAAAAACTCTTTCCCTGCGAATTGCACGCCTGTGTGCAATTTCATGTTGCGAAGCCAACATCAACAAACTCCATCTCCGATGAGAGCTGTGCTCAAAATGAACTGAAAGAACCAGTCCACTTAGAGTTAAGACTGCCCCAGAGGTGTCTCAAATCTAAGATTCGATTTGAGTGGGCCACCTGACTTAAAGGCAAAGCACAATCTGAGGGTACAACTTCGAATATATCGCTCCATGATCCTCATATGAAATCATTCAAAGTCACAATTAGCAATATAAACCACGAGATAAGCTTTTTGTTACTTGTACCGGGCTCCACAAACATCGTCTGCTACAAAAACGACCACTAGCGCCGTCTTATTTTAAGTAAGTACCCCACCTAAACTTAAGATGCATTTTAGATGCCCCACTTTGACTTAAGTAGCTTTATGAATACGGGCCCTGGATCCTACGGAGGCATCAGTAGGCGAAGGCGTCTAGTAGTCTCCATCTGCCCGAGTGGTTGCCCATGTCTCAGGTCCAGAAGCTCTTCCTATCCTGATTCGGAGTTCTGCGTCTACGCGTTTGTCTGTTGTGACATGCGAACCTAAGCTTGACTTTCTCCACCGTCTCAACATCGTCCTCCTCGATTTTGATTAGGGCGACCGTCTCCCCAATTCCCATCGCTTGGTCGTGGGTCTGGAGGCCGTTAAACCAACTTCATCCCAGGCTTTTCAAAGGTTTTGGAGTGTCCCGTTGCCCTTTTCGCTATTTGACTCCAGTAGAGTGACATCGTCTGCCAAATCGAGGACTGAAAGGGACCATGATGGTTGAATTCCTGTCAGTGTCCTGGTACAGGGCCACATGCAGATTCCAGTTTGGTTTTGGTCACAGGCCTTTCGGAGAACAAAGTCTATCAGAACTCCAAACAGTCGTGGTGACCAGCCACCCGCCTCGTTTCACTGCTGTTTTAATCTCGAACCATCTAGATCTATCGCCAGCAACTATAACAGCAGCTTGGCATGTCTCGTAGATTTCAGGTCACATGTTGCTAATATCGGGACTCTTATTTGATTTACAGGGCTAAGCTATGCAGATTTCAGGTCACATGTTGCTAATATCTGGGCTCTTATTTGATTAACAGGGCTAAGCTATGCAGATTTCAGGTCACATGTTGCTAATATCGGGGCTCTTATTTGATTAACAGGGTTAAGCTATGCAGATTTCAGGTCACATGTTGCTAATATCGGGACTCTTATTTGATTAACAGGGCTAAGCTATGCAGATTTCAGGTCACATGTTGCTAATATCGGGACTCTTATTTGATTAACAGGGCTAAGCTATGCAGATTTCAGGTCACATGTTGCTAATATCGGGACTCTTATTTGATTTACAGGGCTAAGCTATGCAGATTTCAGGTGACATGTTGCTAATATCGGGACTCTTATTTGATTTACAGGGCTAAGCTATGCAGATTTCAGGTGACATGTTGCTAATATCGGGACTCTTATTTGATTTACAGGGCTAAGCTATGCAGATTTCAGGTGACATGTTGCTAATATCGGGACTCTTATTTGATTAACAGGGCTAAGCTATGCAGATTTCAGGTGACATGTTGCTAATATCGGGACTCTTATTTGATTTACAGGGCTAAGCTATGCAGATTTCAGGTGACATGTTGCTAATATCGGGACTCTTATTTGATTTACAGGGCTAAGCTATGCAGATTTCAGGTGACATGTTGCTAATATCGGGACTCTTATTTGATTTACAGGGCTAAGCTATGCAGATTTCAGGTCACATGTTGCTAATATCGGGACTCTTATTTGATTTACAGGGCTAAGCTATGCAGATTTCAGGTTACATGTTGCTAATATCGGGACTCTTATTTGATTTACAGGGCTAAGCTATGCAGATTTCAGGTCACATGTTGCTAATATCGGGACTCTTATTTGATTTACAGGGCTAAGCTATGCAGATTTTAGGTCACATGTTGCTAATATCAGGACTCTTATTTGATTAACAGGGCTAAGCTATGCAGATTTCAGGTTACATGTTGCTAATATCAGGACTCTTATTTGATTTACAGGGCTAAGCTATGCAGATTTCAGGTTACATGTTGCTAATATCAGGACTCTTATTTGATTTACAGGGCTAAGCTATGTAGATTTCAGGTTACATGTTGCTAATATCGGGGCTCTTATTTGATTAACAGGGCTAAGCTATGCAGATTTCAGGTCACATGTTGCTAATATCGGGGCTCTTATTTGATTAACAGGGCTAAGCTATGCAGATTTCAGGTTACATGTTGCTAATATCGGGACTCTTATTTGATTTACAGGGCTAAGCTATGCAGATTTCAGGTCACATGTTGCTAATATCGGGACTCTTATTTGATTTACAGGGCTAAGCTATGCAGATTTCAGGTTACATGTTGCTAATATCGGGACTCTTATTTGATTTACAGGGCTAAGCTATGCAGATTTCAGGTCACATGTTGCTAATATCGGGACTCTTATTTGATTTACAGGGCTAAGCTATGCAGATTTTAGGTCACATGTTGCTAATATCAGGACTCTTATTTGATTAACAGGGCTAAGCTATGCAGATTTCAGGTTACATGTTGCTAATATCAGGACTCTTATTTGATTTACAGGGCTAAGCTATGCAGATTTCAGGTTACATGTTGCTAATATCAGGACTCTTATTTGATTTACAGGGCTAAGCTATGCAGATTTCAGGTCACATGTTGCTAATATCGGGGCTCTTATTTGATTAACAGGGCTAAGCTATGCAGATTTCAGGTTACATGTTGCTAATATCGGGACTCTTATTTGATTAACAGGGCTAAGCTATGTAGATTTCAGGTCACATGTTGCTAATATCGGGACTCTTATTTGATTTACAGGGCTAAGCTATGCAGATTTCAGGTGACATGTTGCTAATATCGGGACTCTTATTTGATTTACAGGGCTAAGCTATGTAGATTTCAGGTCACATGTTGCTAATATCAGGACTCTTATTTGATTAACAGGGCTAAGCTATGCAGATTTCAGGTGACATGTTGCTAATATCGGGACTCTTATTTGATTAACAGGGCTAAGCTATGCAGATTTCAGGTGACATGTTGCTAATATCGGGACTCTTATTTGATTTACAGGGCTAAGCTATGCAGATTTCAGGTCACATGTTGCTAATATCGGGACTCTTATTTGATTTACAGGGCTAAGCTATGCAGATTTCAGGTCACATGTTGCTAATATCGGGGCTCTTATTTGATTTACAGGGCTAAGCTATGCAGATTTCAGGTCACATGATGCTAATATCGGGACTCTTATTTGATTTACAGGGCTAAGCTATGCAGATTTCAGGTCACATGTTGCTAATATCGGGACTCTTATTTGATTTACAGGGCTAAGCTATGCAGATTTCAGGTCACATGTTGCTAATATCGGGACTCTTATTTGATTTACAGGGCTAAGCTATGCAGATTTCAGGTCACATGTTGCTAATATCGGGGCTCTTATTTGATTTACAGGGCTAAGCTATGCAGATTTCAGGTCACATGTTGCTAATATCGGGGCTCTTATTTGATTTACAGGGCTAAGCTATGCAGATTTCAGGTCACATGTTGCTAATATCGGGACTCTTATTTGATTTACAGGGCTAAGCTATGCAGATTTCAGGTCACATGATGCTAATATCGGGACTCTTATTTGATTTACAGGGCTAAGCTATGCAGATTTCAGGTCACATGATGCTAATATCGGGACTCTTATTTGATTTACAGGGCTAAGCTATGCAGATTTTAGGTCACATGTTGCTAATATCGGGACTCTTGATTTACAGGGCAAAGTTAAAGCAACAGACAAAAAGTTTTTGAAGTGAAGAAAGGCCTGGTGTAACCGACTGCAACCACCAAGGACTGTGTACATTGAATGAAATGGCACAAATATCGTTTCCAAAAGAAAATGTCAGGATGCACTCCTCTCGGTTGGGCAGCTTTTAAAGGAAAGTTGAGAAAGGTCAAGCGACTCTTGAGGGAAGGTGCAGATCTGGAGACAAAGGATACAGATGGCGACACCCCACTGAGCCTAGCGAGCGGGGGAGGACATAATCGTACTGTAAAGTTGTTGCTATCAAAAGGCGCAGATATTGAAAGCAAAAATAATAATGGGTGTTCTCCCCTTTTTGTTGCATCACAGAAAGGACAGAAAAGGGTAGTAAAAACTCTCTTGAAAAGAGGTGCAATCATAGAGAGTAAATCAGATGATAGGCGTTCTCCCCTTTGGACTGCATCATATAATGGACATGAGAGTGTTGTGAAATTCCTCCTAGACAGAGGAGCACTGATAGAGAGTAAATCAGATAATGGGCGTTCTCCCCTTTGGACTGCATCACGTAATGGACATGAGAGTGTTGTGAAACTCCTCCTAGACAGAGGAGCACTAATAGAGAGTAAATCAGATGATGGGCGTTCTCCCCTTTGGACTGCATCAGATAATGGACATGAGAGGGTTGTGAGACTCCTCCTAGACAGAGGTGCACTGATAGAGAGTAAATCAGATGATGAGTTTTCTCCCCTTTTGGCTGCATCAGATAATGGACATGTGAGTGTTGTGAAACTCCTCCTAGACAGAGATGCACTAATAGAGAGTAAATCAGATGGTGGGCTTTCTCCCCTTTGGACTGCATCACAGAATGGACATGGGAGGGTTGTGAAACTGCTCCTAGACAGAGGAGCACTGATAGAGAGTAAATCAGATAAAGGGGTTTCTCCCCTTTGGATTGCATCAGATAATGGACATGTGAGTGTTGTGAGACTCCTCCTAGACAGAGGAGCACTAATAGAGAGTAAATCAGTTGGTGGGTATTCTCCCCTTTGGACTGCATCATATAATGGACATGAGAGTGTTGTGAAACTCCTCCTAGACAGAGACGCACAAATAGAGAGTAAAACAGATGATTGGTGTTCTCCCCTTTGGACTGCATCATATAATGGACATGAGAGGGTTGTGAAACTCCTCCTAGACAGAGAAGCACTGATAGAGAGTAAATCAGATGATGGGGAATCTCCCCTTTGGATTGCATCATATAATGGACATAAGAGTGTTGTGAGACTCCTCCTAGACAGAGGAGCACTGATAGAGAGTAAAACAGATGATGGGCGTTCTCCCCTTCGGACTGCATCATATAATGGACATGAGAGTGTTGTGAGACTCCTCCTAGGCAGAGGAGCACTGATAGAGAGTAAATCAGATGATGGGCGTTTTCCCCTCTGGATTGCATCATATAATGGACATGAGAGTGTTGTGAGACTCCTCCTAGGCAGAGGAGCACTGATAGAGAGTAAATCAGATGATGGGCGTTTTCCCCTTTGGATTGCATCATATAATGGACATGAGAGTGTTGTGAGACTCCTCCTAGGCAGAGGAGCACTGATAGAGAGTAAATCAGTTGATGGGTTTTCTCCCCTTTTGGCTGCATCATATAATGGACATGAGAGTGTAGTGAAACTCCTCCTAGACAGTGGAGCACTGATAGAGAGTAAATCAGATGATAGGCGTTCTCCCCTTTTTGTTGCATCAGAGAATGGACATGAGAGGGTTGTGAGACTCCTCCTAGACAGAGGAGCACTGATAGAGAGTAAATCACGTGATGGGCGTTCTCCCCTTTGGATTGCATCATATGATGGACATAAGAGTGTTGTGAGACTCCTCCTAGACAGAGGAGCACTGATAGAGAGTAAATCAGATAAAGGGCGTTCTCCCCTTTGGATTGCATCAGAGAATGGACATGAGAGTGTTGTGAAACTTCTTTTAGAAAGAGGTGAAATGACCGAGGCAAGTGTTCTGAGCAGCCCACTCCACACAACTATAGATTGTGAAAACTCAATGGAGACATTGCACCAACCGAAAGCTGACATAGAGAGTAAAGATAATAACAAGGGGAAATCTCCATTAAACCAAGCGGCAACAGTAGGTCAAAGAGAAATTTTCCAGATTCTGCTTGAACATGGCGCAGACATCGAGAGTAAGGATAACGATGGATTTTCTTCTCGGGACAACTGTGTGATACACGGACAGATTAATGTCATTGAATACTTTTTGAAAGATATCACTGATGAAGCCGACCTTAAGAAAACCATTGAAATATGGTTACTGCTGGCAGCGAAACATGGACAGAAAGAGGTTGTAATTTTTCTAGCGAAAATGAACAAAACACCAGGTTTAGACTATGTAGGTCAAAACGGACAGTCTCCTTTAGCCACAGCTATCTCACATAGTCATTTTGAATGTGTCCGAATGCTCCACTCATTGGGTGCAACATTGTCTTTCATTAACGATGTCCAATTTGTACAATGCTTTTCTCAAAGTGGATCTATAGATATTTACAAGTATCTCTTGATTGCTGGATCAAACCAACATGCAGTGGATTTGAGTGGTCGAAATCCCCACCACTACCTTGCTTTTAGTGAAGACATTAAGTGGGATATCTTCAGGATGGCCCTTTCACCGCATGAAGTAGAAGAGAGGAAAAGAATTTCCACTTTCAGTTTGATCGAATTCCCAGGTTTGGGTTCGGTCAAAAGCCTAAATCAGGATAAACTGGATGAGCTGAACGTAACCATTGATACCAAAATTAGGGCAATCCTTGCTAAACTCTCATCGATTGTGACACTCACTGGAGGTTCAGCCGAATTAACCAAGGTGGGATTCCCTGATGAATTTGACTTCACAGTCAAGGACATAGATGATATTCCCACAAGTCACATCACAGATGTTTGCCATGGTTACAGAAAGTGTGACGGATTGAATACTCTTGATAGCAGTAAGTCGATTCATTCTTTTATTTGGTCTCAAATTGATTCAAGTGATGACATGATCGTTTCAACCCCTTTAGCTGTTGCTGGTGGTGGCAGTGCAAGCACGGTCATCCAACTGAGATGGAAGGAGGACGAACAGCGCAGTCTGGTGGTGTCGATAGACGTTGTACCCGTGCTTCAAGTAAATGACTGGCCGGATGATGCAATTAGAAAAACCTGGATGATGGGATATGATGACCTCAAGAAACAGGGCTACCAGTTGGTTGTAAGACCTCCACATCAAAAGAGCTCATTCGGGAAGACTTTCAAAGAAGCTGAACGTGAGAGACTCTACCGTGTCACATTTTCTCTGCTTGAGGTCGCACACATCAAGGACTTACAACCCAGGGTAAAGAATGCCTACATCTTGGCAAAATGTCTCAGGGATCCGGTCGTTTGTCAAGTTGTTGTGAAAGATGACGGCATGTTACATTTTGTCGACAAATTCCTCACAAGTTATCTTCTGAAAACTGTCTTCATGCACAACGTGGAAGACTTCCTTCACCATGAGCGCCCCCTGGTCGAGATGGCCTACATACTGTACTCTCAGCTGGAGTACTATCTCTCACGTGGATCCATCCCAATATTCTGGATGCCCAAGGTCAACCTGCTACAAGGGGTTAACATTAATGCAGCTAAATCTCACAAGGTGGCAGCACACATGAAGGCCTTTGTTGGTGGACTTTACAAGGAGGAATTGAACCAAGAGCCACCAAGAAATGTGAATGCAAACCTCGGCAAACCACCATGTCGCCTGGATTTGGATCCGAATGACGCAACAGCATTAGAAATTCTATCGCTGCCTTTAAGACAATAAAAAAGACCAAGATTGAAGGCCTGAATGATTTGACCTCAAAGGAGTTATGTGCAGAACCAAAGGTACTGTTCCTATCCTGATCGATCTAAATCAAACAAAATTGTTTAGAAACATTCTGCAAAATGGCCACGATTCAAGATATAACTCATCCATGAAACTTTAACCCAGAAAATTCCTGCAGCAGGTTTAATTTGTGGTTGCGCTCTTATAAGTGCCAAAATTTAACTGTTGGATTTGTTTATTTGTGGTACTACGGACGTAGACGAAGTCACATTGAGCACTTGTTGTCTTTGAAAAAGACCATAAAATTGCTTCGCCAAGCAAACATTTTCTGGGTTACAAAATATAATCACAAGAAATAACATATAGTAATAGCAGTAAGTTTGCGGTAGTATTCAACTAGCCTATTGTATTGTACGCGCCGGTCACCGATCCAAAGGTTGACCGTGCTCAACGTTGCTTAACTTCCACTCTGGGGCCAACGCGCCAACCACTTGGCCATAAAGGAATTCCCCCATGGCCACGTGGTTGGCGCGTTAGTAATAGCAGTAAGTTAGCGGTAGTATTCAACTAGCCTATTACCCCATATATCCTTATCCGGGCTCCTTATAAGCCAAGAGTTTAGAATATTAATGCATACATGTACATTTAACTGATTCTCTCTATTATTTACTATTAAAGGCGAATGCTGTTCCTAAATACTGGTGATCCAGGAAAATAGAAATCCACTAATACACAATGACGTAGTGCAGTTACAATTATGAACACGAATTTCTTCAAAGTTGGTATATTTGTGTTTGTCTATCTGTCCACAAAAAAGCAGTGCTGAAATTTATATTTAGAATGTATTGACACAATTGGAAATTTTCAAATTCAATTACAAATTCAAAATTTTTAACGAACAGCGTACGTCTTTAAAATAAAGTTGACTATGCTTGACAGTGTAAGCAATGCTTGGTGCACTGTGAATCAACTGAGACGAATGTCTGATCAGGTAAACATTGCTTGGTGCACTGTGAATCAACTGAGACGAATGTCTGATCAGGTAAACATTGCTTGGTGCACTGTGAATCAACTGAGACGAATGTCTGATCAGGTAAACATTGCTTGATGCACTGTGAATCAACTGAGACGAATGTCTGATCAGGTAAACATTGCTTGGTGCACTGTGAATCAACTGAGACGAATGTCTGATCAGGTAAACATTGCTTGATGCACTGTGAATCAACTGAGACGAATGTCTGATCAGGTAAACATTGTTTGGTGCACTGTGAATCAACTGACACCAATGTCTGATCAGGTAAACATTGCTTGGTGCACTGTGAATCAACTGAGACGAATGTCTGATCAGGTAAACATTGCTTGGTGCACTGTGAATCAACTGAGACGAATGTCTGATCAGGTAAACATTGCTTGATGCACTGTGAATCAACTGAGACGAATGTCTGATCAGGTAAACATTGCTTGGTGCACTGTGAATCAACTGAGACCAATGTCTGATCAGGTAAACATTGCTTGATGCACTGTGAATCAACTGAGACCAATGTCTGATCAGGTAAACATTGCTTGGTGCACTGTGAATCAACTGAGACGAATGTCTGATCAGGTAAACATTGCTTGATGCACTGTGAATCAACTGAGACGAATGTCTGATCAGGTAAACATTGCTTGATGCACTGTGAATCAACTGAGACGAATGTCTGATCAGGTAAACATTGCTTGGTGCACTGTGAATCAACTGAGACGAATGTCTGATCAGGTAAACATTGCTTGATGCACTGTGAATCAACTGAGACGAATGTCTGATCAGGTAAACATTGCTGTTTATACAGCTCTGCAGGTACAGGGAGATGAATATTCCTTACCTGTCCTTGGTTGAGAAAGTTAGCCATAATCGCCCCCTTTACGGCGTTGTCCAAGTCGGCATCGGCAAACACGATTAAAGGAGACTTGCCACCAAGTTCTAACGTCACGTATTTGATATCCTGGTGAAGAAACGAAAGAAACGGATAAAAAATACGCTAAAAGCCATTCTGAGACAAGACCACAATTGATTTTTTAAGCCTTTTAGCAGTTAAATTGTCAATGTTTGACCGCGACGCATCAAAGAACGCGTGGTGTTGTGAATCTGAAATTTAGATTATGTTATTCCGGACAGTCGGGCAAGTAAATGGTGAAAAATAAAATGGTGATTGACCACGGGAATTTTTTGATAATCGACAAATTAGACAGACTTTGATATTTCCACTCTTTTCAGCCAACTGGCAGAAAAAACTCAAAACACGCCCCCTATTACCCAATTAGCAAAATTCAAAATTAATTTTTTCATCAAATAATTTCTTTATCTCTGTAGACTTGCCACAACAAATATTTTTTCAATACCTCTCCAAATATGTACTTGAGAGTTAAAAACATGCACTCGTCTAATTGATAGGCCTCGACCCTCCAACCTATGAATATTCATTAGTGGTCTTGTCTCTTCTGACAAAAATTGATATCACTATGATGTCGTAAAATGAATCTCGCAGCACAACATGTCAGAATACCCAGGCGTTTCAATGCAAACCAGCAAAGTCCTATTGAAACTCGTAGTTAAACTTTAAAGGGACAATATAGGCAGCAGCTAGGCAGGCAAGATAAAGTTACACAAAGTCGCCAATAGGGGTCTCTCACAGTACGTCGAAATGATTCATGCTTGTACGAGGTATATATTTAGTCTGTACATAAATGAAGGCTGCAATGCTGCTTATAACATAATGATAATTATCGTACTTCCACCTATCAAATCCCCGTGTCTATTAACCCCATCGAGCTCGATGGGAGAATCGGGGGCTAATTTAGACCCGTGTTCAAACACGGGTTTTTTGATAGGTGGAATCTGAATAGACACGGCAATTGAAAGTTCTAAGATTTGGCGACAGATGGCGCGGTGTAGTTGCCTCGGTATTGCGCCCCCTCCAACGGGAAAGAAACACAGGAGAGCTCCCTACCTAGAGCGCACCTGTCGCCGGGGCTATTAACCATTATCTAACACCACTGATAGGTGTAAGTGCGCCCCGGGTTTTTTGACACACGGCGAAGACACGGGTCTTGAAAAAACACAGGGTTTTATGATAGGTGGAACCACGACTAATGATAATATTGAATTCTTATATAGAGCTTTTCCATGTTTCCCTGATCAAAGTGTTTTAGGGATATCATGTTATCACCTCGGTCTCCACAGAAATCAATCGAGGGTTCCAAGGAGGAACCAGTAGGTGCTCACTTGAACTCAACAATATTTGCATGCATAGGCCTGATTAATACTTCCTCTCATTGACTGCTGTATACCTTTGCACATGCTTCCATGACCTTCCGTCCCGTTTGAACGCTCCCGGTAAACGACATCTTGGCGATCTTGGGATGGCTGCTCAGTAGCTGACCGGTCTCGGCGGCACCCTGGATGACATTAAAGCATCCCTCAGGAATCCCGACATCTTGGTATACCTCAGCCAGCATCACAGCTGTCATGGGTGTGAGTGGAGCTGGTTTGAATACCATGGTGTTTCCGCAGGCAAGGGCGGGTGCCGATTTAAGGACGGCCATTTGGAATGGGTAGTTCCATGCTCCAATACCACCACACACTCCAAGAGGCTCACGGCGTGTGTACGCAAAACTTCCATTCGGCATGGTGATATGCTCCCCTGGAAAAGAGTCAAACTTTATCAAAGGGGGAGTACATGTCATTCTGATCAAGTTTTATAAGTACAGTAGAACCTCTCTATTAAGGACACCCTCGGGAGTGACAAGTGCTGTCCTTATTAGAGAGGTGTCTTGATTAGAGAGGTCAAATTGAATAGAAACAACCAATTTGGGACCAAAACTAGTGTCCTTAAGAGAGAGTTTGTCCTTAATAGAGAGGTGTCTGCTACGGAAGGTTCCACTGTAATAATTAGTGGTATGGATAGTTCCAAGCGGCAGCGGTGGCGCAGTGGAAGAGAGTCGGCCTCATGATCAGGAGGTCGTGGGTTCGACTCCCGGCGGAGTCACTGGTTAGTTCCCCGACTGGTCGAGTTCAAGTGAGCACCTTCTGGTTGCTCCTTGAAACACCTGATTGATTTCTGTGGAGACCGGGGTAATAATATGATATCCCAAAGCGCTTTGAGCGAGAACTATAGTGTCACGGAATTGCGCTATATAAAAGACTCATTATATATATACATATGTTTATACAGAAGAACCTCCCTTAACGTACACCTCTCTATTAAGGACACCCTCTCTATTAAGGACACTAGTTTTGATCCCAAAATGGTTGTTTCCATTCAATTTTACCTCTCTAATCAGGACACTTCTCTATTAAGGACAGCACTTGTCAGTCCCGAGGGTGTCCTTAATAGAGAGGTTCTACTGTATAGGACACCCTCGGGAGTGACAAGTGCTGTCCTTATTAGAGAGGTGTCTTGATTAGAGAGGTCAAATTGAATAGAAACAACCAATTTGGGACCAAAACTAGTGTCCTTAATAGAGAGGTTGTCCTTAATAGAGAGGTGTCCGCTAAGGGAGGTTCTACTGTATATGTATATATATATATATTATTCTCCTAAACACCAAAAGAGGCTCTCAGTGAATGTAGGCAAGACGACATTTTGCATTGTTATATGTTCGCTTGAAAGAAGGGCACAAAGAGAGTCACTGAATTCATTTCTGATCTTGCCAGGTCAACACAATTCCACTGCTGTAACTCTATTGGTTTTGCAATAAAAAAAACTCTTATTACTAGAGTTTCAATAGAATTTTACTGGTTTGCAATGAAACGCTAAATGATCTTTAGATCCAAGGTACTGTGAGCATCATTTTACCACAATTAGGCCCCTATCTCACTTCATCTTCACAATGACATCAAGTGACTTTTGCATCTGAAATCTTCAAAGATAAACAGCTCTTTGCATCGAAGACAGTAGTCTTCATTTATTTCTATACATGTGTCTGACATACTCAGCTTATTAAGTAGTCAGTAGGGTTCACTTAGCAGTCGGTAGAGTAAGGGGCAACTAACATATTTTAAAACAGCATTAGCGAGGAATAACTTCAGTCTCAATTGATAAAAGTAAATGGAAAACTTCACCTTCAACTTTAAACAACCTCTCTATTAAGGACACCCTCGGGACTGAAAATTGCTGTCCTTAATAGAGAGGTGTCCTGATTAGAGAGGTCAAATTGAATGTAAATAACCAATTTGGGATCAAACGTAGTGTCCTCAATAGAGAGGTTGTCCTTAATAGAGAGGTGTCCACCAAGGGAGGTTCCACTGTAAACGGAAAATTTCACCTTCAACTTTAAACAACCTCTCTATTAAGGACACCCTTGGGACTGAAAATTGCTGTCCTTAATAGAGAGGTGTCCTGTTTAAAGAGGTCAAATTGAATGAAAATAATCAATTTGGGACAAAAACTAGTGTCCTTAATAGAGAGGGTGTCCTTAATAGAGAGGGCGTCCTTAATAGAGAGGGCGTCCTTAATAGAGAGGCTGTCCTTAATAGAGAGGGTGTCCTTAATAGAGAGGGCGTCCTTAATAGAGAGGGTGTCCTTAATAGAGAGAGTGTCCTTAATAGAGAGGGCGTCCTTAATAGAGAGGGTGTCCTTAATAGAAAGGGTGTCCTTAATAGAGAGGGTGTCCTTAATAGACAGGGTGTCCTTAATAGAGAGGTGTCTTTTAAGGGAGGTTCCACTGTTCTTCAGTTTTGAGAAAATGAGCACGCTTTTACATGGAGGGTTAAGCCCCTCAGTGTACTAGGTACTGTTGAGTCTCACCTGATATTGTCCTTGCCATGGAGGCATAAAAATCCAGCACGTCCGCCATCCCATCAATGTCCCATCGAGCTTCGGTTATTGTCTTCCCGACGTCCATCGTCTCTGTGGCACTGATAACATCTCGGCGCTCCTAAGAAAACGTATCATCACATTTGACAAAGTGATCATATTTTGAAGAACTGTGCTCACATCAGACCTTACATGAACACCTCATAAATACACTAGAACCTCTCTATCAAGGACAACCTCGGGACTGACATGTTCTGTCCTTAATAGAGAGGTGTCCTGGTAAAAGAGGTCTTCGTCAAATTGAATAGAAACTACCAATTTGGATCCAAAACTAGTGTCCTTAATAGAGAGGTTGTCCTTAATAGAGAGGTTGTCCTTAATAGAGAGGTTGTCCTTAATAGAGAGGTTGTCCTTAATAGAGAGGTTGTCCTTAATAGAGAGGTTGTCCTTAATAGAGAGGTTGTCCTTAATAGAGAGGTTGTCCTTAATAGAGAGGTTGTCCTTAATAGAGAGGTGTCCGCTAAGGGAGGTTCCACTGTAATTATTAATTTTGGGGACGTCCTTTTTGTATTTAGCCTAATTTTGGGATATTTTGTTACATCTCTAAAAATCTCATCTTCACCAGAAAATGACATTGGGGTTTTGTTGGGAAATACAGCGGACAGCCCTGTTAGCAAACATCCCCTCTATTAGGGACACTGCTTTCAGTCCTAAGTGGATCACTTCAATTCAATTTCACCCCTATAATCAAGACACCTCTCTATCAAGGACAGCATTGTCAGAGGGTGTACTTAATAGAGAGGTTCTACTGTAGTTATTTTCATTTCCTTGTTAACTTTGTGAACAGTGACCCTCTTACAATGTTGAAAGAAGCGGTGTGAAGAATGAAGAGGCCTGTACACAAGGGCTACAGTTCAAATCTCACTCTTAACATTAGAGGGTCTAATCATGCAGCATCGTTAAAGGGTCAATATAGGCAGCAGCTAGGCAGGCAAGATAAAGTTACATGAAGTCGCCAATAGGGGTCTCTCACATCTCACAGTACGTTGAAATGCTTCATGCTTATATGAGGAGTATATTTAATGCTGAATCTTACATGACCCAGTGCCCTTACTGTGTATATTAGTCACATGAAGATGATCAAATTAGCCCCTCTGCTCCTACCTATAGTCCCCCTTTAAGAGAAGTACCTCGCTGATACGCTGGCACCATTCTTGACATACCCTTATACCTCTTTCCACTGCCTGCTTCCACTCACCCTAACTAGTCTCGCAGCATCAGTAAGGAATTTCCCCCGCTCAGACCCAGACAACTGAGACCACACTTGGAACGCCCGTGCACCACTTTCAACTGCTTGGTTCACATCTTTTGCTGCTGACGTTGGAATACGACACAATTGTTCACCTAAAAAGTGAAGAAAAGTAGTGTAATATATAGCTACGTATAGGTATCCTTGGCAACCGTAAAAATGTTTCTAGCACAATATTCGTGGATTCAATGAATGTAATTTATTTACATTTTATAACTTGTAAATGATTTTTTGTTTGTGTCTTTGTGTTATCGTATAATGTGAATGAATATTACAGTAGAACCTCTCTATTAAGGACACCCTTGGGACTGACAAGTGCTGTCCTTAATAGAGAGGTGTCCTGATTAGAGAGTTCAAATTGAATGGAAACAACAAGTTTGGGACCAAAACCAGTGTCCTTAATAGAGAGGTTGTCCTTAATAGAGAGGTTGTCCTTAATAGAGAGGTGTCCGCTAAGAGAGGTTCTACTGTATTTGTTATTCAAGGTAGCACTTGAACTGTTGAAAATGACATTACAATTAAACTTGGCCTTGGGGACAACATGTCATTGGGTACACTGCTTGTAAATGGTGGAATGGCGGGATGGGTCTCGGCGTGCTGCCGAAGTGCTCTAGCTATCCGAAATACTACCGGATAGATTTGGCACTGGGGCGGTGGCTGAGAACTACCCTCTGTTCTGTCGAACGGCTCGTAAGCCATATTGATTGATAGGTTTGTGTCGGCCCGTCTTCGGCGTGGCAGAGTGTGCATGTTGCATGGCAGCATGTATGCCCTGTCATGTTGACGATTGGCTGGCACGGAGAGTGTGGTAGTTCCTGGTAAGCCTATCAAGGCTGGCTGTACACATGTATACATGCGACACTTAAATAAATAAATAATGATAATGATAATACTGTAGAACCTCTCTATTATGGACACTCTCTGAACTGACAAGTGCTGTCCTTAATTAAATAGAGGTGTCCTGATTGGAGAGGAGTCCTGATTAGAGAGGTGTCCTGATTAGAGAGGTTTCCTGATAAGAGAGGTGTCCTGATTAGAGAGGTGTCCTGATTAGAGAGGTTTCCTGATTAGAGAGGTGTCCTGATTAGAGAGGTGTCCTGATTAGAGAGGTGTCCTGATTAGAGAGGTGTCCTGATTAGAGAGGTGTCCTGATTAGAGAGGAGTCCTGATTAGAGAGGTGTCCGCTAAGGGAGGTTCCACTGTATATTACATTGTTGCAGTAGTTTAACATTTGCTTATTGTGTTTGTATAAGTACAGTACATTGTACAACCTCTTTATTACGGACACCCTTGGGACTGGCAAGTGCTGTACTTGATAGAGAGGTGTCCTGATTAGAGAGGTTAGATGGAAGGGAAACCACCAATTTGGGACCGAAACTAGTGTCCTTTAGAATAGCGAGGTTGTCCTTAATAGAGAGGTGTCCACTAAGGGAGGTTCCACTGTACTTGGTAGTATTCAGAGGTTTCAGGTACTATTTCATGGGATTTGGAGGCAAAATTGAGAATTCTGAGGTACAAAAAAGTTCATCACGGGGTCAATTACCCCTAAAAACGGGGAATTTAATTTTTTGGGAAATTGAGATATTTTCTGGATTTTTTTTCCCCTAATTTGGGGACATGCATGCTTGTAGCGCCCTCTATGCCATTCAACGCCGTGAAACTATGCAATAGCATCCCGCGAAGTTACTATTTATAGCTCACAAGGTCATTTGCATAAGATATTGATGACGTTTAAGTCACGTGACAGTCGGACATCGACACTTATTTCTACGCATTTGAGCTTATTTCAAAGTCAATTATCTTTGACCCTGCATTGTTTTTAGCATGAATGATACCATAGAGTCAGAGAGAGAAATATTCAGAACAATTATGTAGTATTTCCAACACTCGGACATGTGCCAGATTGAATCTAACTGCCCTAGTTAGAAAGCCTGAATCCAGTACGAAACCGCATGTTTGTCCGACATTGCCTGTAATTCAGCGATGGGGAAATAGAGGGCAGCAGCTGCAGTGACGTCATCATCGCGGAATGCTATTGAGAAGCCTGATTTTGGCATCTAAACATTTCACTATTATTCTGAGGAGATAACGTTACCTGTAGCGGGATTGAATACATCAAATTCTTCTAATGTCTCAGGCTGAACTCGTTTCCCATCCAGAAAATTCAGGGGCAGTTTAACTGATGTGGCATAGAATCTGGCTGTGTGCCGTTGCAACGAGAGGGTCACTCTTCTTAGACAAATCATTTTGAGAATCTGGAAGGTTGAAAAAAAGTTATCAGAGTCCATTCTCTTTACCTTCTTCCATTTGTCACCAATTAGGCCATGGGAATTATTAATCCTGTTTACCGTCCACCTCCCGCATGGGTTCTGAGCGAACATGAAATATTTTCATTATTTTAAAAAAAAACTATTTATTTTATTGTTGCCATCATTTTTTTATTTAAATAATCTTTCCAGTGGTTCATCTTTACCTTAAATGATTGAAAAACACAAAAAAAACTTGGCAGGGTAGGCTCTTCATCATAATAATGACATTTTTTCAATGCCTCATGTTGATGACCGACCTGATTTCCATTTACTGGAACTTGCTGAATCGCGTGTTTTGACCAGTAAATCAGACTGTAAACCGATAATGAATAATGAAAAATGAAAAAAAGCCTCATCATCTTTTTAAATCTCTCGGACGATAAACAGGATTAATCATTCCCATGGCCTTAGACTGATGTGGCATAGATTCTGGAATTTAATCTGAATTTTATACTCCACTCACTACGGTCTTCTGACTCCCTGAAGGTAGCAGTACCTTGCAACAGGCGTACCATTGGAGATCGTTCCTTCTCAGTTGCAGCCCCAAGGCCCTGGAACGACCTCCCTCTGGCTATAAAATCTGCCAGCTCGCTGCCAGCTTTCAGGAAGAGTCTGAAGACCTACCTTTTCAAATAATTTTATATTATGTATTAATACCTTTTACGTAATGTTTTTAAGTAATGTATCAAGGCCTATTTATTTTTATCTCTGTGAGGCGCCACGATACATACATGAGCGGCGCCATACAAATATCGTTTATTATTATTATTATTATAGACATTGTTAGTTGTAGTTGTCATATTTTTTGAGACACCCTGTCATTGATGATTTTATTGGCCAACTTTAAAAGCTCAGATTTAGTGTGTTATTGTGTTAAATAGGAGATGACAGTGCGTGAATGTCAAAGTATATCATTGTTGCCGTCCTTAAGCACAATATAAATCGCAATAAGAATTGTTTTTATTGTTCAAAATAGGAAAATTATCAAAAAGTTTTCACAAATTTCACTCACTCCTTTCCCTAAACTACAGTGTCACCACCCGACGGCGAATAGTGTAACTAAATTTATGTTCTAAATGACCAATTATAAATAAGTTTCTTTAGTGCAAACTATGTATCAAGATATTGTGTAGTGATTTATGTAGTTTACTTCGTAAATAATTGTCAGAAATGCCATAATTATGTATTAACGACATTATATGGCTACGAGTTACGGTAAAATTGGTACAATCTTTACTCACCCAGTCACCAAAATTTCATATTAGAACTTTTTTCCAAAATTCCTCTAAAAATATCGTAAAATGATAATCTAGAGCATGAAGATGATCCCAGTATTTGGCAGAATAACCAGCCTACGTACAGTGAGGTTAATAAGTTGCAGATTTACCCATAAACTGCTGAATTATGGAGAAATCCGAAGTTGTGCAACCCCTCTACAGAGAAAAGTGGGATGGTCAAAATGGTACGGTAGCAGTTGTGCCAATGTGCTTGTCGAAGGTGGCAGACACGTCGGCTTAGAAGGGAAGGATGCTCGGATACCTGCAAGCAGTCTGGCAAAAGATTTCACCGCTCATTCCTGGTCTCCACCAATGAAGAGGAAGGATTCGACATTTTTGTCGTCTGCTGCTACGAAAGGTCTTCAACTTTTTCCGATGACATCGTCTCCGACTGCTGCCAAAGGCAAAGGCCACGGTTTTACTGATCTGATGGTGTCTGGTAAACGTTGTTTCTTCACAAGAACTTCTGCATTGTTCACTGAAAAGGAATCCGCGATATCAGGCGTTGAGGAACAACTTGGAGATATAGATTTTCAGGACAAATGTGATGAAACCCTCGATTCTTTGGCAGAAAAATTTGATGATCTTGCGGACACTCAATTAGTCAGCAAGGACTATGATGTTATGTTTTCTCAAGGTGTCTTGACTGTGAAATTTGGTGCAGATTTTGGAACATACGTCATAAACAAGCAGACACCGAATAAACAAATATGGCTGTCGTCCCCGACTAGTGGTCCAAAACGATACGACTACATTGATGGGGTGTGGATTTACAAACATAATGGTGGTGTGTTGCATAATCTCTTGACGGAAGAAATATCAAACATTTTGAAAGAAAATACTGACTTTACTCAATGTAGTTTCGCGAAAGCAAATTAAGTTTTATCAAATGTCATACGGAACAAGACAGGTTCTGGTTATAGATACAGTGGAACCTCTCCCAGCAGGCTCCTCTAAAACCAGGACACGCTCTTTATCAGCGACAGTGGTTCTGGTCCCAAATAAGCTGTTTCTAATTGTACCATTTGACCTTTGTAATCAGGACACCTCTCTTTAAGGGACAGCGTTCGTTTGTCCAAAGGGTGTCCTTAATAAAGAGGTTTCATTGTACTTGATGGCTTACTTTTAGCACCTCAATTCAATTGCATTGTGTCCGTGAACTAGAACAGTGTATGCTTAACACTCAAGAATTGTATACTTTCAAATTAAAATGTGATTTGTTAGAGAGTCTTGTTCTGTTCATGTTCATGGAGTATCTAGTCTGCCGGTGATCAGCTCTGCGGTTTAACTTATTCCTATGACTTATTCTGCATGGTCAGGGTGGTGTCCTTTGGCCAGTATTCCTCTCTATTCTTCATAAGGAAGCAGGTCTGAAGCCACAGAGCCCCAGAGCTTTATGGTCAGGGTGGTGTCCTTTGGCCAGTATTCCTCTCTTATTAGCTCACCTCTTAGCAGAGGTGAGCTTATCCCATACCGTGGCGTCCGTCGTCCGTCGTCGTCGTCGTCGTCGTCGTCGTCGTCGTCGTCGTCCGTCGTCGTCCGTCGTCCGTTAGCAGGGCACGTTTCGTAACTGTTAGAGCTATTGAGTTGAAACTTGGTACACATGTACCCTTATGTAATGACACCTGGGAGACCAAGTTTCGGTCCGATTCGTTTCATGGTTTGGCCACCAGGGGGCCAAACGTTAAAAGTGAAAATATGCAATATCTCCCTTAATAGTAGTCAGGAAATTTTGAAAAAAATATGGTAGGTACTTCTAGCAAAGGTGCATCATATATCCTCCGGGTTTTTGATTTGACCTCCTTTTCAAGGTCACAGAGGTCAAATGGTGTAAATTGGCCGTTAGGATGTAACGATGGCACGTTTCTAAACTGCAATGACTATTGATACCAAATTTGGTACACATTTACCCCTTAGTCAGGTGATCTCAGGGACCGAAGTTTGGTCCAATATGATTCACCACTTGACCACCAGGGGGCAAAATCCAAAAACCTTAAAAATGTGATTATTCCTTAACTTCTTGCCCGATTGCCACCAATTTGATATCATGGGTACATCTAACCACCATACAGTATATGTCACACAGGTTTTTAATTTGACCTTCTTGTCAAGGTCACAGAGGTCAAATGGCGTAAATTCGCCGTCAGGCCGTAACTATGGCACGTTTCTTAACTGCAATGACTATTGATCACAAATTGAGTACACATGTACCCCTTGGTCAGGTGATCTCAGGTACCGAAGTTTGGTGCGATCTGATTTGCCGTTTGGCCTCCAGGGAGGGGGCCAAATCCTAAATTCTTCAAAATGCCATTATTCCTAGTAATGACTTGCCTGATTGGCACCAATTTTATATCATAGGGACATCTAATTCTAACAACCATTCAATGTGTCACCCGGGTCTTCTTTGATTTGACCTACTTTTCAAGGTCACAGAGGTCGAATGTACTGTAAATTGGCCATTTTGGGGAAATTGTAATTGCTTGGACCTACATCAAACCTAACACTACATGACACAAGACCATGCTCTTTATCCATCTTTCCTCCACATGAGGTGAGCACAATGGCCCTGGCCATTTCATATTCTTCATAAGGAAGCAGGTCTGAAGCCACAGAGCCCCAGAGCTTTGTGGTCAGGGTGGTGTCCTTTGGCCAGTATTCCTCTCTATTCTTAATTAGGGAGCAGGTCTGAAGCCACAGAGCACAAGAACCTTGAGGTCAGGGTGGTGTCCTTTGGCCAGTATTCCTCTCTATTCTTCATAAGGTTCTAACGTTAATTTCCCTGAATATATCCAACACACACCAAAATGTATCACTGGAGGTTTTTTATCCAGTTTTGCACATACCATCCTTTGGTAATCATTCATGCACATGCATAACCAGGTTCCAACTTCTGGTCGTCGGACTGATGCATAGTCCACAAACAAGTCCTGACCCGCCTAAAGACAAAGAACAAACCACAATTTCATGAAAACATGTTTTTAATACCAAACACTGAGCCTTCGAAATCAAATTGCAGAAAGATGCTTCAAAGCAAATGACAAATACATTCACAGGCCTGTCATAAACATTATATACGTGTAGTTACATACACAATGCTCATGACTTAACTTATATGGACATCGACCATAAAAACAAATGTACTTGCTTTAGCAAGATCGCCACAATACAAGGTCACTCGATATCTCAACTTTAGTCATTTTCAGCAGGGTTTGATCTCCAATACGAAAGTCCTGACTTTGAATCCCACCTCGTGCATCCCCTAATCAGAGTACAACGCTGGTAACCTAACCAAGAGTTTCTTGACCCTTTTCTCTTATGCAGCTGTCAATGCTAATGTAAACATTGTACCCCCCCTTGGCAACAACATCCCAAAATGAAATCTAAAATTCAAAAAAATTCCAAAGTGGACTGTTCCAAAATTGTCCAAACAAATGAAATGAGCCAAATGTGCTCAGATCCTAAGATACATGTACAATTATCATACAGGTGAGTTTATGTACAGGTCATAACATTTTTACACCGACATAAGAAATAAACGTCTTGTGCCCCCCCCCCCAGGCCTACCCCGTCCATTTACAACTCTTGTTTTGGTATTTGCCTGTGGTTTGAGAAAATCTAGTGCCATTTTCTGACACCAGGTGATGACTGCAGTAAAACTGTGTGTATGTATACAGTTATACATGCTTCCCGAAATTGGTGGCTTGCATTGGAACTAACTTTTTCCCCCTTGGCCGTCATGAAAGGCATTCAAGTGTGTTGGTCGACTATCTCCTTTGTCCCTCCACCATAAGGCCTAGTTTCCCCTTATGACATCACTATTTCGGACACTCAGCTCCCCATTTCTGGAAAGGTGTATAGCAAGCAGTGTTACACATGTTAGTCAGTGTACATCGCAGTGTGCATACTTGTACTTAGATTGACATGGAAATATACATTTACTGCATGGCAATTTTGTATATTTCACCACAAGAATTTTGCCAAACTCAGCTGGTACAGTGGTATAAATCATAGGTGAAGTTATGGCTGTGACAGAGAGGATTTCCATAGCACCACAACCAAACAACCACCACCTATTCTTTTTAGTTGAAGATGAACGGGTTAGACCTATAATCAGATCTACAACTCAAAATCTTGTGCCCCCCCCACATCCCCATCCGATCCAAACCTCCTTTCAGATCTAATCCATAGCAGGGAATACACCAGCATCAACATAAACAACTGTATAACTCGCGAATTTAAAAAATAAATTCAGAAATGTCCAAGAACAAACGAAAAACATTCATGCAAAAACAAAATTAAGTACTTCGCTAGACCACATACTAACAGATCGGATTCAAAACGCTGTACTTTCAAAAACACAAAACAAATAAATAATCTCAAACAGAAAGAAAATATTGATTTGGACCCAACCAATTCAGGATTATGGATTACCCAAAATGAACATGACCAATGGGGCCATGAGAACTGCTGTTGCAGAATCTATGATGGCCCATCATAGATTGTATATGATGGCCCATCTCAGAATCTATGATGGCCCATCATAGATTTGTATATGATGGCCCATCTCAGAATCTATGATAGCCCATCTCAGCATCTATGATGGCCCATCATAGATTGTATATGATGGCCCATCTCAGCATCTATGATGGCCCATCATAGATTGTATACGATGGCCTATCTCAGAATCTATGATGGGGTCAGAGTGTAAAACGTGGTTTTGATAATCACCATAGATCGAGAAAGGGTCCTATAACGGAACCTTTTGCCTTTGTATAGCCGGCTTGCTTGGCCAGAATCAGACCAACCATGACCAAGAACAAGCTATTTGAAGTGAATAGCTTGTTTGAAGTGAATAGCTGACGGCTCTTCTCAGCCATTTTAGGCCTATTTTGCCAGCAGGGCCATTTTTGGTGAAAAAGAGTAAAATAGGCCTTTGAAGAAAAAGCTTGACTATATAGGCAGCATAAGATATAACAAAACTATTTGTGATTCCTTAAAGGGACAACTTTGGCATGAGATATGTTGGTTTGTCATACAAAAATGGCTTCCAACTGGACCGGGATTTCTCCAAACAGAATAATTGAAAAACCATTGAACTGGAATGAAGAATGCATCAGAACGGGGTGTAATCCTAGGCCCTGAGATTCACAAGCCATGTCAAAAACTGCCTTGTAACACTGGACAACATCATTATCAGGGAGCAGTTTTATGCTGATGCTATACGTAGTGCCACATGGTGGCAACCACTGGTATTATTCTCCTGGCCAGGTACATCCCATGCCCAAGTTTTCCCTTTAAAGTTGAAAGAATTACAAAAAGTTTTGTCATATTTCAGAATACAATCATTATACAGTACAAGTTAAAGGAACATTCAAGACAAGGACTGCTGCACTAAAACGTCATTGATATGATTAAAGAGGGTCAACTAAACAAGCAGAAACATAGCTTAAAACAAGTTGCATTGACCTTAGCATGTTATGTGGTATTGTTTAAAGGAGTCAATAGGAAGCAGCTCTATAGACAAGATTGAGTTACATCAAATGGCCAAAAGGGGTCTCTCCCATCTCACACTTGTACCAGGAACATAGACAAATCAGGCCTTTCAATTACATGGAGACCTCTACACCCTGTATTTTTTTAGCCTATTTTGGGGACATGTTTTTTTGCTTTTTAGCTTAATTTGGGGACATTTCATCGCGCAAATTTGCCTGAACAGCGACGTCCTTATTGACTGACATTGTCACATGCACCTGAAAACTCATAATTTTAGGATGAAAAGTATCAAATTAGGCCATTTCGGATGAGATTTGGTCATTTAAGGTGTCAAAAAACGCTTCAGGGGGTCAAATTACCCCTTAAAAAAAAAAAAAAAAAAAAAAAATTTATTTTTATTTTTATTTTGGGGACATTTTTACAGGGCCTAATTTGGGGACATGCCAAATTTCCTACACCGTATAGCGGTGTGAAAATGATGTAATCGATAGGCCTGCAGGCTCATCAACAATAAACACACCATACCAACCTCCTAGACCCGCCCTCGTTTAGGTAAATGTTACGGCCAAAACAAACAAAAAATGCGTACAGACGAAAGATATCACAGCAACAAATGATACAAAGTTCAGTTACAAATACATTTACAGTTTTAGTATTATGACATTTAACAGAAATAGCTCGCTGTTTGGTGTTATTTTGGCATTATCGTCAAATATTCAGGCAGTTACGTGTCATTGTATGTAGTTACACTGTCTCAGTATTACATCATCCGAACTTATAGGTAGTTAAGTGACAGAAAACATGTAGTACAGAGCCTGCAAAGTTCGTCACAATGAAGCACAGGATCTCATCGTAGACTGATTGCTGGACTGTCACACCATTATTTTGTTTTTCTGGTATCAAAACTTCCCAATGGCGCTGAAAAGGTACACCAGTGACTGCCTCTAGTGGATGGACCTTTTTGACAAAGACGAACCAGGGCCCAAACAAAATAAATGGGCACACTTAGAACTCATCAGAAGGCCTAAGCAAACATTGGACAATGCCATAACCCACTGCGACCCTTTGAACCTCAAGGCTTGTCAGTCAACAAACAAACTTCTTCAAATCATCCAAGCCATTAGTGCCTGGCACATTACGGGGCATTGATTCAATGAATTTCAAGTTATGCAATGTTACCCAGATACCCCGCTCACATAATCAACTACCTGGGGAACTCGAAACTGCTAATTCTAGCAATGGAAGCTTATTCCCGCCTAGGGTTATAACCAGGCCGTTCAAAACTCCCCATTTTTAGAAGTGGCACCGTTAACTACAGGTTCCCTTCAAATTCAATTCTACACCTGAAATTTAACAAGTCGTCTGCCCAAAACGTACACAGAACAGTCTTCAACTGTGGCTCCATTTGGTTAATTCAACACTACATGCAAATCAATCGTCTCCTTTGTGGAATCAAGACTGCTGCCAGAATGAAGCATTGTGTATCATGTGTGCAACATTGCAATCGGGGAGTCTTGGTTATAAAAATTCAGGCAGACGATAATTCGAAACATCTATAAAACATCTATATACATATTTTACTTGACTACGTCCGATTACAATTTGATAATATTACAAGTAACAGCAGACAGTAAGCCCCGCTTGAACCCCATCATGGGGCTTCCGAGGGGATCCCCTTACCCTTTCTAACACAGGTAGTTACAAATTTCTTGTATAATGGCAATACAACTGGAGCCCATCTTTTGCAGACACTAAGCCCCTCTTGAACCCCATAATGAGGACTCAAAGGGGATCCCCATTACCCTGCCCCATAATAACAAATGTCTTGTATAGATGGCAATGGTGGAACCCATCTTTTGCAGACAGTAAGCCCCTCTTGAACCCCATCATGAGGACTCCGAAGGGATCGCCATACCCTTCCACATAGCAGTCTGGGCTATTTATAGAAACAAATATTGCCATAAATAAAGGGAAAATGTAGAGCACAATATTGGCAACACTTTTAAATGGAAGTTGATTAAAAAAATCACACGAATGTGTCATATTAATTATTCCTGTGAACCCGTCACCCACAGCAACAATAGCTTAGCAACCATACTATAGCAACTGTAGCATTGCAACAATCGCTTAGCAACATTACCATAGCAACCATTGCTTAGCAACACTACCATAGCAACAGACCTACTTGTCTAAAACAAATAGCACCAGATCCTTCACTCTCGCCTGTGAAGGTTAAAATGCATCTTTTTTTATGAACAATGAAGCACATATTGATATAGTCAGGTGGTAGCAAGTGGAAAGGCGACATATTTTAAACCTTGGTCCTAGGTATCCTCCATATCACTCTAAATGCAAGGGTTCACCTGGGGATGAGATTGGGCGTCGCTGTAGCACCTCCAATGCCAATCGTCATTGTCACATTGTAAGTGAATGGGTCAATTCAATTCTCGTCCAAATAATCGTACAATTTGATACTTGGGCGTTTCTTCTTTTGACATCATTAAGTCGCATTGTAATTTGTACGATGGCTTAAATGACTTCGGCAGGTCTTTATACATTATATTATGTTACGATTTTTTTTTTTATGTGACAGCCCGCTGAGTGACGCTGTTATGAATGTGCCAGCCAGATGCGTTCAAAACAATTGGGGAAGAAAATGCCTTCCACGGAACAAACATTTGCGGTGGATCTCAGTCAACTGTTTTGTAGCACTTTTGAAGAACTCCAAACAAACAGTCATAATCTTTCTACACAGCTAACTCCTTCCTCAATAACCCAGATGTGACAGTTGGGCGTGCGTGCTTGCGCCCTCCGCCCTACCGCCGATGAGGCGCTCCTGTTCCGTCTGCGTACTGGGGACGAGGATACTCTTTATTCCCGGCGACAACCTGTGTTGGATACTCTGGATGTAGTGCTGAAAAAGAACGGAGAGAATTGAAGAGAGCACGAGCATTGCCTTCATCCATGCAGTTCCGCTGTTCTCCACAAGGCCATTTGACTATTTGTCAGGGCGGCCCACCCTACCCTGGAAGATCCACCCTACCCTGGAAGAGCCACCCTACCCTGGAAGAGCCACCCTACCCTGGATGAGCCACCCTACCCTGGAAGAGCCACCCTACCCTGGAAGAGCCACCCCACCCTGGAAGAGCAACCCCACCCTGGAAGAGCCACCCCACCCTGGAAGAGCCACCCTAACCTGGAAGAGCCACCCTACCCTGGAAGAGCCACCCTACCCTGGAAGAGCCACCCTACCCTGGAAGAGCCACCCTACCCTGGAAGAGCCACCCTAACCTGGAAGAGCCACCCTACCCTGAAAGACCCACCCTACCCTGGAAGACCCACCCTACCCTGGAAGAGCCACCCAACCTTGGAAGAGCCACCCTAACCTGGAAGAGCCACCCTACCCTGGAAGAGCCACCCTACCCTGGAAGAGCCACCCTACCCTGGAAGAGCAACCCTACCCTGGAAGAGCCACCCTACCCTGGAAGAGTAACCCTACTCTAGAATTTGGTACAGGGTTTCTACCTTGTGTGGCACACAGGCAAAACTTCTTGAATACCTGGGGTACCTAGAGAAAATCCTGTGGAGAAGGCCAAGTTACCAGAATCACTTTTGTAACCCCAACCTGAGCTCAAGCACACACTGTAGGCCGACAAAAGCTTCCGTCGTAGAATCTATAATGGTGATTAAGCAGGTCTCCTTAGACTCGATTCGGACAAGGCAGCGGTGAGCCAAATGATTGTGAGAGGTGGCACCAACTGTGAGGCCAATCATGAAACACTACACATCATACAAGGCAGCGGTGAGCCAAATGATTGAGAGAGGTGGCACCAACTGTTAGGCCAATCATGAAACACTACACATCATACAAGGCAGCGGTGAGCCAAATGATTGAGAGAGGTGGCACCAACTGTTAGGCCAATCATGAAACACTACACATCATACAAGGCAGCGGTGAGCCAAATGATTGAGAGGTGGCACCAACTGTGAGGCCAATCATGAAACACTACACATCATACAAGGCAGCGGTGAGCCAAATGATTGAGAGAGGTGGCACCAACTGTTAGGCTAATCATGAAACACTACACATCATACAAGGCAGCGGTGAGCCAAATGATTGAGAGAGGTGGCACCAACTGTTAGGCCAATCATGAAACACTACACATCATACAAGGCAGCGGTGAGCCAAATGATTGAGAGAGGTGGCACCAACTGTGAGGCCAATCATGAAACACTACACATCATACAAGGCAGCGGTGAGCCAAATGATTGAGAGAGGTGGCACCAACTGTTAGGCCAATCATGAAACACTACACATCATACAAGGCAGCGGTGAGCCAAATGATTGAGAGAGGTGGCACCAACTGTTAGGCCAATCATGAAACACTACACATCATACAAGGCAGCGGTGAGCCAAATGATTGAGAGAGGTGGCACCAACTGTGAGGCCAATCATGAGACACTACACATCATACAAGGCAGCGGTGAGCCAAATGATTGAGAGAGGTGGCACCAACTGTTAGGCCAATCATGAAACACTACACATCATACAAGGCAGCGGTGAGCCAAATGATTGAGAGAGGTGGCACCAACTGTGAGGCCAAGAGCCTACATGTGGTTACAAACCCCTGAGAATTGTTCAAGGCTTGTAAGTCTAACTACACATATCATTTCTGTGCACAACCGGCTTCACCACATGACTGTCACTTTCATTGAAATGCCACAAAAAATGCAAGAGTGCATCAAATAATCAGCCACTAAATCCACTGTAAATCTTTTTGAGTAAGATGAATGTTCTGCTGAAACTCTTATGGTTATGAAGACACCTCTCTATTAAGGACAGCACTTGTCAGTCACGAGGGTGTCCTTAATAGAGAGGTTCTACCCTAATTCATATTTTTAAGCTCGGGAGTTATGTCTACTAGGCGTTCTACAAGGCAACCTTCAAAATGAGATTGGATAACATGCAGTTAAATAGATGCCATGCCAGGAGATGGTTTAAATCTAAATACAGAAGTTGTACATCTTTCAGAGCTCCCAATCCACCGACAGTAGTCATCTGATGACAGCTTTGATTCAACTGAACTGACAAACATCTTCACATTAATAAACTACCTGTACTTGCACAATAATATGTTCAATTCGTCATCGTTCCTCTGCATAAGGTGGAAGTAATGAGGTCGTATTCCAAGTCGTGGTGATGGCCTACGACCTGCATGACAACCTGCCTGACAACCTGCATGACGTCCTGCATGACGACCTGCATGACGACCTGCACGATGTCCTGCATGACGACCTACACGACGACCTGCATGACGACCTGCATGACGACCTACATGACGACCTGCACGACGACCTGCATGACGACCTGCACGATGACCTGCATGATGACCTGCATGACGACCTGCATGACGACCTACACGACGACCTGCATGACGACCTACATGACGACCTGCATGACGACCTGCACGACGACCTGCACGACGACCTTATCAAATCCATCTTATGCACAGTTCCATCATGGAATTGGAAATATTATCGTAAAGATGCAAGTAGACTAGAATGTCAGTATGACAATTACATTAAATCGAATATATCACTAGATAACTGTATAATTCAACCTCGGATGTTGAGGTGGGAGTTGAAAGCAGGCACAACCTCTGTATTGTCTATTGAAAACTCGAGCAGACCGGAGAAATGATGATAATAAAGTGCGATGCAAAGGTGGGCAGGGCGCCTGTGGGTAAATGGCTAATGTCCGATAGCATATTTTGAACAAACTCGGTAAAAGGGAGGTTAAGATTGGACCGAGTCCCAGGAACAAGGTAGACATTGTCAAGAAGTCAGTAAATTTTTGTCAGAGAGCACAAACAACTTGAGAGCTGCATTCAGATGTAGAAAAAATCTGCTAAAAATTATATGTCAGTGAAGGCAAGCATTCACATGCCAATTGCCATGATTGACGTTCTTAAAATACTGTACCATGATTGATATGATTTCATCGGGGGACACCCTGTACTCGAGTTGCAGGGGGTATATCGCCAAGGAGCCTGTCGTGGATATTTTTGATGTATTGCTGAAATCATAAGCGAAATAGTAAAAATTGGGATATGGGTGAGGGTTGAAAAAGCAAATAAAAACCTACAGGGTGTCCAAAAAAAGTTACATGTCCATGTAATCTTACAAATTAGCCATAACATCTTCTGAGCAGAAAACATCCGACAAAAGCAATTTAAGAGTTGAATTTTGTGATTCACTTGATTAGTTGACCACTCACTAATGCAAGTATCAATTCGTGTCTTGTACCCCCCCTCCTCAAGGGTACGACACCTTATCACCCTATAACGACATCTTAAGGCTCAAGCATCACCCTTTTTTCACCAATGCTACTTTTTCTTTCGTCAAGACATCACCATCAACAATATATCAGTTATCACCATCATATTAAGTAACCGGACTAATTTTACTGGGTAAGGCTGTATGTTCGACAAGACATCGACACATTAGCATCCTTATTCTTTCCAGCTTCGCCAAATTTTCACAAAAGGAAAAATAAAGACTACTCAAGCATCGGCAAAGATTAGTGGTGATAGCTTAACTACCCTTGAGGAGGGGGGGTACAAGAAACGAATTGATACTTGCATAAGGTGACGCTTAACTTGAAGTACAGCATTCTGATGCGCATTGATTTGGCGAGTTATTTGCCCTGAGGACAATTTCTTAGCCTTTCTTGAACATTTTTGAGACACCCTATAGCTACATACAGGTACACGATAAATTATGGGATGATATAATTTTTATCTGCTTCTATTTACTACTAATACAAGGGGTGAGACAAAAGAAAGTTAAAATAGACAGGGCATCTTACTCATGCAAGGATTGACATGACATGCAAAACACTAGACTACTTCGCTTCCACAACACATATAAATAGTTCAATCATTCCTCGAGCTCACCACCAAAACATTCCATTATCAGGACCATTCCACAATCAATTATGTGAAGAACCCAACAGACTATCATTGACTAACTCGTAATGTTATAGAGAAAAACATCAAGGCCTGAACTCAGGACATCTGGCATGTGAGGCCATCACTCTACCGACTTAGCTAAAGGGAATTTCCCTCTAGCCGTGGCTAGTCAAGGAATAATGCCACCACTACAAGCTCGTCATCCTTAAACCCTACCGAGTGTACATGGTGAGCCAGTATGGGAACAATAACAATATAACCATACTGCATGTCAAAGACACTACACTCTCTGACCATATCTCTTGACAGACCTGCATCAGTGTTCTCCACAAGGCCATTTGTCAGGGTGGCCCACCCTACCTTCGCAGCTTACCACCCTACCTTGGAAGAGCCACCCTACCTTGCTCTAGAACTTTGTAGAGGGTTCCTATAGGGCCACCCTACCTCAAATTGCTGGCCACCCTATCTTGCTCTAGAACTTTGTAGAGGGTTCCTATAGTGCCACCCTACCTCAAATTGCTGGCCACCCTATCTTGCTCTAGAACTTTGTAGAGGGTTCCTATAGGGCCACCCTCCCTCAAATTGCTGGCCACCCTATCTTGCTCTAGAACTTTGTAGAGGGTTCCTATAGGGCCAACCTACCTCAAATTGCTGGCCACCCTATCTTGCTCTAGAACTTTGTAGAGGGTTCCTATAGTGCCACCCTACCTCAAATTGCTGGCCACCCTATCTTGCTCTAGAACTTTGTAGAGGGTTCCTATAGGGCCACCCTACCTCAAATTGCTGGCCACCCTACCTTGTGTTGCACACTGGTAAAACGTCATGCAAATCAAGGGTATCACCCTATCTTGTTAAAACCCTGTGGAGAACACTGCTGCATACTGCACAGCACTGTTACCAAGCAGACGTATTTCATAATCAACATTTTTAAAACGCTTTCATAAGAAATGGTGCACTTCTGCAAAAATCCATCAAAAGCACTCTTCATGTACTCATTGTAGTATCGGATATCCAAACTCCAGTTCACATACTGCAGGATCGACTAGTTCACCGAGCCCAATTGTAACGGTGGTCCAACGAGGGCCAGAAGGACCAGAACAGAAAACCAAGTAGTGAGATAAACAAGATGAACCTTCCCCGATTCAGAAAGCCGCTTTTTTGACTGTACAAAACTGAGAGGTTGATCGGGGTGTCGGAGTGGGACAGTGGAAACAACCGCGACTGTCACCTCTGAGGTCCCGGGTTCGATTCCCGGTCGGTCTCGGTACACTTCGACAGTGAAGATTTCCTCCGGGGCCTCCGGTTTCCTCCTACATACACCACAATCACCCAATATTATTTATAGGCTAATAATGTCCTCGATAACACTCAGCTCTTAACTCAATATTTCTATCAAATGCAGAAGATAAAGAATTGTAGCATCTCAATTTCCCGCTACTCGCGGCTCCTACCTGTGATATAACGTCACCATTAAACCGCCTGACACGATACAACTGCCGGTAGCGGGAATGCGGTTCCTGAGGGTTGATAGGGGGCGTCGCTGGTGGTTGTGGTTGGGGGGTCTGCGGCTGTAACAGCGGCGTCTGTCGAGGTGGACGCTCGGTGCTCTTTTCCCGTGAGCGTTTCTTCTTCTTAGGCTTCGGTGCGACCGTGACGGTCTTATTTCTTTTTCTTGCATGGAGGACTAAAATTGGAAGAAATAATTGAAGTCTAACAGTTGACAAAACAACAATAACATCACTGACGCAATAAACATGTCGGACGCTCGAAAAAAGATTTAGCGACGACGTCTCTTGATGCTGACAGTGTTGCTGAACAAGTATGCGAGGGTGTGAGTTCGAAATTTCAGCGGAACAGAAAGCAGACTAGCTGCCACATTCTAGGCCTACAATGTTAGTCATATGATAAGATAAGTCAAATATGTATGCATAGAATCTCTCTGAGCGGACACCTCTCATTAAAGACACCCTCTCTAATAAGGACATACACTGTTTTTGGTCCCAAACGTGTCATTTTCATTCAAATTGACTTCTGTAATTTGGACACTTCTCTAATTAGGACAGCATACAGTTTGACCAAATTTGTAAAGTCATTCATTGAAAAAGTACCAATTATACGAAACGTCTGAATAGCATTCCGCGACGTTACTATTTATAGTTCACAAGGTCATTTGCGTAAGATATTGATGACGTTTTAGTCACGTGACAGTCGGACATCGACACTTATTTCTACGCATTTGAGCTTATTTCAAAGTCAATTATCTTTGACCCTGCATTGTTTTTAGCATGAATGATACCATAGAGTCAGAGAGAGAAATATTCAGAACAATTATGTAGTATTTCCAACACTCGGACATGTGCCAGATTGAATCTAACTGCCCTAGTTAGAAAGCCTGAATCCATTACGAAACCGCATGTTTGTCCGACATTGCCTGTAATTCAGCGATGGGGAAATAGAGGGCAGCAGCTGCAGTGACCTCATTATCGTGGAATGCTATAGACTGGAGTCATTGCATTTGTTTATTTAAACCCACACTGACAGCATACATGTATGTCAGTCCCAAGTACAGTAGAACCTCTCTATTAAGGACACTCTCGGGACTGACAAGTGCTGTCCTTAATCGAGAGGTGTTCTGATTAGAGAGGTCAAATTGAATAGAAACTACCAATTTGGGACCAAAACTAGCGTCCTTTAAAGAGAGGTTGTCCTTAATAGAGAGGTGTCCGCTAACAGAGGTTCCACTGTATGTCCTTAATAGGGAGGTTCAACCGTGCATGTAGAGAGACGGAATCATCTGATCAGTTTAAATCAACTATACCTTCGTGATGGTCATATCCTTTCCCCGTCACCCTCCACTGAATGAATAACCCGATGGCACATGCAAAAGGCCAACATCCGATGATAATCCAGCTGAACCAGCACACATACTGTTTAGACCGCACCACGCGTATACGGTCCCACAAATAATCCACCATAATGAACAACTCCACAAAGTAGTCGAGACAAGACACCATGAGGGCAGCACCGAAGACACTCGTTCCTATTATCGTACACCCTTTTTGAAAATACAGCGTCATCAACGCAAATAATACCCCAATGCCAAATAGAATCCCGAAGGCGATCCATTTTGTTGACGGGTGGTAGAACTGCTCCATTACGACGAGCCCAGCCAGGGCCAGAAGGACGCCGAGATGAAATCCTGTCAGGAATAACCCCACGTATTGTACCAGCATGGTGATCAGACCACACAGGATCCCCGCGCCAATGGCGACACCAGCATTCCCCTCAGGTGGAAGAACTTTTTCCTCGAGACAAATCAGATAGGTGACAACGCTCCCGAAAATGAAGCCGGTCATGAACATCACTGCTTTGAAGAATCGATAGCCTGGAATGAAAAGTAGGAAGTGAGGCATCCGTTAAGGGAGGTTCAACTGTCAAAGGTTTTTGGGTAATTTACTCAATGATGAGTTAATAACTGATTCATCAGACATCGTTTTTTGCAGCAGTAAATAATAATAATAAGCCCCCCTTCTTAGGAGGGGCTCTTAAGATACACGACGTGCGGGAGTATAATGATGAGAAATATAAACGAGAGTAACTATTGTATATCCTACAAACAATTTTTTTTGGTTTTTCAAAATGGCGCTGAATTAACTCCGTTTATTTTACGATTTCTCCGCGATCTTCCAGTGGTGGTTGCTATCCCATTGGTTGAAATTAATTTAAATCTTCATGGGAATTCGCTACATTATATGCCTAAGAAATTGGCCAATTATATTAATAATATTTTAGTGCTTATATTTGCAGTAAAGGCCTATTTGCACACATGGTTTCAATGATTTCGAGGCCTTTGGCTTTACGGCCGAGACGTGTACATTGTACTACACATGACATCAGAATTCTCTCTGGTTATACTTCGAGGACACTTTTCACCAACATGGCAAAAAACATTTTCAGATACTTTTAAACCTGGCACAGAGAGCCACATGATCTGTAATGTAGAGTGGTGTCATAAGGTGCGATCCTCAATTTTGTACTGGTAGTCTATTCGTAATTGTTTTGTCAACATCGTTTGGTAGAATGGAGGGTAAACTACTCGTCAGATATCGTTGAAGTTTGCTTTTTATCGAACCTTACAACCGAGTTTTCACAAGTACAGTGGAACCTCCCTTAGCAGACACCTCTCTATTAAGGACAACCTCTCTATTAAGGACAACCTCTCTATTAAGGACAACCTCTCTATTAAGGACAACCTCTCTATTAAGGACAACCTCTCTATTAAGGACAACCTCTCTATTAAGGACAACCTCTCTATTAAGGACAACCTCTCTATTAAGGACAACCTCTCTATTAAGGACAACCTCTCTATTAAGGACAACCTCTCTATTAAGGACAACCTCTCTATTAAGGACACTAGTTTTGGTCCCAAATTGATCATTTTCATTCAATTTGACCTCTTTGATCAGGACACCTCTCTATTAAGGACAACCTCTCTATTAAGGACACTAGTTTTGGTCCCAAATTGGTAGTTTCTATTCACTTTGACCTCTCTAATCAAAACACCTCTCTATTAAGAACAGCACTTGCCAGTCCCGAAGGTGTCCTTAATAGAGAGGTTCCACTGTAATACCAGTACCAATACTTACCGAAAAAGGTATACAAAATTCCGAAGATGAAACACATTCCACACAACACTGCAGGAACGACGTCATACTGATATGTGATATTCACGCATCTATCCTTCAACCGATTGGACGGATGGGAACGGTTCCAAAATGAATGTGGGGGGGCGTAGTTGTACGGGTCCGGCTGGTCATGGAGACCGGATATCGATTCCTTATTCCCCATGGTGAGGTATCAGGCGGGACCTAGGTACATCCAGGATCCGAGGTTCAGCCCCCTAGTTTAATCTCCGAGTAATCTTTTTAGGCAGCATCATCATTTTTTCATTGGTTAATTAATGGCTGGAATCAAAGAAAAAGGTGTGTAATAAAAAGAATTTGATCAGGCCTCTCAATTACATGATTCCTACACCGTATGGTGTAGGCTGTACAGGATGTCCCCAAATTAGGTCTTTTTTTTTTCTTTTTTTCTTTTTTTTTAATTATATGACCCCCTGAAGCGTTTTTTGACCCCCAACATAACCAAATCTCATCCAAATGGCCTAATTTTATAGTTTTACCCTAAAATTATGATTTTTCAGGTGTATGTGGCGATATCAGTCACTAACTTTGATTTATGACGTCGCTGTTCAGGCAAATTGGCGCGATGAAATGTCCCCAAATTAAGCTAAAAAGCAAAAAAACATGTCCCCAAAATAGGCTAAAAAATACAGGGTGTAGAGGTCTCCACGTAATTGAAGGGCCTGTTGATGAGCAGGAAGCCGACCAGAAAAGACTATGATCAGCTGCGTTCAATTTCTGCAATGGGAGAAAATTGGGTACCCTGTCTATATCAGTTTGTGCTGAGGTGATTAGGTAGAATAATAGAAGATATCGACAAGGTTTGTTTTGGCGCTGTGCAGCCGCTGACCAGTCAGAGTTGGAGCAGGCCTTTCAATTACATGGAGACCTCTACACCCTGTATTTTTTTAAGCCTATTTTGGGGACATGTTTTTTTGCTTTTTAGCTTAATTTAGGGACATTTCATTGCGCCAATTTGCCTGAACAGCGACGTCATAAATCAAAGTTAGTGACTGATATCACCACATACACCTGAAAAATCATAATTTTAGGGTAAAACTATAAAATTAGGCCATTTGGATGAGATTTGGTTATGCTAGGGGTCAAAAAACGCTTCTGGGGGTCATATTATTTTTTTTTTTAAATAAATAAAAAAAAATAGACCTAATTTGGGGACATCCTGTACGGCCTACACCGTTACACGGTGTAGGAATCATGTAATTGAGAGGCCTGTGGAGACAGAGGCTCAGAGCAGAGCCAATCATGCGTTTCACCTGTCCTGTGACAAAGGGTCACAGTTGCTATGGCATCGTCTGAAGTTGGCTTAGGCCTAGTGGAATGAACCATCGACGTATGTTGGCTGAGACAATCGGATTTACGCCTAGTATTTTTTTCTTTTATCGTCTTAAGTTTTAAGACTAGCTTAGGCCTTACACATGTTTTGGTGGGTGCATTTGTACGTTTTGTTTGGGCTCTGATTGGCATTTGTCGAAAGCGGCCATCATAAAAGACCTTCATTACATGGATTTAATTTCAGTGCAGCGCTACGCATTGCATGCCATTGACAGTGACAAAACGTTGAGCATGCACGGTGATGGTGTCCCCTTTTCCAGTAGCTTTGGCTTTGGGATACAATTACAAAATCAGCTGGATGGAACTGGCCGAAAATTTTATGGAGCAGGAATTTGGGCAGTCAGCAGTGCTATTATTATCACTTAGGCCTATCATCATTACATCAATCTCAGTCTGTGCCAGAGTCTCAGGTTATTATCATCAATCTCAATCGAGTCAATCAAGTCAATGCTGAATGCAATGCGCAAGATTAAGTGAATTTTGGACAATCCAAAGCAAATATATGTACCGGTATGCCCAAGTTTAAAAAAGTGCATTCTTCCAACCAGCCCAGCCAAGGTTAAAATTTACAATCCCCGATCGGAAATGACGTAGTTTGATCGCATTCAACTATAAATCCATTGAACAGTGTGGTGCTTCGTTAGTCAACCGATGACCTTTTTTTGGGCGTGATCGGGGATTGTAAACTCGTTCCCCAGCCAGTGCGCAGGTCAACAGTAGCTTCACAACGTTCCTAGAGATTGCATCGTTACCACAGAAATGCAGTGCTGTGATGTGCACACACACTTCACTGACTTGACACAGAAGAAAAGAAAACAACTGCAAACCATTTAGAAATACACCTTCAAACCACCTTTAAATCAATCATATCGCTTCTAACGCATTTGCTTTGTGTAGCATATATATCAAGTCATCTAGTTACCTAAACATTCGCATATTTTTTGCCATGGTCTTTTTTAAAAACATCTTTTTTTCGAAGATAAACATCAAGAAAATGAAATATGACTAAGGTCAGCCTCGTTTTCGACTAAACTTGCAGTTAAATTTTCTTCGAACAGATGGCGCTGCAGAAAAATCACACAAAAGTCAAATCTTGACACCAGAGGCGCTGAGCGTTCCTTACAACGCCTCAGGTCTCGTTAGGGAGTTTTTCCCAAATGTACGTGATGATGACGTGCCCCGTTAACAGGACGTAACATCTATTTTAAAAAGTAAATTCATGGGGACAACCCATTTGTGTCATATATCACTGGAAACGCCCGATCCCCCTGATTCTGCAGGATGTTAAATCGGGCATTTTATTTCTTTAAATGAATCATAAGCGTCGCATTTGCTCCTAGCTCTGCACCATCCCAAATGGCAATATTGCCAATACTTGACTTGCCAAACTCAGCTCGACGCCGAACTGCAGCGCCACTCGCGGACAAAGATAGAACAAATCGACATTTTTTTCACCGGTTTTCTCGCTGCGCATGCGTACCAGCGGAAATCAACAAAAGATGACGCTGGTACGCATGTGCAGCAAGAAAACCGGTGAAAAAAATGTCGAGTTGTTCTATCTTTGTCCGCGAGTGGCGCTGCAGTTCGGCGTCGAGCTGCTTAGTGATGACTTTTCTGAATATCTGCAACTGTTTGACTTAATTCTTCTTACAGAGACTAAATTAGATGACATTGACAATGTCGAAGTCCCCGGTTTTATATTGTGGTGTACTAATAGAAAGGAATGTTCAGTTAACCCCTCGGGGGGTGTTGCCATACTTATGAAGGATGGATTAGATAAGTTTTGTGAGCCTCTAAAAAGCGATCATAATTTTGTACAATGGTGTAAAATAGACAAGAACTGGCTAGGCCTAGATAAGCCCTTGATCTGTGGAGCTGTATATATTCCCCCGGAAAATTCTCGTTATGCAAACTTGGGCCTATTCGACAATTTGGAAAGTGACATTGTTGACCTGCGTGGTGAGCACGACTGTTATTTTTGTATTGGAGGGGATTTAAATGCCCATACGGGTACTCGCTCCGACTTTATTGTTGAAGATGAATTCGATGACGGTCTCGCAGTAAGTGACATAGGTTACCGTTCTTCACAGGACACCAAGGTGAATAATTTTGGTAATCGACTGCTTGAATTATGTTCGAGTCTTGACATGTATATTGTAAACGGCAGGTGTGGTAATGACCGAGGTATTGGGCGCTTTACATGTGCCGGGCGTTCAGTCGATGACTACTTTTTATTATCTCTGCCAATGTTTGACAAGGTCGTTGACTTTTTTGTTGATGATTTTGATCCTTTGCTGTCTGACAAGCATTCGCCAATTGTTTTAGAGTGTGCATGTACCCCTGTTCCACGCCAACCCCAACCCAATATTTGTACTGATTCAGTCGGAGGTGACATACCCTCTTGGCAGGATGACAAAGCGAGAGATTTCTGTGGAAACTTAGATAGAAACCTACTGAACACTATTTTAACCTGGTCAGAAGAAAATTTTGGAAATGTCGATGTTAGCCAAGAAGCCGTTGACTTTGTATTAGAAAGCTATAAAACGCTTATCTCCAAGAGTGCGGTGACCACTTTCGGGCCAAAACGCAAACGACGATTGGAAACACGAAGTAGGAAGGGTAACAACCCGTGGTATACAAACGAATGTAAACAGCAAAGACAGATGGTAAACCGAGCCCTTAGGCGATACCAGAATGCTAGAAACGAGGAAAATGCCCTTTCCGCAAGAACTGAGAGTAGGAAGTATCGAAAGTTACTAAAGAAGTCCTATAGGGAATATAACTCAAAGCAGGTTGAAAATCTCCGTTCCCTAAAAACAAAGGAGCCAAAGAAATTCTGGAAAATTTTAAACCAGCGAAAGAGAAACAAGAAAACTGCGAAGAGCGATATGTTGCATGATTTCTATGAGCACTTTAAGAAACTCAACGAGGGTGAAGCCGAACCGGAGCTAGTCGCAGATGTTGACATGAGGATAGAAAACGAAATTTTGAACCGACAAATTGATAAGAATGAAATTCTGAAGCAAATTAAAGGTCTTAAACGTGGAAAAGCTAGTGGAGCAGATTGTATAACAAACGAATTTATAAAAGGGTCAGCTGATCAGATGATCGATTTCTATTGTAATCTGTTCAATATTGTTCTCGAAAGCGGTGTAGTACCAACAAGTTGGCTGAGTGGTGTGATCAAGCCGATCTATAAAAAGGGTGATGACTCGAAAGCCGAAAACTACAGAGGTATAACGCTGCTAAGCTGCTTGGGTAAATTGTTCACAGCTGTATTAAATTGCAGATTGGAAGAGTTTGTTAAACTGTACTATGTCATAGGTGAGGAGCAGGCTGGATTTCGCCCGGGTTATTCGACTTCAGATCATATTTTTACCCTAAAATGTCTTATCGATCTGTACCTCAGTAAGGGGAAGCGGCTTTATGTAGCGTTCGTTGACTTTAGGCAAGCATTCGATAGGGTCTGGAGAATCGGCCTCTGGAGAAAACTGATCAAAAGCGGAGTCAACGGGAAAGTATTGAAAGTTATCATGTCTATGTATAAAGGAGCAAAATCCTGCGTGGAGGCTGGAAACAGTCGTTCGGAATATTTTCCATGTAATATCGGTGTTCGTCAGGGCGAAAACATGTCGCCAATATTATTCGCTTTGTTTTTGAACGATTTGGAACAGTTTTTTGTTGAAGGTGGTTTTCACGGTCCTTCCAACTTGAACATGTGCGCCAAGTGTGAATTCTTAGATGATTTAGAGACAAATCTTAAGTTAATACTACTGCTGTATGCAGACGATATGGTCATCATTGCCGACTCTCCTGAGGATCTACAACGTGGTCTCGATCTCCTAGGTGAATACTGCAATACTTGGAAACTGGTCGTTAATATTGATAAAACCAAGGTAATGATTTTTAGTAGAGGTCAAATACGGGCAAACATCCCAGTCTTTACCTATAATGGTTTAGTGATCGATATGGTAGATTATTTCACATACCTTGGTGTTATTTTTTCCTATAACGGTAGCTTTCAGAGGAGCATACGTAATGCCTATGACAAGGGACTGAAGGCAATGTTTAGTGTTTTAGGCGAATGTCGTAGATTACACCTTCCGATTGACTTGTCATTGGAGCTGTTTGACAAAGTAGTAGTGCCAGTATTATTGTATGGTAGCGAAATATGGGGAACCGAAAACACCATTTTATTAGAGACGGTTCATCTGAAATTCTGTAAATACATTTTGCGTCTTCACAAACGGACGCCATCTATGATGGTTTATGGCGAACTCGGGCGTCACCCACTCCTTGTTGATATTAAGGCGAGAGTTATTTCGTTCTGGAATCGGTTAGTGATATCAAAGGTTTCTAAATGGTCGTCTATTATGTATAATATTACAAGGGAGCATACTACCAAGGGCTACCTTCTCTCAAGTTGGTGCTCCGGTGTGTTGAATATATTAAATGAATGTGGTATCCATAGGATCTGGTTAGACCCATTAATTATGACTGGAAACCAGCTCAAATTAGTTGTATCGCAGGTACTAAAAGACCAATTTATTCAGAAATGGAGAGGAAAAATAAATCAAGATGTAAATTGTATGGTATATAGGAGTTTCAAAGAAGAATTTATATTCGAACCGTATTTGAAAAAAATGCCCCTGGACAAAATGTATGCTGTGTGTAGATTCCGAACCGGGCCTCTACAAATTCAAGGTGTCAGATCTCGACTTTTCGAAAACAATGTAACAGAATCTGTTTGCCAATTCTGTGGGCAAGTGGATATTTTAGATGAAGTTCACTATTTTGTATCATGTATAGGGCTAACCGAATTAAGAATTCCATATTACCCAATGTTGGGAAATATACCTAGGCCGCTTCAACGTAATTACTATAAAACCTTTATAAATGCCAAAGGCCAATCAACCCTGTTAAATTTGTCATCATTTTGTAAAGCCATCCTTAATCTTTTGTCATAATCATAATCATTGCCATGTTAGAAAATTTTTGTTACTATTTTTTTGTTATCCTCATATTGTCCCGCGAGGGAATTTTTGAGAACAATAAATTATGTTATGTTATGTTATGAGATTGGCAAGTCAAGTATTGGGCCGGACAATCACGAAAACCCCAAATATTATACATTTCTTCCTGAATAATTCTTACAGTGACCATTCTCCCATGAAAGACAGTTTCTTACGCTACACAAACATTTAAAAAAAGTGAGGGTCAACCATTGAACTTTTGAGATATGTTGAATTTGCACAAATCAGCGAAAAACGCACCAACTGGCACTGGACGGCATTTCAACACGGGGCCGACGCACATCCCAAGTTCAGTGTACACATACGTCGGCAACAACAGTAAATGCGTAGTTTCTTGTAAACTACCTATTGAGTAGCTCTCTAGGTTTCAGAAACTCCAAATAAACATGTCTTTGCCAAAACAACTGCTGACTCAACACTGACATACTGTGAGGACCGAGAAATCAATGACTTTAGGAACTACGGTTAGGGGTTGGTCGCGCATGAATAAAAAAACACTCCCTAATGAGACCTGAAAGTAACGAAATCAGCGCCTCTAGTGTCAAGATTACGATCCAGATTTTCTTTTTCCGTAAGGTGCTGCCAGCTGGTGGTGACCTGAAGAATCTACATTGCATGTGAATCCATTTCGTAATGCACATTTCTTGATAACTTTACCCATCTATTTATCAATTCCACCGTGATAAAACATCATAATCCGCTGCGAAGATATCAGAAGCCAACGTGGCTAACCCAGATAGCGTAGAACAGGTCCGGATCAGGGATCCGAGTATGGTAAGGTTCCAGATGATAATAAATCACAAATCTTAAATGAAATTTGGATGTGGAAATTTTCACAACCAACAACCTAACCTGTCTCCCATGCCGCCATGGACATAGTTGCCCTTCACGATTGTGGAGAGTCCTACTATAGCTTCATTTGGGACAACATCACAGCCAGTTTCTATATAACAATAAAAAATAGACACTCTCACTGCTACAGGAGCCAAAATCGCCAATGTTTTTGGCAGAGACGTCGTCGTCAAGTGGAAGACAATGTCACAACCATGTTTACTTCACATCGAATCATGATCGATACACCATCTCTGAGTGAAGAGACAAGGGAGTTTGTGGCTTTGTGAAAAGGGGGCATTGCAAACCAATGTATATTTCAGTTCAAAAGATTCCAGAAAATCGCTACCAACTGGGGTGAAGGCAGTGAAGGTCAATGTTGACTGTATTATCATTTTTGTTCAGCTCCCCATTCCCTCTATTTCCAGTAATCCATTTTATGATTTCAGGCCAGTGCTGTGGTATTGGCCGGCCTTGGCCTAGCTGCTGTTGGCTTTGCTGGACGCTACGCTTTCCGCTATGGCCGATTAGCTCAGCAGACCATTGAGAAACAAATGGGTGCTCTACCTACAATGGTAAGTGAGGCTCTATTGATCTTTCTTCAGCATTCATGTTCAGCTTGGAAAAATTCCATTGAGGGGGGTCACGACAGACAATGCCAATGGTACTGTAATCGATAATTTTCGCAGGCGTTTTTTTTCACGGACTTTAACAAAATGCCTGAAATTTTGAAGATTCCTGAGACCATGGAGGTATAAATAAGAAATACCTCCATGCTGAGACTTGCCAAAATGAAAATCGTGAAGAAAAGGTTTTATTCTGAAAAACTGAAAGAAAATTTGATCTGCCACAACAAAACTGCAAAAATTTGGCAGTAAGTATGCAATAAGTTCAAATTTTGCATGGAATATGTCACAGAAAATCTAACCAATCTCAATTTTTTGGTCGTTTTTTTATTTTCAGGCCGGATCCAAGTATTACAAAGGTGGATTTGATCCGAAAATGAGTAAACGAGAGGCATCCCTAGTACTTGGAATTAGGTGAGTCCACATCACATCATGTGAGATTATTTTCTTTTGGAACTTTGTCATATCAGCGATTATGCAATAATTGAGAGAAAGTTTGGAATGAAACTGAGAAAAGGCAAATTAAAAAGGCATTGGTAAATTTTGATAATTTCTTATTATGAAAGGTTTACTGCTAGCCTGAATCAATGCTCTGAAATTTGGAGATAAAATAAATCATTCCATGGTCAATTGTATGATATGGTATGGTCGATGTATAGTACCCCCAGGTATATGGCACGGCTTAACCCGCCGGCCATGAGGGAATTCCTTTATGGCACAGTGGTTGGCGCGTTGGCCCCAGAGTGGAAGTTAAGCAACGTTGAGCGCGGTCAACCTTTGGATCGGTGACCGGCGCGTACAATACAGTCGACTCCTAAATGTTGGATATGGTTCATAACGTTTTTTAACACCCAATCCATTCTCTTCCAGTCCATCATCAAGTAAACAAAAAATCAAGGATTCACACAAAAAGATTATGTTATTGAACCACCCAGATAGAGGTAAGAAACCCATGCCCCCCCCCCCCCTCAGTCTGTTCTTGTAGGGGGAGGACAGTGCTTGTACCCACTGTCCAAAATGACTCCCATCTTGGGGATTGCCAACTCGTTTTTGACCCCCCATCTTGGTGACTGTACAACTGATGGTTCTGCCAAATGACGTCACTGGGCATGACGTAACGTCCTTCCTTCCTCGCAACAAACTTGTCCAAATGACGTCAAAACTATATCCTGACCTCAGAACATGGTTTCAGCATGATTTGTCATGATTTGTTAAACACAAAAGCCATACTTTTTATATTCCGCTGAGGAAAAGACTGAGGGTTTTACGATTAGTCCAGAAATTTATTTTTGTAGTCTATCAGCAGGCCTTTCAATTACATGGAGACCTCTGTATTTTTTTAGCCTATTTTGGGGATATGTTTTTTTTCTTTTTAGCTTAATTTGGGGACATTTCGTCGTGCCAATTTGCCTGAACATCGACGTCCTTATTGACTGACATTGTCACATGCACCTGAAAACTCACAATTTTAGGATGAAAAGTATCAAATTAGGCCATTTAGGATGAGATTTGGTCATTTAAGGTGTCAAAAAACGCTTCAGGGGTCAAATTACCCCTATTTTGGGGACATTTTTTCAGGGCCTAATTTGGGGACATGCCAAATTTCCTACACCGTATAGCGGTGTGAAAATGATGTAATCGAAAGGCCAGCTACCGGCTTTCTTGGTGTAGTTTTGAAGAACTCCTCATTTGCCAGCCGGTGTACTTTTCAGTAGAGGTCTTTACTGCAATCGATAATTTCCTAGCTTTTGACTGTTTTTCTCTCGTTTTATTTGCAGGAGGCTCCCCCTATCTTGCAGCTAAGATTAACGAAGCAAAAGATTATATGGACAGTCAAAAACCGTGAAAATGACTCCCGTTGAAAATCTTTTTTCGAGTAAATGAGACGCATTTATGGACACTCACAACTGGAATATGACCAGGATTTGAATTTTCACACCCTTCATTGAGCAGGTGTGTTAACTTTATACTTGGGTATGAATCGCAGCCTGCTCTCGATGATAGGTAATCCAGGGTATGTGATGGTCATTCTTTTTGAAGTTAGTAATTTTGTATGGTCCATTCAACTCACAAAGAACAATTTCTGTGTTTTCTCAAATCTGAGAGTCCAGTTTCTCTCTGTACTTGTAAATAATGTATTTAATAAATAAATTTAAAGGAAAAAACTGACTCAAGTTAATTGTTTTTAGAAAGATTTGAAATTGTGTTCAGTCTTCAGATCATTTCACAAGAAACTGTCCTGGTAAGAAGGGATTCTTTCTGGTTCGTGGAGCATCTGGAGGTAGCAGTGGCTTGAATCTCGTCACCAGAGTTCGGATATGAGCGTAATATGATATTTGTAGCAAGGTTGACATTATCATTAGGAGTGTTTTCCTATTCTGGAGCCAAAACTTTATGATTGGCAAGACCTGTCACGGCTTTTGACGAGACCTATCCCCTCCCCGCCAAATTTAGGATCAGTTGGGCAGTCAGTTGAGACAAAACTTCACAACAGACCTGCCCTGGATGTGTTTGACTTCTCTGCTTGGGGAGTGTTCTTTATGATGAAATGAGAATGGCTCCTGGCCGATTTGACAGTATCCAAAACCCGGTTGGCCGTCTCTCCTGGATATGGTCAGAATGTCTCTTGGCCGATTTGACAGTATCCAAAAACCAGTTGGCTGTGACTGTCATGATATGGTAAGGATGGCTCTGGGCCGATTTTACAGTGTCCAAAAACCAGTTGGCTGTGACTGTCATGGATATGGTCAGGATGGCTCTTGGCCGATTTGACAGTATCCAAAAACCAGTTGGCTGTGACTGTCATGGATATGGTCAGGGTGGCTCTTGGCTGATTAGACAGTATCCAAAAACCAGTTGGCTGTGACTGTCATGGATATGATGGCTCTTGGCCGATTTGACAGTATCCAAAAACTAGTTGGCTGTGACTGTCCTGGATATGGTCAGGATGGCTCTTGGTTGATTAGACAGTATCCAAAAACCAGTTGGCTGTGACTGTCATGGATATGGTCAGGATAGCTCTTGGTTGATTAGACAGTAACTCCAAACCACTACTGTAACATGTCAATGCTGACCTGACCTGACCTGTGAAGCATTGACTCAAAAACATTTGATTTGAATAAACAAATAATTTATTTCTATGTATAAAATTTGCAGAATTTTTAGAAATCCTTACAATTGTTCACAAACTCTATATATGGATGGTTTCTTATCAAATACATCACACACTTTGTATATGTGACCCGTTCCAGCAAAACCAGTCGCATGTCGCTCTGAGCTTGGCAGGTTGAGACTGACCGTTTGTTCATTTCACTACTGTCTGCCTTTTGTGAAATCTGACGACATCAATTTCTTCTATTATCTCCAGGTGTCATCTAGGCTCATCTTATGTGCGACATGCGACTGGTTTTGCTAGAACGGGTCACATATATACACTGCCTTTTAATAGAATATTTTACAATATTTACAGTATTCAGCAGATCACTTGGAAGAAACAGTTCTCTCAGACAGACCGACGGTGAGAGGAAAAAAACTTGAACAGAAAAACAATTGGGGAAACTTAATTCTGTAATAAGATGCTGCCTGAAGAAATCTGCACACCTAAGACAACATTTTTAAATCTGCATATATGCTAATTCAACAGTTTCAAATCCGCACATATCTTCTTACACAGCAGTTTTTGATAATTCATCTTGTTGACGTATTATATCACATTCACTGGACAGGTGAAGTTGAGCTGACACAAATACAGTGGAAACTCCCTTAGCGGACACCTCTGTATTAAGGACAACCTCTCTATTAAGGACACTAGTTTTGGTCCCAATTTGGTAGTTTCTATTCAATTTGACCTCTCTAATCAGGACACCTCTCTATTAAGGACACTAGTTTTGGTCCCAAATTGGGTCTTTTCATTCAGTTTGACCTCTCTAATCAGGACACCTCTCTATTAAGGACATCACTTGTCAGTCCCGAGGGTGTCCTTAATAGAGAGGGTCAACTGTAATGCTGAATTCTGTTTGGACGTCCTGAAGTATGACAAAAAACATGCTTTGTCCCAACAGCTGACAGAATACGACACTTACAGAGTTGGCCCGGAAGTTGCAACGGTACACTTTAGATAATGGGAGTCTGCTCAAATGTGGAATCGGGAATGATTGCATCGGCAGATTCCACATTTTAGAAGTCTCCCATTGTCTAAAGTGTACCGTTGCAACTTCCGGGCCAACTGTTAGTGTCGTATTCAACAGCAGACGTCTAAATGTTGACAATAGCTTCGTGTTTTCCATCGTACGATCCCTCTCCTCGGACAGTCAGATACTGCACCTCCTCTCCCAGAAGTCCTTGGAAGACGAACGTTGCCTCGTAACTCTCGCTGTGCCTGGAAAAATGATTTTCAAGAAATGATTTGAAGAAAATCTTGCAGAAAATTCCATAGAAAGACCTTTCCTATAGGCTATAGACAGATAAGGTCAGAATGTTATCATATCATATCATTACCGGCGTCATAACCCTATTGGATTTTTACCAGAGGTATGGAGTCCACTAGGCTACTGTCCACCTATGTGGGATCTTTTACTTGCCCTGGCATAGACACTCAGGTACAAGGGACCACAGCTTTTAGTCTCATCCGACAGACCCTCTAGTATTTCATACGTTGTGTTGTGAAGAGCCAGGAATTTTAGTTTCCTTGAAAGCCACGCCGGTTCATCCAGAAATACAATCCTGAATTCTCCCTGGGATCGAATCAGCCCCTACCCTGCTGATTGAAAGGAACCCTCCCTATCATACATTTACTTTGTAACACTGTTTATTTAAAGGACCTCCCCTATTATTCATGTACATTGCACCACTGTTTATTTAAAGGACCTCCCCTATTATACATGTACATTGCACCACTGTTTATTTAAAGGACCTGCCATATTTATGTACATTGCACCACTGTTTATTTAAAGGACCTCCCCTATCATACATGTACATTGCACCACTGTTTATTTAAAGGACCTGCCATATTTATGTACATTGCACCACTGTTTATTTAAAGGACCTCCCCTATCATACATGTACATTGCACCACAGTTTATTTAAAGGACCTGCCCTATTATTCATGTACTGCACAGTGTTTGTTAAAGGATCTCCCCTATTATACACATACATTGCACCAGTGTTTATTTAAAGGAACCCTCCCCTATTGTATACATACTTAGCTGTGAAGTAGACTTTAATCAGAGTCTTGCTGTCTGATATGTAGGTCAGATACGCATCCAGCTTACCAGTGAACGGATTCATGAGGAACGTGTTATTTGTGCACGTATCTGATTGGTTCTCTGAAAATAAACAACATAATGTTGACGACACTGTAAGGTGTCAAATTAAAAATTTTTTACAGTAGAACCTCTCTATTATAAAGGCCACCCTTAGAACTAACAAGTGATGTCCTTAATAGAGAGGTGTCATGATAAGAGAGGTTAAATTGAATGGAAACAACCAATTTGGGTCCAGAACTACAGGGTGGCCCAGAATTATTTTCCGTGTCCCATGATTTGGAAACAGGTTATTGAACAGCTTTCATGCGAAATGTACAATACTCTGTTTCCAAATTATGTGACGTGGGGAAAATAATTCTGGGCCACCCTGTAGTGTCCTTAATAGAGAGGTTGTCCTAAATAGAGCGGTGACGGCTAAGGGAGGTTCCACTGTATAAACGTTTACGCAACCAGATGAAAGTGACATGGAATAAGATGACGCCACCAGTCTTTAAAGGGTTAACTCACCGATCATTGCCATCCAGTAGCTGGCTGAAGCGGTCGTGTTCGACACAATGAATTCCTGACATCGCTCCTGCCCCACGAGACACGTGCCAAAGTCCAACTCCGTCTTGGAGAGTTGAATTGACGGAATAGTCAGGGTGGCGTGCAATGGCAGAGTCTGAAGACAAAATCATCGAAAACGTCACTGAATCATGCTTGAGCCCAACAATCCTGAATTCTCCCTGGGATCGAGCAGCCCCTATTGCGTGGTAGCCAGCAGTGTTAACCACTAGGCTCTGGGTTCTCCCCGGGATTGAACCCGGGCCCTATTGCGTGGTAACCAGCAGTGTAAACCACTAGGCTCTGGGTTCTCCCCGGGATTGAACCCGGGCCCTATTGCGTGGTAGCCAGCAGTGTTAACCACTAGGCTCTGGGTTCTCCCTGGGATCGAGCAGCCCCTATTGCGTGGTAGCCAGCAGTGTTAACCACTAGGCTCTGGGTTCTCCCCGGGATAGAACCCGGGCCCTGTTGCGTGGTAGCCGGCAGTGTTAACCACTAGGCTCTGGGTTCTCCCCGGGATTGAACCCGGGCCCTATTGCGTGGTAGCCAGCAGTGTTAACCACTAGGCTCTGGGTTCTCCCCAGGATCGAACCCGGGCCCTATTGCGTGGCAGCCAGCAGTGTTAACCACTAGGCTATGAGGCTCCCCTTCATGGCGATGGCTTAGCGACGTGGATCAGAACTGTGCTCTATTTTAACACTACCCCACACCAAAATTTCGTTTTGATTGGCAAAAAGCTATGGGAAACAAAAATGGGGAACAAACACCATAAATTTTTACCAGTTTTTATGTTAGGGAGCTCTGCTGATTGAAAGGAACCCTCCCCTATCATACATGTACTTTGCAACACTGTTTATTTAAAGGACCTCCCCTATTATTTATTTACATTGCACCAGTGTTTATTTAAAGGACCTCCCCTATTATTCATGCTTGAGCCCAACAATACATGTCTGCTGTACACACCACACTAATTACTGCACAATACAATCTCGGTCATTCACGAATCTTGGCACTGTACATAGATACAGGGTAGTCAATTTGTAGTAGGTCCTGTACTGGTTTTGGCGAGATTTGAACAGTATTTGAACTGGATTTGCCGTAAGAGCGGACATCTGGAGTTTCAAAAGATAACTTGAAGTAGGCGGGCTACTACAGGATAGCTTGTCAATGCCTATGGTCTCCCTTTAAAGGGACGATATAGACAGGCAAGATAAAGTTACACAAAGTCGCTAATAGGGGTCTCTCACATCTCACAGTACGTCGAAATGATTCACGCTTGTACGAGGATATATTTAGTGCTGAATCTGACATAACCCCGGAATCAGGCGTCCCAAGAGTGCCCTTAATACTAATAGATGTTCTACTGGATTCTGGGCATCATGTACCTGCTGCGTGTGGTTGTTAAACTTGACAACCAGGTCTTGTCTAAAGTGGAGCTTCCTTTCATTGTTGTTGACAGTCAGTGTGACGCCGTTTTGCTCCTCCTCTGGCTGGAGATCGTTCACATGGGCGAGGAGGTCCTTGGTCACGACGAAACCTACGGAAACCTGGAACAAGAGACATTAACCCTATAACACCTAGAGCCACTGCCAGCGCAAGTGCTTATTCCCCTAGGCCCCGACGTGATTTTACCTGGAAATCGCATTTTTTGCGATGGGTCCAGTTTTTCACAAAATGACATAGGTGAACTTCCAAATAATGTATTATAATTCCCGTTTATTTAAAAGAAGATGAAATTCCCTATTAGATAGGGTACATCCAAATCGGAATCAAACAAACGATCCATTTCAGTAATTCAAATGTCCAACCTGAATTTACTGGCTTGAACAAAAACTCGTCAAATATCTCAAAAAAATTTCTACAGCAACCACCATTGTTCATCCGGGCATTTGAAAGCTTTAGTTTCATAGATTAATAATAGGCGGCGTTCTGAAGGAGATCGGTAGCTAAGCGCGCGAAATTTGAATATGGGTGTGCGGGCGTCATAGGGCGCCTCCAGGGGGATCGGCGGCGGGCGTCATAGGGCGCCTCCATGTGTTATAGGGAAGGTAGGAACTGAAGCTGCTACTCCATTCCAATCTATAGCAAAGCAATTCTGACCATGGAATTTTGTCAGCGTTTTTTTTTGGGGGGGGAGGTAGTGCTTGAAAGGGTGTTTCTGGTCCCATTTAACCAAAAAATTAAATTTACCTAAAGGAGATAGTAATCTTTTCTCTGTTGATTCAGAAATCACAGGTCTTTGAGAAGCTACAGCAAAAAACCTTACACAGGGCGTGTCTGAAACCGTTTTTTGAGGGCGTGAAATGCTAGCACTTAATGTGTTCGAGTGCATTGTAACTGCACAGCGCTGTGTATGACAGGATTTCTATTTTCCTGATCCCCGAATGGTGATTAACCACTTAGTGCCGGAATAAAATTTTCTTACCTAATACCGCTCTGCCGGAATTAATTTTAGGAAAACATCATTATTCGTCTTGGCAACGGCCTTCAAAAGCTGCCAGTTGGTGTTTTTGTGAAGAACGAAGCCTCCTCAGTTTCAGTTTACGCTGGGGATTCCCCACGATTGTTTGAATAGGGTTTTGAGTACAGGATTTTACATGGAACAATCCTGTGGATGGCTGACGTATATATACGTCTTACGGCAGAGCGGTTCAGATACAGTTCGCGTATATATACGTCTTACGGCAGAGCGGTTCAGATACAGTTTGCATATATATACGTCTTACGGCAGAGCGGTTCAGATACAGTTTGCGTATATATACGTCTTACGGCAGAGCGGTTCAGATACAGTTCGCGTATATATACGTCTTACGGCAGTGCGGTTCAGATACAGTTCGCGTATATATACGTCTTACGGCATTAAGTGGTTAATACTATCGATACCCCTTTGATGCATTGATTATAGATTTGATCAAGTTTGGACGGACTAAATGCCCTGTTCTTTCATAGACCAACCATGACTGTGAGTTTAAACAGTACTGACCGGCAAATTCTTATGTGGGGAGAGAGTGATTTCTGGAGACGTCTGTTGCCCATCATCACGGTCATGTCCGCACGGCTGCAGAAGGATAAAAGGCCGCGTCACCAGTAGTCGGAAGGTCATGGGTGTCTCGGTGTGGTTACTGATCATGGCGTGACTTGACTTGATGTGGTCTGGGCTCAGCTGGAAGAAAACCTCAAGTTGATGATTTAGGTAAACATTGGGTGATTTTATGAATAAAGAGTAGTAAATGCTTTTATCTAAAACTCCATGTACATTTACACTTGGCCTTCTGTACAAAATTAAAGTAAAAGCATTTGCTAGCCTTTATTCATATCACCCATTATCTAGAAATGAGATTTTCAGGCACTATCACTCAGCACGTTGATGTCAAAAGTCACCCTAGATATGGTAAACTGGTATTCTTGGTCTAAGCGACCATAGCCACATGATATCATATTTTATATCATCGGTTTTTGTCACAGCAGTCCTTGCTGTCACAACCAAGGACTGCAAGATTTACAAATTCCCGTGTTTCCAAATTTTCTTATTTTGAATCCACACTCGGTTGGTTCTGTGACGTTTTTTAACCCTGTGAAAGGGTTGAAATTTTCAAGTTTGCTCCTAAACACCTTTCAATGACATCACACTACAAGTCAGTCTCACGATTATACAAAAAAGGCGGATTTTTTAACGCGAAAGACCGATGTTTAGTGCAGACGGTAAAATAAGTCCAAATTAAGGAAACAAGGGCCTGTCCCAAATGATGTACAGTAGAACCTCTCTAATAAGGACACTCTCGGGACTGACAAGTAGTGTCCTTAATAGAGAGGTGTCCTGAATATAGAGGTAAAATTGAATGGAAACAACTAATTTGGGATCAAAACTAGTGTCCTTAATAGAGAGGGTGTCCTTAATAGAGAGGGTGTCCTTAATAGAGAGGGTGTCCTTAATAGAGAGGGTGTCCTTAATAGAGAGGGTGTCCTTAATAGAGAGGGTGTCCTTAATAGAGAGGGTGTCCTTAATAGAGAGGGTGTCCTTAATAGAGAGGGTGTCCTTAATAGAGAGGGTGTCCTTAATAGAGAGGGTGTCCTTAATAGAGAGGGTGTCCTTAATAGAGAGGGTGTCCTTAATAGAGAGGGTGTCCTTAATAGAGAGGGTGTCCTTAATAGAGAGGGTGTCCTTAATAGAGAGGGTGTCCTTAATAGAGAGGGTGTCCTTAATAGAGAGGGTGTCCTTAATAGAGAGGGTGTCCTTAATAGAGAGGGTGTCCTTAATAGAGAGGGTGTCCTTAATAGAGAGGGTGTCCTTAATAGAGAGGGTGTCCTTAATAGAGAGGGTGTCCCTAATAGAGAGGTGTCCGCTAAGGGAGGTTCGACTGTAATTGAGAGGCCTGACGGAAGTGGTCACATATATTTTCGTACTAAACTTTACATTCCCGATGGAAAACACAAATTTCTCATTTCTTACCTGTCTTAGAGTTTCATCCATCAGGTCACTGAGCCCAGATATATACCTCATCCCATCGTCATCTGCCGTTTCCAACGTGAGCAGCGCCGGCTTCACCAAAGCCGCCATGTCTAATCTGATTGGCTCAACATCCAAAGCCTGGAGACGTCTGCTACTGTTGCTAACGGTAACGTCATCATCCAGATTCATGTAACCTAGGACATACGACACGCATTCCATATCCTGTGCGACCTCTTCATTCGCTGGAGGTGTGAAAGTGACGCAAATATTCGTGCATCCTTTTGCCGGGATCGTAATCTGTGACGGTGTGATGTGATATGGCGAGGCACTTTTAACCCCTTCATGTCCACGCATCGTAACTGAAACAGCCTTTTTCTGCTCTGCTGAGATGGTCCCTAACGCACTTGAGAAAGCACTCGTCAACGTTTGTTGACGGCTTGGATTCGGGATACTGGAGTCTGGAGAGTTGGGGATCACGTCAGTGGGGAGACGCTGCAAAGGTGGAATGGCTGAAAAAGAACAGAGGGAGGGTGAGACACTGAGGTAAGAACCTATACACAATGTCACGAAAAAAGTGCACTTGTGAATTTTCGGTGATTTCACACAGAAATTGCAGCTGTGGAACGAAAGGTTCCATAGGAGAGGTTTCTCATGGAGGGTTAAATACTAGCAAAATATCCCTAAAGTTGTCTTTATTTCACCACAATTTAAGAGCTGATGTGTTCTTGACTTGCTGGGATTAATTCCAGAGTTTTTTGACTTGCCAGATCATAACACGAAAAGCAAATAGCATTCCGCGAAGATGAGGTCACTGCAGCTGCTGCCCTCTATTTCCCCATCGCTGAATTACAGGCAATGTCGGACAAATGTGCGGTTTCGTAATGGATTCAGGCTTTCTAACTAGGGCAGTTAGATTCAATCTGGCACATGTCCGAGTGTTGGAAATACTACATAATTGTTCTGAATATTTCTCTCTCTGACTCTATGGTATCATTCATGCTAAAAACAATGCAGGGTCGAAGATAATTGACTTTGAAATAAGCTCAAATGCGTAGAAATAAGTGTCGATGTCCGACTGTCACGTGACTAAAACGTCATCAATATCTTATGCAAATGACCTTGTGAGCTATAAATAGTAACGTCGCGGCATGCTATTCAAAAACAGATACAATGTACAAAACTTACGAGTTTCTGCGGGCGGTTCAATCTCGTTCCCATCTTGGTCCTTAAGAGGGAAAGGTTTGCCGTACGTAAAGACAAGGTCAAGGAGTTTGTCGTCGTCGGGGACGAGGTTGTAAACTTCCCAGTCGACTCGTATTTCTGAAAAGGTGAGGTAAGTCCAGTGAAGGTTTGATAATAATCATGACTATGATTTTCAAACTTTTGATTGAACAGAGTGGGCCTTTAAAGCGAACTGGAACCGCCAAGCGATTTATTCAACTTTTCGACTTTCACCGCCCGAGAAAGTCAAACTTCCAACCTCCTATTCGAGTTCAGATTTGTAGCTCCGCCCCCAGTGCCCGAGCATGCGCAGTTCAATTTGTTATTATTGAGAATCATGTGAGAATCACGTGAGTCATGCGATCTTTCATTCATGAGTTTTCGTAGTAAATTCCATAGTAGTGATGTCACTGAATGATTGACAGCTAGGCGCCATGTTTCATTCATGCCTCGTTCTGATCACCCGATACGCGGGAAATGAAAACGAGGTCATACGAACTGGCTTGGCGGTTTCAGTTCCCTTTAAACTACACTCACCAAATGGACTTGAGTTGTTGATTCTGACTTGTCTGTTAGAAGGCGCCACTCCCGACACATGCGTTCCGAATCGTAGAGTGGGCGTCTTGATTCCTGCGGCTGCCATCATCTGGTATTCCAACGGGCAGCCAGTCACAGACAGTTTCACCGGGATCTCCACCACATCTAACTTTTCAACCTGAAATGAATGACGACGAGTTATTTGAAGGATTACAAAGGTAGGGTTGTGACTAAAAGCATTTTTGTTGGGTACTCCATGATGAGTAGGTCTCGGCACGCTGGCCGGTACAAGCTAATCTGGCTTCAGACAAAGAAAGCGGCACTTTTTGCCGGTATAGACCGGTATACAGAAAATTTTCTCCATAGATTTGTTAACGGTTCTTTTTGCCGGTATAGACCGGTATACAGAAAATTTTCTCTATAGATTTGTTAACGGCTCTTTTTGCCGGTATAGACCGGTATACAGAAAATTTTCTCCATAGATTTGTTAACGGTTCTTTTTGCCGGTATAGACCGGTATACAGAAATTTTCTCTATAGATTTGTTAACAGCTCTTTTTGCCAGTATAGACCGGTATACAGAAAATTTTCTCCATAGATTTGTTAATGGCTGTTTTGGCCGGTATAGACCCGTATACAGAAAATTTTCTCCATAGATTTGTTAACGGCTCTTTTTGCCGGTATAGACCGGTATACAGGAAATTTTCTCTATAGATTTGTTAACGGCTCTTTTTGCCGGTATAGACCGGTATACAGAAAATTTTCTCCATAGATTTGTTAACGGCTCTTTTTGCCGGAGTAACCCAGCAGACGACTGACGTTAGTTTTTAGCTTACCTTGCAAAGTAACTTGTCTTCATATTCACCCCACATATCGCTGTATCCCGTCACTTCGATCGTCTGCTCTTCAAAAGGTGGCAGCACGCCTGACGCTGGGCTGATGGAGAAGGCAGCGCCCTTCCCCTCACGAAGCATCATTCGACACAAGTCCAGGTGCGCCCTGGCGGGGCTCTTGCTCGACGGGTTGGCGAGGTTTGTGGTGCGGTTAAGAATAGCTCGGCGTTGACTGAAATAAAATATGACATTACAGTGGAACCTCCCTAAGCGGACACCTCTCTATTAAGGACAACCTCGCCACTAAAGACAACACTTTTGGTCCAAAATTGGTTGTTTCCATTCAATTTGACCTCTCTAATCAGGACACCTCTCTATTAAGGACAACCTCGCCACAAAATACACCGCTTTTGGTCCAAAATTGGTTGTTTCTATTCAATTTGACCTCTCTAATCAGGACACCTCTCTATTAAGGACAACCTCGCCACTAAAGACACCACTTTTGGACCAAAATTGGTCGTTTCCATTCAATTTGACCTCTCTAATCAGAACACCTCTCTATTAAGGACAGCACTTGTCAGTCCTGAGGCTGTCATTATCAGAGAGGTTCCACGGTATTTACTGATGTGGCTCATTAATAAAGTTTGTCATGTGGCCGGACTGCACCCAGGTGGTGACCATCAGTTATGTCACACCACTTTTCAACATTATGCTAGTCAGTATTCATGGCATCACTTACCCTTTATTAGGCATGAATGACTTCTCCTTCGAATCAGGTGGGGACGGGGGCCGTGCGGAGAAATTCTCAACAGTGATGCTGAACGGCGCTGTGATGGCTGAGTTGTTCTTGATGTGGAGGAATCGCTTGGGGCAATCACCAATTCTCACGGTGTCAAAGTTCAAACTGAGGACATCTGATTCGTCAACATCAGTTTCAGTAGATTCGCTGAAAAGAAAGACGGGATATCGTGATAACTTAAGAATGTGAGTAACGATCTGTTTATACTGCAAATTGGAATTTTTTGTGCTTTTTTGCCGTTTAAAAATGTCATAGTTTAAATTTTTGGGGATTACCAGAATTCTTTCATTTTTCCATCAAAAATGTTTTTCCCAATTTTTATGAATTGCAAAGTTTGTAATTCCCAAAGTCCACAGAAATAAGAGGCGTTTGTTGCAATTTGGCAATGGAGGCACTTTAAGGGTTAATAATGATACAGGGCTGCTTACCCTTACTTTTTTCTATCAGGGAATGAATAATGTACAAAACACAGAGAAAACATTCAAGTTAAGACCTTTTTTATTCGTATTTTACAATTAATTTCAGCGTATTTTTGAAAGGAAAAATTGTGTACAATGAGAAGCAAAAATCATAAAACGTACAAAATGGTTTTTTTGGCGTACAAAATACGGGATTTCCGTACAGGTAAGCAGCCCTGATAATATTGTCTTTATCATTTCTTGATAACAGTTATAGAAATCCACCCACCTCTCGTCCCCCGGTGTCCGATACGAAACAGTCAACCCCTGGATGTCGCACATCAACGCCAAATATATCGGCTCCTCCATTCCCTCGATGACGCACGGCAACCTCAGGTCCGACATCTCCACCTGACGATGCCCTGTAAACCTGACTGTCATCGGCATTTCTTCTCGGGGCAAAAGATGGCCGGATTTTGGTTCGACCGTCACACTGCAGATGTTGGCATCGGTGCCTTCCGGCTGGAAATGAAAGTGAAAACACTGATGTACTCAACTGATGATACTTGGGATGGGATACCCTCTTATGCAGCAGTTAATGCAAAACCTGTAACCCCCCTGGTCAGGCGATCAATACTTAATTTACACTGAGCATTTTTCTAGGGAAAGGATTTCGCACAAATTCACCAAAGACTTGAAATGAAGTCGTCAGGATCAAGTCCGACACAAATGCCACAAACTTCTCACTAATTATACAAACTTTGCATTAAAATGATGACGAAGTCAAAAGATACTGACACTACATATTTCTCTGATTTACAAAGTTTAAAAAAATGTATACTCAGAACTCACAGTCGGCTCAGAACTCAGTCGCATAATGGAAGAGAGGGTGATTTGCGATGGTAAGGTTGTGGGTTCAAAGGTCAGCCAGTGACACTCGATACTTTCAACTGGCCTGAACTCACCAAGAGTAGCAGAGTATAGTTTTGTCACAACAGAACAGTTGACAGTTTTCTAGGCCTACCTCAAGCCATTCAAAATCTGTCTCCAATAACGTCTGGTTATAGAGCGTGATCGTCTGCTCAACCTCCACATCTAAGTAAACATCCTCCATTTCGAGTTGGCATGACAACAGACAAACGCGTGGGACCTGCACCTCAGCCAACGCAAGAATGCTGCTGGAAAATTGAAGATTGAATGACATGCAAGAAGTTGTAATAATTGTCGTCAATAGTATTCTGCGATCATGAGGTCACTGCAGCTGCTGCCCTCTATTTTCCCATCGCTGAATTACAGGCAATGTCGGACAAACATGCGGTTACGTAATGGATTCAGGCTTTCTAACTAGGGCAGTTAGATTTAGTCTGGCACATGTCCGAGTGTTGGAAATACTAAATAATTGTTCTGAATATTTCTCTCTCTGACTCTATGGTATCATTCATGTTAAAAACAATGCAGGGTCAAAGATAATTGACTTTGAAATAAGCTCAAATGCGTAGAAATAAGTGTCGATGTCCGACTGTCACGTGACTAAAACGTCATCAATATCTTATGCAAATGACCTTGTGAGCTATAAATAGTAACGTCGCGGAATGCTATTCTGATCATTTGTGGATTGAAAGTTTTTACACTTTTTGTATGGGTGGCAATAGAGTTTGTGCAGTCAATGATCATATTATATCACTACCGGCGTCATAACCCTATTGTATTTTTGCTGGAGTTGGCAATAGGCTACTGTCCACCCCTGTGTGATCTCTTTCCTACCCTGGCTTTGACACTCAGATACAAGGCAAACACCATCCCTCTTGACCGGCAGTCCAACATGATAATTGCTAACAGCAGAGTGTGTGCAGATGTGAATCTTGCATGGGTGACAGCCCCGTACAGTGCTTTACCATGGCGATCAAATGTGCCACATGGGGAAATGAAGTAATTGACTGTCAAGACCACGGGTGATATGAATAAAGACTAGTAAATGCTTTTACTTCAGTTTTGTACAGAAAGGCCTAGTGTAAATGTACATGGAGATTTAGATAAAAGCATTTGCTAGTCTTTATTCATATCACCCCACGTTTCTTTAAGTGCTCCCTCATACTTCAATAGCAATGGCGATATCAAGCAGATTTTTCCAAGTGTGCTATAAAAAACAAACTTTCAATGCAATACAGGACAAATATCATTTCTATGTTTGGGAGTTTCAAGCCAAATTATCAATGTTTGCAGACACATTTTCTGGGCAACCCCCTACTTCAAAAAACACAACCAACCATTCATTTCCGTCTTCAACTGCCAGTTCTATTACGGTACGCACGGACTTGCATTCCGTCGGACAGAACCGGACCTCGATCGTCAAATCTTCCAGTGGTTTCAGCTCACCTCCGCAAGGTTTGAATTTGAACTCCGTCTCGGCCTAAAATGTCGAGAAAATCAACATTGAGAGCAAAATATTCAACAGAACTAGCATATCTCATTTAGAGGTCCACTTACAGGAAAGCGCTTAAGTGACACATTTTTTGATGCATTTTTTCCCTTCAAAATTAATGCCCAGGTCCTGGGTAATTAATGTAGCTATTTAACCATACTTTTCCTAAGCCAACTTGGGATCAAGCCTACCCGGTCTATACATGCTTCCCGAAATTAATGGCTTGCATTGGAACTAACTTTTTCCCCCTTGTCCGTCATTAAAGGCATTCAAGTGTGTTGGTCAACCATGACTATCTCCTTTGTCCCTCCACCATAAGGCCTAGTTTCCCCTTATGACATCACTATTTCGGACACTCAGCGCCCCATTTCTGGAAAGGTCTATACAGGGTGTCGGCCAGGGGTTCTATATTCTGACAAAACCCTGCACGAGCATTAGCAATCATGTTAAAGGGGGACTATAGGTAGGAGCAGAGGGGCTAATTTGACCATCTTCAGGTGACTAATATACACAGTAAGGGCACTGGGTCATGTCAGATTCACACTTAAAATACCCCTCCTACAAGCATGAATCATTTCGACGTACTGTGAGATGTGAGAGACCCCTATTGACGACTGTGCAACTTTATATCACCTACCAAGCTGCTGCCTAGAGTTTCCCTTTAAAGGGACAACACCAGCACCTGACAGTCACAAAAACTCACCATGGCATTATCGCTATCTGCACACGCTACGCTCTCCTGTATTCCCCATCTCGCCGGGATATGCGACGTATTCCTCACGACTAAGTCCAAACAAACCGTACTCCCAAGATGCACCAGTCCGAAATTCAAATCAGCGTTATCGACGCTGACTTCAGGGCCCTTGATATCGGCTTCTACGAACAGGTGTATCGGTTCGTCGAGATTTTCAACGAAGCATTTCAGGACCTCTTTGATTGGTCCAGGCTCTGATCCCGTCACGCTGATATCCAGCATGACTGCTTGATTAGGAGCTGCCGGGAAGGAAAAATGGCCAATTTAGATTTTAAGTGTTTCGTGACTGGTTTTTTGGTTCTAATTCTGTCAATCGTAGGAGGAATGTTGCAAATAACTTTTCTCGCTTAACCCTATAACACCTGGAGGCGCCCTATGACGCCCGCTGCCGATCCCCCTGGAGGCGCCCTATAACGCCCGCACAGCCATATTCAAATTTCGCGCGCTTAGCTACCGATCTCCTTCAGAGCGCCGCCTATTATTAATCTATGAAACTTAAGCTTTCAAATGCCCGGATGAACAATGGTGGTTGCTGTAGAAGTTTTTGAGATATTTGACGATTAAGTTTTTGTTTCTGTTCAAGCCAGTAAATTCAGGTTGGACATTTGAATTACTGAAATGGATCGTTTGTTTGATTCCGATTTGGATGTCCCCTATCTAATAGGGAATTTCATCTTCTTTTAAATAAACGGGACTTATAATACATTATTTGGAAGTTCACCTATGTCATTTTGTAAAAATGGACCCATCGCAAAAAATGTGATTTCCAGGTAAAATCACGTCGGGGCCTAGGGGAATAAGCACTTGCGCTGGCAGTGGCTCTAGGTGTTAAAGGGTTAAATTGTTTTTGCATGTAATACCATAAGGTACTCAAGCAAAGGACATGGAAGGCACACATAGACATTTTGGGGGTAATATTTGCCATTGTAACATGCTGCATGTCACCTAGTTTAGCACCTTTCAAAAACATTTCCCCAATGAAACCATGGCATTGACATGTTGAGTGGTAAGACCAGCAAATACTTTTACTTCAATTTTGCACAGAAAGGCTTAGTGTAAATGTACATGGAATTTTAGCTAAAAGCATTTGCTAGTCTTTATTCATATCACCCAATATGTTAACCAAATTTGAAATTCCACTGCATGATTTGGCCAGATATGCCATTTTTGCTCAGTCGTCACCTAAACATACCTATTTCTCCAATAGGTGGCTCCACCTCGATGATCGGGCCCTCCGTCACCGGTTCCCACTGATACAACACCATAGAGATGCTGTGATTGGTCAGTTGGATTTGTTTCCTGATCGTCGTGCCAACCAGCGTCTTCCCTGGGATATAGACACCGTAGGGTTGTACAGTCACATTTAAGGGGTCACATTCTCCCTTCAGCTCAACTTCAAGGGCCGTCACATCTTTCAGGAGGAGATCTGTAACAACAACAAAGAAATGGTCAGTTCAAAGTAACTTTTAAAGAAAGATTTTTTGTAATATATTTTTTGTAATATATATTTTTGTAATATATATTTTTGTAATATATATTTTTGTAATATATATTTTTGTAATATATATTTTTGAAATATATATTTTTGTAATATATATTTTGTAATATATATTTTTGTAATATATATTTTTGTAATATATATTTTTGTAATATATAATTTTATTTCCCTAGTACTTTCTTTTTTACATTTTACATTTTACATTTTTCTTTTTTTTCTATATATACATTTCATGATTTCATGAGAAAACACCTTTTTGTGGAGGCGGAGTATGGAAAGGGTAGAAGGATTATTAGTATTCTCTAAAGTCCTTAATTATACATAGTTTCACATTGAAACTTCGTCCAGTAGGTTGAATTGAGAAAAACAATTTAGAATGTCTTTTTATGGTGATATATAGTTACTATCTAAGCAGAGTATGGTCCTTGAATGCTGTCAAAAGCAAGCATTTCTAAATCCGAATCAGCTCAGGACAAGTACAAAGGCTCCCCTGTTGATCATGTAGGGTACCATTCATTCCCATTCCTAGATTCCCCTTCTTCTTCTTCTTCTTCTTCAGCGTTCGCTCTGCACTTGGAGGGGTCATTCTCCTAGGAGTAATCCTCCTCCAAGGCGGGATGAGCGTATCCTGCGTGCCACTACGGTTAGGCACCAATTGGGTTTATTGGCCTAGTGGTCCGACTTTGGCGAGAGAGATAGAGTCCACGCAAGCTACTCGTGTTTCTCACTTGGTGGGGTCTTAGCTTGCCCTGGCATAGACACCAGATACAAGGAACCTCGGTTTTGAGTCTCATTCGAAGGACTGTGAAGAGCCAGGAATTTTAGTTCCTTGAAAGCCACGCCGGTTCATCCAGACATACGATCCTGGGTTCTCCCCGGGATCGAACCCGGGCCCTAATGCGTGGTGGCCAGCAGTGTAAACCACTAGGCTCTGGGTTCTCCCTGGGATCGAACCCGGGCCCTATTGCGTGGTGGTCAGCAGTGTTAACCACTAGGCTCTGGGTTCTCCCTGGGATCGAACCCGGGCCTTATTGCGTGGTAGCCAGCAGTGTTAACCACTAGGCTCTGGGTTCTCCCCGGGATCGAACCCGGGCCCTATTGCGTGGTAACCAACAGTGTGAACCACCAGGCTCTGGGTTCTCCCCGGGATCGAACCCGGGCCCTATTGCGTGGTGGCCAGCAGTGTAAACCACTAGGCCCTGGGTTCTCCCCGGGATAGAACCCGGGCCTTCTGCGTGGTAGCCAGCAGTGTTAACCACTAGGCTCTGGGTTCTCCCCGGGATAGAACCCGGGCCTTCTGCGTGGTAGCCAGCAGTGTTAACCACTAGGCTCTGGGTTCTTCCCGGGATCGAACCCGGGCCCTATTGCGTGGTGGCCAGCAGTGTAAACCACTAGGCTCTGGGTTCTCCCCGGGATCGAACCCGGGCCCTATTGCGTGGTGGCCAGCAGTGTAAACCACTAGGCCATGAGGCTCCTTGATTCCCCTAAATATCAGAGAATAGGTCAACCTTTTCCGGTCTCTACTCACCTGGGTCCGGTAGTTTATTCTCATTCTCCCCATCGTCCTCATGATGGTCAGGCACGTGCTGCAACACCATGTGAAGAACACTATGATACTTGGCCACCTCTGGCGGTGCGAAAGTCACAAGGAATGCCGCCCTTTCATTCGGCTTAAGCACACCGCTGGCTGGCTCAATCGTAAACGCGGACTCCACATCAAGGACACGACTCATCGGAGGGTCGACTTCTGAATTATCAGGATCAGGGCAAGCGAAGTGGGGCTTAACGACTTTCCATGTGAACGGCAACTGAACATGCGTTGTGTTGCGAACCATCATCTCCTTCTGAACGTACGTGAACGGATTCAAAGTTTCAAATTTCACAAGATGTTGCGACGTCAAGTCGCTGTTTTCTCCCGGCATGACGTCAGACGTCCCACCTTCGATTTCTGCAAATTCCACCCCCGCTGTTTGTCCGTCCCCGACGACAGTGAAGTAGCGAACTTGACAATTGTCGCAGATTATTGCGATTGTCCGAGAGTAACTCTTTATTGATGGTGGAGTGAAAACGACTTCCATTACGATGGTTTCGTTTCTGTCAAGTTGAAAGATTGAGGGGCGGATCTGGAAGGGCGGTAGGATGACGCCATCTGGGTTCACAGACGTCTGCAACGAAAGGATGTAAACATTAGACATTTGTTCAGACGGGGCTCGAATAGGGTGCGTAAGAAAGCAGGAACGGACCGAAACGGACCAAAACGGGCCGGAACGGAGTTAAAATTTGCCGAAACGGAGCTTCTTCTTGTGGTTTTAAATGGCATCTATAGGCAAGATAGGGCCCCTGAATTATAAATTATGTTCATACAATGAAGATTAGACTTCTTTTCCATGATAGCCCCTAAATATTTAATGAGGACTAAATTTACTTTCACACAGAGCTGAAGTGACGTCATCAGTTCTTGTGCAGTATAAGCGCTGTCTGCTACTGGAATCGGCCTCGACCAAATCAGGGAATATCATCAATATCACGATGGAAAAGAAGTCTGATCTTCATTATATGAACATAATTTATAATTCAGGGGCCCTATCTTGCCTATAGATGCCATTTAAAACCACTAGAAGCTCCGTTTCGGCAAATTTTAACTCCGTTCCGGCCCGATCCAGCCCGTTTTGGTTCGTTTCGGTCCGTTCCTGCTTTCTTATGAACCAGCTCGAATACCATAGGTTAATCTGGGCTCTTGTTTGTTACACAACAATGGCCACAGCTATGGGAAGACTCACCTTGAAATTGGTCGCTGGCCAAGAATCGCGTGGTATGACACAGAACTTGCCCATCCCGCCTTCATTCTTCACCAAATATTGCGCGATACGACAGCCACTCACAAGACAATGACCGACGTCTATGCACTCCGGCACTGCAAAAATAACAAATTTGACTTTCACTTGGATAATGGCTAATATCAACAGGTAATAATCTTAATAGCATTCCGCGATAATGACGTCACTGCAGCTGCTGCCCCCTATTTCCCCATCGCTGAATTACAGGCAATGTCGGACAAACATGCGGTTTCGTAATGGATTCAGTCTTTCTAACTAGGGCAGTTAGATTCAATCTGGCACATGTCCGAGTGTTGGAAATACTACATAATTGTTCAGAATATTTCTCTCTCTGACTCTATGGTATCATTCATGCTAAAAACAATGCAGGGTCAAAGATAATTGACTTTGAAATAAGCTCAAATGCGTAGAAATAAGTGTCGATGTCCGACTGTCACGTGACTAAAACGTCATCAATATCTTATTCAAATGACCTTGTGAGCTATAAATAGTAACTTCGCGCAATGCTATGATGAGGCCTACATTGTCTGACTTACGAGGTTCAGCTCAATGTGAATGCATGGCTAGAGATTAGACTCAAGCTCATGAGCTTCAGACGCGCACCAACCTCATACATAGCTCTAGGGTTCTGTGGCGGAAATCTCTAGGACAGCTGACATTGTGACTAAAAATGGATGTCTGGAGTGCCTATCAAAAACGCAGCCTCAGAAGTAGTCTGGGTTTTTTTAAATATTGATTTGAGAGCTGAGCGTCAACAAGGACATTACATGAGGAAACCAGCCCTGTAAAATATTTAGTCGCCCTCCAACTTCAACCACCCGCTGATACTACACACAGTGATGATCGGCATATTTACCTTATCTACATAATGGCCAGCGTAACCAGTGATAACACTCATGACTAATTTACTGTGATGAGGCAAAATTTGAAGTAATTCGGTCGACTTCAAGGCAACCAGGATGTGATAGCAAGATCGGTTATGTAACAACATATGTTGACCTCAGCCTTTCCTCGGGGGGGGGGGGGGGGGGGGAAACTCAGCAGGAGGTTACCTGGCTCAGATAAGCTGAGAGCTAAAGTCAATAAACAATTCCTCAGAAACTCTCCCCTCATCAAATATCCCCCCCCCCCCCCCCGGCATCTAAGGCATTTTCCATTAGTTGGTGGGGGATGGTTAGGAGATAATTTTTACAGGGCTGGTTTCCTCATGATTAGCTCTGTAGACAATATTGGGCGATTGTATTGTAAGGAGGAGGAAACCGGAGACCACGGGGGAAACCTTAACTATTGAAGAGTTGCCCACTCTACATGTATCACAGTTCACATGAATGTAATGGGACCGACCAGGAATCAAAGTCCTCAGAGGTGCCAAGGGCTGACGTTTCCACCACCCACTCCGACAGCCCATGGGTGGTGCCTCGTTTGATTTCATTGCGTCCCTTGGACAAGTGGGAATAAAGCTCTAAGCAGACCTGATATATAAGTTACCCCACCAAAATGACAATGGGTGATATGAATAAAGACTAGCAAATGCTTTTATCTAAAACTCCATGTACATAAACACTAGGCCTTTCTGTACAAAATTGAAGTAAAAGCATTTGCTGGTCTTTATTCATATCACCCATTCTAATGTTTGGACAATATAATTTGAACTTGACTCAAGTAGCAGAAACGTTTTAAAATAATTTCATTCAATAGTATCAAATAACTTTGTCTGGTTTCAAAGACTTTTTGTGAAAACCTACAGGTGAGTTTTGGTGGTTCTCGTTTCCCCTCCAATCGAATGATCATCGGTGTCGACGACTGCGTCTGAATCTTCAAAACGTCCTCATAGTCTCCCAGGGAGTCTGGAGCAAAGGATATCTGATACTGGCAGCTCATGCCTGGCGCAACTAGGCCCTGTTCGCCGGGGAATTGCCCGAGACTCACACTGAAATACGAGGATGCGGGCGGAAGGACACGAATCGGCCTCATCGCTGTCGTTACATTTTTCAGTTCCAAAGTCATTTGATAAACTCTCCCGACGTTGTAATCATCAAAAGTGACAACAGGTGGCGTTGCTAAAAACACTACCGACGGCTCCCTCTTTGTCGGTTTTTCCGATTTCGGTTTCGTACCGAGGTCTTTCGCGATTTTCTTGCTGGATTTTATAAGTGATCTGGCACCACCTTGTGCCGATGGTGGAACCGTGCGGGGATTGCGGAGGAAGTTGGATCGCCCCTCGAGATTGGCCAGGTCAACCCTGTCAATTTCTCTCTGTTCTTCCTTCATGTGTTTTTGCCAGTATTTGTTGCCATCTTTTAAACCTCGAGACATTTCATCCTGTGAGAAGAAGAAGAAACTAACATTAGCTGAAATCTTCTTCTTCTTCAGCGTTCGCTCTGCACTTGGAGGGGTCATTCTCCTAGGAGTAATCCTCCTCCAAGGCGGGATGAGCGTATCCTGCGTGCCACTACGGTTAGGCGCCAATTGGGTTTATTGGCCTAGTGGTCCGACTTTGGCGAGAGAGATAGAGTCCACGCAAGCTACTCGTGTTTCTCACTTGGTGGGGTCTTAGCTTGCCCAGGCATAGACACCAGGTACAAGGAACCTCGGTTTTGAGTCTCATTCGAAGGACTGTGAAGAGCCAGGAATTTTAGTTCCTTGAAAGCCACGCCGGTTCATCCAGACATACGATCCTGGGTTCTCCCCGGGATCGAACCCGGGCCTTCTGCGTGGTAGCCAGCAGTGTTAACCACTAGGCCATGAGGCTCCTTGAAATCATTCAATCAAATTGTCACTGATAGTGATATTCTCAAATCTGGATAATATACAAAACTAATAAATTTCATTGATGTCAATGATTCATAAATTTATGGCAAAAGTAAACAAATTAAGTACTATAAATAGCAAGAATGGAATTAGTACAGAAAAATCAAGTTACCTTGACTGATATCGGAACCACAGATCTTTGAATTACTGGTCTACTGCTTTACCTATCGAGCAATTGTGACTCGCTCTACCAAAACTAGGCCCTTGTCGCATCTGAACTCGACAGGTTGATACGGAATCGTTGATCATTTCTCTATTGTAGACCTTTTGTGAATTATATTACAAACTGATTTGGTCACATTTCACAAAAGGTCTACAATAGGGAAATGAACAACAAGTCCGTATCAACCTGTCAAGTTCAGATGCGACAAGCGCCTAGTTTTGGTGGAGCGGATCACAATTGAGGTTCCCCGAATTACTCTACCATCCGACACCATTATCAGAGCTATCATATTTTTACGTCCACTTCACACTACACAGTCAGCAATATCTAAGAATCCATGATTAAAATCAAATTAAAACTCACATTATTCTGAATTCTTGGTAAGGTGTCCACGCTACTAGCACTACTACAGATACTATGAAAGTGCTTGTCATCAAGATCCAGATCCAGACGGTTCGGTTCCGATCGTGCCGACAAGGGTGTCAGTGTCTGTGATCGGATGCCATTGGCACTTTTGGTCGACTGGTGAATCGTAGATGATGTGGTTGGTCTTGCAAACTCGGGAACATCGGGAACTAAAACAAGGATGGATATACAGTAGAACCTCTCTATTGAGGACACCATCGGGACTGACTAGTGCTGTCCTTAATAGAGGTGTCCTGATTAGAGAGGTCAAATTGAATGGAAACAACCTATTTCGGACCAAAACTAGTGTCCTTAATAGAGAGGTTGTCCTTAATAGAGAGGTGTCCGCTAACAGAGGTTCCACTGTACAGTAGAACCTCTCTATTGAGGACACCATCGGGACTGACTAGTGCTGTCCTTAATAGAGAGGTGTCCTTATTAGAGAGGTCAAATTGAATGGAAACAACCTATTTGGGACCAAAACTAGTGTCCTTAATAGAGAGGTTGTCCCTAATAGAGAGGTGTCCGCTAAGCGAGGTTCCACTGTAGTAAGATTGGGTCATAACAATATAATATTTCAAGCCCTTATTTTTTGCTACTGACATAATTGTTTGTTGAATTTAACACATTCACAGATCTCAAATTGCCAAGAAAATCCAAGTATGGAATCAGCGACAGCATCTCTAAATTGCCACAACTTTCTAAGATAATCATTACCGAACCCTTTTTAACCCTTTAGATCCTTACTGGTTGCAAACCGGTCGCTCCACTTCATCAATATTATATCCCTAACTGGCCGCTAACCGGCCACCAGTACGCACATATGCTCAAGCGACACCATCACCATCTCCATTTGAGCAATAAAACTAAGGTGGTTTTTGGCCAGTAAGGGCTCTATTGATGAAATATTATGGACATGCAGTGGCTGGATCTAAAGGGCAGGCCTTTCAATTACGTGGAGACCTCTACACGCTGTATTTTTTTAGCCTATTTTGGGAACATGTTTTTTTGCTTTTTAGCTTAATTTGGGGACATTTCATCGCGCCAATTTGCCTGAACAGCGACGTCATAAATCAAAGTTAGTGACTGATATCACCACATACACCTGAAAAATCATAATTTCAGGGTAAAACTATAAAATTAGGCCATTTGGATGAGATTTAGTTATGTTAGGGGTCAAAAACGCTTCAGGGGGTCATAATATTATTTAAAAAAACAACAAAAAAAAGCCCTAATTTGGGGACATCCTGTACGGCCTACACTGTTATACGGTGTAGGAATCATGTAATTGAGAGGCCTGAAAGGGTTAAAGAACTTACTTGGTGGTGGCGGAACAGCAGGCATCATCGCAGTGGCATAATCGTCCGGTGTGATTAGGTTATGTTTCTTGAGCAGTTCGTTATCGATGCAGGAACGGAAGTGAGATCGTGGCGGAGGAAGGCCAAGATCTTTATAACCTTTGCACGCCGACCCGATGCGATTGAGTTCTCGTTCATCCGAGGACATTGCGCGGGCCTGGGCCTGCATGATATGCCGCTCAAGCATTGTGGCCTCAGCCATACGGCGCTCTCGCTCCTCGTGGACCTGGTAAGTGGAAAAAATAAACATCAGTGGAACCTCCATTAGTGGATACCTCTCTATTAAGGCAGGCCTTTCGATAACATCATTTTCACACCGCTATACGGTGTAGGAAATTTGGCATGTCCCCAAATTAGGCCCTGAAAATTTTTTTTAAGGGGTAATTTGACCCCCTGAAGCGTTTTTTGACACCTTAAATGACCAAATCTCATCCTAAATGGCCTAATTTGATACTTTTCATCCTAAAATTATGAGTTTTCAGGCGCATGTGACAATGTCAGTCAATAAGGACGTCGATGTTCAGGCAAATTGGCACGACGAAATGTCCCCAAATTAAGCTAAAAAGAAAAAAAAACATGTCCCCAAAATAGGCTAAAAAAATACAGGGTGTCGAGGTCTCCACGTAATTGAAAGGCCTGTAAGTATAGTGATTTTGGTCCCCGACACCAGGACAGCAAAACATGGCAGTCAGCATGTAAAACATGTTGATAGGTCAATATTTTAGGCTGAAGAGCCCACATCAGGCTCACATAGCTTGGGCTACAAATACTAAACTAGACAGGGCTGAAATTTGAACCTTGAAGTATAGGGACCTGCGGTTGTTTAGAATTACAGTAGAACCTCTCTATCAAGGATGCCATCGGGACTGACAAATTCTATCCTTGACATAGAGGTGTCCTGATTAGAGAGGTCAAATTAAATGGAAACCACCAATTTGGGACCAAAACTATAGATCCATGCACTTGATTGGGACCAACGTTTACGAAAACGTCGCGTCTCGTCACGTTACAGTAATGTAAAATGCATGGTGACGTGACGACGGCCAACACTACGTCATGTAAACGTTGTTCCCAATCAAGTGCATGAATCTATAGTGTCCTTAATATAGTGGTTGTCCTTAATAGAGAAGTGTCCGCTGAGGGAGGTTCTACTGTACTTAATTCTCTCCAAGTCATTTAAGACTTGCCAACTATCGAACATGACAAAGCCAAATTACTTTCATTACATTACAAGGTTTAGATTATTTAGAAATAACGATAAACATTTTTAAAGAATACTTGACTTGCCAAACTCAGCTCGACGCCGAACTGCAGCGCCACTCGCGGACAAAGATAGAACAACTCGACATTTTTTTCACCGGTTTTCTCGCTGCGCATGCGTACCAGCGGAAATCAACAAAAGATGACGCTGGTACGCATGCGCAGCGAGAAAACCGGTGAAAAAAATGTCGAGTTGTTCTATCTTTGTCCGCGAGTGGCGCTGCAGTTCGGCGTCGAGCTGAGTTTGGCAAGTCAAGTATTGAATACACACCTCCTGAAGAGCAGTGACATATCGCTCATGGTACTGGTCTGGTCCGCCCTTTGATATGCTTAAGTTCCGAATCATGTCGGAGCCTATGACATCCCTTGTAAACAGCTCGCGGAAAGTCTTGGCGAGGACATGGCTTACGTCTTGTGATCGCCCCGAGGACGGGCGCTGCAGGTACATAGGGGGCTCATGGCCCTGTTGTGGAGGGGACGGCGTTATTTCAGAAGTCATTGCCATGCATTAATCTGAAACAAAACATAAGTTAGAAACCTGAGGTATGTCTTTCTGCCATGCGATTATAGAGATAGAATATCAGAAGGGCAGTCGACCCTACTGCATTGCATCCAAGGATAATCCTAGTGTTACTGTTAGGCCATGGGAATGATTAATCCTGTTTACCGTCCGAGAGATTTAAAAAGATGATGAGGCTTTTTTTCATTTTTCATTATTCATTATCGGTTTACAGTCTGATTTACTGGTCAAAACATGCGATTCAGCAAGTTCCAGTAAATGGAAATCAGGTCGGTCATCAACATGAGGCATTGAAAAAATGTCATTATTATGATGAAGAGCCTACCCTACCAAGTTTTTATTGTGTTTTTCAATCATTTAAGGTAACGATGAACCACTGGAAAGATTATTTAAATAAAAAAATGATGGCAACAATGAAATAAATAGATTTTTTTTAAATAATGAAAATATTCATGTTCGCTCAGAACCCATGCGGGAGGTGGACGGTAAACAGGATTAATAATTCCCATGGCCTTAGTCACAGTGTTGCTCAGTTGTCAGGTGCCTTCACTAGATCCAGTCTGTGCTGCCTCCTCTGCCACAGCAGCATTATAATAACAGTAGTTATTTTTACGAGGATGGATGACAACAGTCATTGAAAGGAAAGGTGCGCCATCGCGCACGCGCACCATCACGCACCTAAAATACGATCCAGGTGCGCAAATACCCGCGCACGCCGTAGTTTTCAAAAAACGAACTCAAATTCCCTGCGCACCTCGCTACAGACGAGCCGACGAAACATCCCGAACATGTTGAATTGAATGTAAAGATGTAACATGATTCGTGATTGGCTGTTGTTTCACCAAATGTATTAGACCAGTGTATCAGTTTGACCAATGAAATTCCGGCTCTCTCTCACCACAACAATGGCGGAAGGGCAGGCAGTCCAGCTCTCCACTTTCCAATCGTGGGCCACAACATGTGAACTTCCACTCAAAAAGAGTTTTAACAGTCAAGTCGCCGAACGCCGTGAAAAACCACACACCTAAGCTCCTTTAGATGTGTGGCTACCCCCACACCTGGATTTTTTTCCTTTCAATGACTGTGGCAAGAGAAGAGAGGATCTGCCCAATTACATATGCCTACAATTGACAATGACATCACCACCAGGGCTAGTTGCCAGTAGACAGACTTCGCACATACATGTACTAAGTAAATATGGCCATCCCATAGTGTATAAACGCCGAAAGAGCAGAAGGTGACAAAGAAGTGTGTCCGAAAATAGATACTAAATTTCATTGTTCACATTTTATACGGGTAATCGCATGATCACTTCCCGGACGGCTGACATCACAACTCCGTTTTCCGCTTCAATTTTCAAATTCAAGGTACGTTTATCCTTTCAAATGCCGGCACAACTCCAGATATTCGGTATTTCATTGAAGCTGCACCACAATTCGCATCATTTACCTTCAAATAAGCGAAGCAAGAACGATGATCTGCGACAGAAAAATAAATTGGTGACCACCATCCACCATATTGTTTCCCCGGCCTTGTTGCCATGTGGGTCATGTGACCTGAATTTCGAAGTGCGCGAAATTTCCCGCCGAAATCTCGTAGGCCGTGCGATTTGACATTATCATTTGGATGAGGCTGTTTTGGTACACTCCGGACAATATGGTCCATCAGAATAGCACCAGGCAGCATACTAATGCTGTCTTTATTATACCTTTAAAGGCACTGTGGCAAACTTCCATCTCCAATCACATCAAAGTAATGTTGGATCAAACACCCACGGTCTCATAATTATCATGATATACATTATAAATAATAACATCGCCTTCTTTTTGGCGAAACCGAGACTGAATTATTCACATTGTGTTCAACTGCGTTCATTTCGCAGTCAATTCATTAGTTACCAATGTATGCCTTAGTGGGGGCAGAATGGCACTTTTTAAACAAGAAGTCTCATCAACAGCCTCAAAGAATATTGGATAGAACGGCACTGTACTGGGTCCCAGTAATAAATACATGTATTGCCATAAAGACATATGATATTGTTCTGGGACTTCTGTAAGATTAGTTCTCTCCGCCAAACCCAAGACTGAAGAATAAACACCTTGTGATTAACCTCATTTCATTTCACAGTCAATTCATTATTTACCAATGTATGCCTTAGAGGGGGCAGAATGGCACTGTTTAGACAAGAAGCCTCTCCAACAGCCCCAGGAATATTGGATAGAACGGCACTGTACTGGGTCCCAGTAATAAATATTGCCATAAAGACATATGATATTGTTCTGTAAGATTAGTTCTCTCCGCCAAACCCAAGACTGAAGGATTAAAATCTTGTGTTTAAAGGCTAACAAATGCAAACACTTCCAAGTGAACCCCCTACAAGAGACGAGTGGCTCTTCTTCTCTCCGACTTTGACACCCTACTGCGAACATATCAATAGATCAGCCAGCGGTCCTCGGTGTCGCCGCGTGGGTTACGTCCAGTGAAATTGTTTGCAAAGGTCAGGGAACCACGATCTGACATCCATAACCAGCGTATTCCCTTTTCATGCCAGTTACAGTCGGGTGCTACACCACAGTCGGGATAGTGGCCGCCAAATGAATGGTTGTTGAATTTTAAACTGTTAACTGTTCACGTCAATTTACATAAAATTAGACAAACCTTCATGAATTTAGTGGAGATTTCCACATCGCAGGATAGAACAGCAGTGATGGCATCTCGAAAATTTAACATGATCACTTTAATCTTCACCATCATTACTTGGACGTGCACCTTTAGTTTGTTTGAGCAAATTGTATTTGATTAGGGATGTCAATTAAAATTGCCGTTGAACATGTACATGAAGTACAGTGATGTACATAATTCACACACGTCTGGCTTGAAATTTCAAACTGCGCAGTTCATTCCTGCCTTGACTGTATGAATATTTCTACAATGCCTTTGAAACCAACCCATACCTTTATCAGGAATAGATACTGTGCCTTACCTTCTGCTGCAGCCGTTTTGATTTGTTTCGGAAAATTTGAAGGCCTTTTTACGTTTGAAATCGGAGAAAGTATTTCCGCGATGTTCTCCGCACCTCACACACCAACCGACTGGCGTTCAAATCAACCGCGACCGATCATGACCAAAGACAATACATTTGACGTCACAGCATTCGGGCATCCCCTTGAACCAGGCTGGCTAGTAGTTACCTGCTCAAGCGAGACCTTTGTTCTGTCAATTATCAATATGACAGGCATTGTCAAAATGTGGGCTTGGCTTTAGCATACATACTTGTACATGTACATTTGCCGTGCTATGGAAATGCATTAGGCAGGTTCCGCAAGCCAAAAGACGATGTAAATGCATTTTATCGACGATTTTTAAAAATCATTTCCCCAATTTTTCCTACAACCAAGTATAAAAGATGGTTCAGTGTCGTGTAAATCAATTAGCAGATAGGGGACTTGATGACTCGACAGACATTCGTACTTTGTAGTTAGTCGTTCGTAGGGCGCTCAGTTTCGAAACCTGCAATCATTCGAAACAGAATACAATTGCCAACTTTGATTGCATGATATCAAACTTGATTTGGTCGGGTCATTTAATGGGTTGTCCATTAAACACTCCTGTCTCCTGGGTAAAACTTGGTGAGAAAAATGAGTAATCAAATCTTGCCAGGCTTATTATAAACCGCGAGATGAGAAATCGCGAAATCGCAAGATGAGTAATCATTATTTTCTGCCACAAGATTCGTGTGCCACACGAATAAGGAGCTGGCAATTTGAACCGGGAAATGGAGTCAGCAAGGGTTAAAGTGACTTGTAGCTGAATCGGGAGCTAGCATTTGAATCGGAAAATGGAGTTATAGAGGGCTAAAATACGTTAAGACGAATAAGGAGTTGGCATTTTGAACCGGGAAATAGCGTCAGAAAGGGTTAAAGTGACAGTAAATTAATCGGGAGCCAGCATTTGAATCGGGAAATGGAGTTATAAAGGGTTAAAATGAGTTAAGGCGAATAAGGAGCCGGTATTTTGAACCGGGGAATGGGTCAGAAAGGGTTAAAGTCACTGATCACTGATAGTTGAATCGGGAGGTGGGTAGGAAAGGGTTAAAACCATCAGGTTGAGTTATCGGACTTTGGAGGGTTAATATTTGAAAGAAATTTGAATTGGGAACTGGGAAATGCTTAGCCCATTTCCTGGTTCCTTATTCGTACCCAAACATACCATGTTTCAAAATGGGCAAGAATAAGGAACTGGGAACTGGGAACTGGGAACTGGGAGCTCACTTCACACACCCGAATAACTGTCATTGAAAAGTGTTTCACCTTGTAAAGGAATTTTGCAACATTTTCATGATTTTATAAATTTGATAATAAGCGTGAAATCTGTAAAATGATTTTATCATTGGATTACTGTGGTTTAAATGGTCATTAATTGAAATCCCACAACCAGTTGTTGCAGACAATACAACCAGGTTAAATTGATTCCGATAAAACGATAGTGGATTATTAATCAGTCTTTCCCGTTGGCGGGGGCGCAACACCGAGGCAACTACACCGCGCCATCTGTCGCCGGATCTTAGAACTTGCAATTGCCGTGTCTATTCAGATTCCACCTATCAAAAAACCCGTGTTGAACACGGGTCTAAATTAGCCCCCGATTAGCCCCATCGAGCTAGATGGGGCTAATAGACACGGGGATTTGACACACGGGTCTATTTAGACACGGCAATTCATAGGTGTAAGCGCAAAAGACACGGGGATTTAGTGATAGGTGGAAGTACGACTATTGATTAGATCATGAGAGATCATGGGTTAATACTAACCTAACTGTCCAAGTCGCTTTACTGAGATTGCTTGGTCTTTCGAATGAGGTGTAAAAAATTGATTCCTTGTAATGGCTGGTATAACCTGGTGCCTATTGATTAGATCATGAGAGATCATGGGTTAATACTAACCTAACTGTGCAAGTCGCTTCACTGAGATTGCTTGGTCTTTCGAATGAGGCGTAAAAAAATGATTCCTTGTAATGGCTGGTATAACCTGGTGCCTATTGCAAGCAAAACACCCCGTCCTATTCGGCAGGCGGTATTTGCACCACGCCACCACGGGCACCACGCGACCACCACGCCACCACGCGAACAGGCGGAGCGATCATAATGACGATATCAAAATAGCGGTCGATTCATTGGATCATGGTTTCTTGGAACAATTATAGATGGCGTTGGCTGCTATCCTAGCTTCTCTGATGCCCGTTCTTGGGATTATTGGAATAAAGGCGTACGCCAACTACGGAAATACGTACTGAATTACCGTTGAGTAACTAGACCTACTCCAACTGACGACTGACCTGCAAAAACCATACGAGTACGAGTGGGTTATATAGTCGATCTCCCTTTAAAGGGGTGGCCGTTCGTTTGGGTTGGGTGGGTTGGGGGGGGGGGGGGGGAGGAGTTAGATTTATCACTCACTCGAACACGTGTGCATAGTTTCAACATACTGTTGTGTGAGAGACCCTTATTGGCGACTTTGTGTAACTTTATCTTGCCTACCTAGCTGTTGCCTATAGTTTCCCATTAAAGGGGGACTATGTAGGAGCAGGGGGTCAAATTGGCCAACTTTAGCTGACTTATAAACAGAGTAAGGGCATTAGGTCTTATTTGATTCATCACTGAATGTATCCCTGTTACAGGCGTGACTAGGTTAGGACAAACTGTGAGAGGTGAGAGACTCACTGGCTACTTTGTGTAACTTTATGTTGCCTACCAAGATGCTGCCTATAGTGCCCTTTAATGGACAAGTCTCTGTACAACACGAATTCGCAATAATAGGTCTCCGATCTATACTTTCTCCGCAGTGACAGTATTGTGATAACAATAATGGTGTGATAAGATCTCTCATGACAAACGGTTGGACACGGATGTGTAGCGGCTTAATAATAGCCCTGCTTTTTGCGAATGCCATTAACAAGTAATAAATACTCGTAAATCCCGTCAGGCAACAACGCAGTATACCAACATGCCATCTATAATTGGTAGGTGTAACCACAACTCTCAAGTGTCTGTGGTCTGATGGTCTGTTTTGATATCGTCATTATGATCGCTCCGCCTGTTCGCGTGGTGGCGTGGTGGTCGCGTGGTGCCCGTGGTGGCGTGGTGCAAATACTGCCTGCCGTCCTATTCCAAGTCGACAGCAGCCTTCGATGGCCCTTTTCTCTAATCTCTTGCGGAAACGTTGTGATTGGACCAACAATTCACCAAGGTGTTGCCAACAAAAGCACTCATCCCACATGGGAGATTAGTACTGGAGAACTCGTCCAGTGCAACCAAAGAGGAAATTTGAAGATCTAATAATCCAAGATGATTCAGCTAAGTCGGAGATAAAGCAGAACCTCTCTATTAAGGACACTCTGTACTAACAAATGCTGTCCTAAATAGAGAGGTGTCCTAATAGCATTCCGCGATAATGACGTCACTGCAGCTGCTGCCCTCTATTTTCCCATCGCTGAATTACAGGCAATGTCGGACAAACATGCGGTTTCGTAATGGATTCAGGCTTTCTAACTAGGGCAGTTAGATTCAATCTGGCACATATCCGAGTGTTGGAAATACTACATAATTGTTCTGAATATTTCTCTCTCGGACTCTATGGTATCATTCATGCTAAAAACAATGCAGGGTCATATAATTGACTTTGAAATAAGCTCAAATGCGTAGAAATAAGTGTCAGTGTCCGACTGTCACGTGACTAAAACGTCATCAATATCTTATTCAAATGACCTTGTGAGCTATAAATAGTAACTTCGCGGAATGCTATTAGAGAGGTCAAATTGAATGGAAAGTACCAATTTGGGATCAAAACTAGTGTCCTTTTTAGAGAGGGTGACCTTAATAGAAAGGTGTCCGCTAAGGGAGGTTCCGCTGTAGTTAGATATGTCAACTGGCACAGCCTTCCCCTAAACAAAAACAACACTAAAGTCAACCTAACAGTGAAATATTTTATTCTCTTCTTTTCATTCTGGTATTATAACATAATATGATAGTATGTATATATTCTCCCCACAATAACAAACTGTAGTAAAATCATTGTGTACAATAATATTTCTTAACCACTTGATGCCATGAGACGTATATATACGCGAACTGTATCTGAACCGCTCTGCCGTAAGACGTATATATACGCGAACTGTATCTGAACCGCTCTGCCGTAAGACGTATATATACGCGAACTGTATCTGAACCGCTCTGCCGTAAGACGTATATATACGCGAACTGTATCTGAACAGCTCTGCCGTAAGACGTATATATACGCGAACTCTATCTGAACCGCACTGCCGTAAGACGTATATATACGCGAACTGTATCTGAACCGCTCTGCCGTAAGACGTATATATACGCAAACTGTATCTGAACCGCTCTGCCGTAAGACGTATATATACGCGAACTGTATCTGAACCGCTCTGCCGTAAGACGTATATATACGTCAGCCAGCCACAGGATTGTCCCATGTGAAATCCTGTACTCAAAACCCTATTCAAACAATCGTGGGAAACTGAAACTGAGGAGGCTGAGTTCTTCACAAAAACACCAGCTGGCAGCACTTGATCAATGGCCGCTGTAAAGAAGAAAAATTACATTTTCCTGCAATTAATTCCGGCCGAGCGGGAAGGTAAGAAAAACTTTATTGCGGCATTAAGTGGTTAAGGGTTTCCAAGGTCACTGATCAGAAATCAAAGCGGTACAGTGTGGCCCAAAAACATGTCACTAATCATTTTTTTAAAACTTCCGTATTACCCTGCAAAAGCATTGCATTCCACAGTTAGCAAAACAATGCATGAAGACTGTGTATTTTGGCACTCAGAAGCGGGAGATTAGAGTAGCAAAATGTGTATCTAGGTACTTCAACTCGTGATGTCAAATCTCTGCGACTGAGAAAGACACTGACCAAGTTTTATCTGTGGAAGTATTTCGTACATCTTCAGGAAGAGCAGGTTAAACCCCTACATTGCACACTGACAAGATAAATTTGTCTGCCTCATATTTGCCCTGCCCACACCCGTTGGCCCCAGTATAATTTTTGAGGGCCTGGGGAAATGTTTTTTGGGACATACTGTACAACTTGTGTCATTATCGAAGAAAATGTGCCAACACTAAAGCTACCTCAAGTCAAAGTCAATATTATAAAATGCAGCCGCAAACTATCAATTTCTGTTGCTGAGAACTGCGACAAAAATCTCTCCATTGCTGGCACCTGCGACAAGAATCAGTGATCACCACAACCTGTGATCAAGATCAAATCCAACTCTCACTAGTTTTACCCGCAGATGAGCGTTATTTGTTACTATCCCTCATCGCAGCAATAATTGTTCTAGGTCGCAGCATTGAATTTTATACCTGTTGCGGGGCACCTGACACAACACAAAATGTCAATATTCGTCAATATTTATTGTCACTCCTGATTAAAGTATATCAGCTATACATGTATTTCAAGTTCGCTTATTTATAAAATCCGACTATTTACACTCGCCTCTAACATGATGGGATGCTCAGAAATTAAATTATAAAATACGTTTAATTTTGTGTCACCAGGGACAATTCACAATAGAGCACAATTATTTTTACAGTAAGATTTTTTTTAGTGATTTTGAGTGATTTCTAGTAAAAGAATATTACATTTGTCTCAAAACATTGAAAGGGGCTATAACCAAAATGAAAAGTTAGTTGAAAACACAAAGGTAACCAGGATATACTTGCGTGCCGTTTATTTTCGCGTTTCTTTACTCTATGGCGGCGAAAATAAAATAAATTGAAATGATAGCAACGAGGTTGCTGATAAATTAAAAGTATGCAACATTAGCTACTTCACAAAACCGCAAAGTGTAATGGCCGCAAGTATTTCCGCGTTTACAGCACTGGCCAAAAGTAACCTACTTTCTTAGCCACTCTGTACAAGTACCATTTTCGTCAACCACAAAAAGAGGGATTTAATTTAAATATCTCTAAAAAATGTATGTTTACATAAGATCCTAACCTATGTACTGATAAAACTATCAATAAAACAATTAGAAATACTATAATCTCAATTTACATTTGTATCTAGAGAAAGGTTCTTAATCACGGGACAGAATACACACATTCACACAACAAACTGGAAGAAAAGGTTATCAAAACCTGCAGCCAAGACCTCTGTGACTTGTACTCTCGTAGCTTTAACCCTTCGTTACCACAGGGATATTAAAGTGTACTAGCATTGTACCTGTGGCGCAGGCAGGTTCAAATATGCTATACCTTGAATAGATTGAATTGCAATGAAAATCTAATGCAATATCAAAGGAGCCATATCGAAGAGACAAATTAAACCAACCATTTGTCCACAGACTCGGACCTAGCTGTGGCGTGCTATATGCGTGCATATAAAAGTATATCATTTGGTCCGATAGAGATGATGAGGCAATGCCTCGTTCCTTAGTCAGCAATATGCGCCTTTTTATACGGAGAAGAAGGAGAACCCAGATAGGCCTTCACATGTCGGCCTCCAAATGGCTCGAACCAATTGCACTATCACTACTATAACTTTAAAATGCGTGCTCCTCCTACAAGTAGCCAGGTCTCGGGCAAGGCACTTCGCCGACAGGCAAGCTAGAAGTTCAGCACCGTGAGCAGCTCCTTGATAAGTCCATGCCAAGTTCAGAGTGCCTCTTCAGATACATCAAGTATTGAAAGCTGTGGTGAGCACATAACAGACCATGGTAACCTTCATTTGAGAATCCCTTCATAATCAAGGGCTTGTATTGTACCCCTGGCTCACATTTGGCATAGACTGGGTGACCTGGATCCTAACTAGTCACAGGAAAAGTTTCATTGTAAAATAGCCAAACATCACCCAATCTTAGATTGAGCAGAGTGCAGTGCTGCCATCTTGTTTTTTCAGGTGTAACTAACAAAAGACTTGCATGTATAAGGACTGTAGTGGAATAATAGAACTTGGGGACAATTTAGCAGTACCAATACAGTGGAACCTCTCTATTGAGGACACCCTTGGGACTGAAAAGTGGTGTCCTTATTAGAGAGGTGTACCTATAAGCGAGGTCAAATTGAATGGAAACAACCAATTTGGGACCAAAACTAGTGTCCTGAATAGAGAGGTTGTCCTTAAAAACGAGGTGTCCGTTAAGGGAGGTTCCATTGTACATGTACGGGCCAGGGCGCAGACCTAGTTTACACCGGATGGGGTAACGAAAGAGTTAATGCCAGTTTTATGAAATTGGCTAGAGACTGCAGCTGAATATTCCATGAAGGACATCCTTCGGTGTGGGCAACACTGTCCTTAATACAGGTGTCCTGATTACAGAATTAAAACATGATAGAAATGACCTATTTGAGACAAACATCACTGTCCCTACTAATCTTTTCGTGCTCTATTCATAATTGCTTTAGTGGACCCTCACCTCTGTGCCGACTTCATACTTTAAACAGCCACTTCACTATGATAGATTGAAACGTCAGGTACCAAGTGAAATAATCAACACTGTAAACTGGGATATTTGAACACAATAGTCGTAGTTCCACCTATCATAAAACCCCGTGTTTTTTCAAGACCCGTTTCTTCACCGTGTGTCAAAAAACCCGCGGTGCACTTACACCTATCAGTGGTGTTAGACAATGGTTAATAGTCCCGGCGACAGGTGCGCTGTAGGTAGGGAGCTCTCCTGTGTTTCTTTCCCGTTGGAGGGGAATTTCGCATGCGCAATACCGAGGCAACTACACCGCGCCATCTGTCACCGGGTCTTAGAACTTGCAATTGCCGTGTCTATTCAGATTCCACCTATCAAAAAACCCGTGTTGAACACGGGTCTAAATTAGCCCCCGATTAGCCCCATCGAGCTTGATGGGGCTAATAGACACGGGGATTTGACACACAGGTCTATTTAGACACGGCAATTCATAGGTGTAAGCGCAAAAGACACGGGGATTTGATAGGTGGAAGTACGACTATTAACAATGTCCGACTTTTATAATTCACACTTCACACTTGCGAATTGCAACACAGATAGAAATATATAAGAAAGAAAATTTGTCAAGATGTGAATGTCTGCAATTTGCCTCTTACCAGATAAGCACCTCTTGCGGTGGAGTGGTTGAACTTTGCCAAGTTTTGGGTTCAGTCTGCGTTTATTTGATGTCACGACTGACGTGATGTCGGAAATATCAAAAATTTTGATAATTCAAAGAGCCCAATGTCTTTGTCATCATTTACATTAGGGCTAAACAAGAGATAAGTAGACAGGGTTTAGCGCAAAGTCCACAAGGACGCTCGTGGCTAACAACAGGCCTCTGACCCCAGTTATTCCATCACCCTAAGATCAGCTAGGGCACCGGCCGGTTCGCATACTGTCGTACTTAACCATCAACACTCGTCCTCCGGCAATATTGTGAAAGACAAACCTGACCAAAGTCGGCCATTTTGTATTCAAACAATGAGCCAATCACTCGAGGCGCTGATCAGGAAAGAGGTAAATTAGACTTGAAATCGCTAACAAATGCTCAAGAATATTCCCCAGTTACTGAATACCAGTGATCTCCATGACAACGTGACATGACATCTAGCCAGCAACACCTCCTACTGGCCAGCACAGACACTACGACCCGTCCACGCCCGCTGGCGAGAATACAGCAATCTTTTATACAATATTTACATGGAATAGTTCAATATCGTTTCAAATGGTGGTTTGTTGACGTTTATCTCTTGCGTCTGCAGACGCGTTTGTGATCTTTATGCCAATGTTCCTGTTGACAGGTGATACTGCAATAGGAAGTGTTCCAGCAGCAATGATACATGGCCTCTTCCTCACAGTTGTAACACTGAAATTAACAAGCATCAATAGTTGTAACACTGAAATTAACAAGCACCATTAGTTGCAACACTGAAATTAACAAGCATCATTAGTTGTAACACTGAAATTAACAAGCATCAATAGTTGTAACACTGAAATTAACAAGCATCATTAGATGTAACACTGAAATTAACAAGCATCATCAGTTGTAACACTGAAATTAACAAGCATCATTAGTTGTAACACTGAAATTAACAAGCACCATTAGTTGTAACACTGAAATTAACAAGCATCATTAGATGTAACACTGAAATTAACAAGCATCAATAGTTGTAACACTGAAATTAACAAGCATCATTAGTTGTAACACGGAAATTAACAAGCATCATTAGTTGTAACAATGAAATTAACAAGCATCAATAGTTGTAACACTGAAATTAACAAGCATCATTAGTTGTAACACTGAAATTAACAAGCATCATTAGTTGTAACACTGAAATTAACAAGCATTATTAGTTGTAACACTGAAATTAACAAGCATCATTAGTTGTAAAACTGAAATTAACAAGCATCATTTGTTGTAACACTGAAATTAACAAGCATCATTAGTTGTAACACTGAAATTAACAAGCATCATTAGTTGTAACACTGAAATTAACAAGCATCATTAGTTGTAACACTGAAATTAACAAGCACCATTAGTTGCAACACTGAAATTAACAAGCATCAATAGTTGTAACACTGAAATTAACAAGCATCATTAGTTGCAACACTGAAATTAACAAGCATCAATAGTTGTAACACTGAAATCAACAAGCATCATTAGTTGTAACACTGAAATTAACAAGCACCATTTGAAATTTTGAATTGGAAACATGGCGGGCATATTTCTTCTTCTTCAGTGTTCGCTCTGCACTTGGAGGTGATTTTCTGCAGGGAGTTTCTGCAAGGTGGGGTGAGCAGTTTTTGTGTGCCACTACAATTAGGCGCCAAATGGGTTTATTGGCCTGGCAACCCCGATTTCAGCCAGGCCTTAGAGAATCCGACTTCAGCGGATTCGGAAGCACTGGAAGAAAGTCGGCCTCATGATCAAGAGGTTGTGGGTTCAACTCTGGGCCGAGTGAGTCACTGCTTGGTTCCCTTACTGGTCGAGTTCAAGTGAGCACCTACTGGATCCTCCTTGGAACCCCCGATTGATTTCTGTGGGAACCGGGGCGATAACATGATATCCCAAAAACACTTTGAACAGGCAAACATGGAAAAGCTCTAAGTCTATATAAAAACTCAATGCTATCAATATCATTATAAGTTTTTGACCTATCGAAAATATGATGAGACTTCTAACTCCCATTACTATATCTCCATCAATGACATGATGAGATCACCACCCAGCTCTACTATACTCACCCATTGTTTTTTCTTGGTGACTGATGTTTGCTCCTTGTGTTTCTGGGCCAGTTTCTTCATTTCTTCCATATATTTTGCACGGACTTCCTCCTCTGTTTTTTTCCGCTGGCGATCTGTCTCGCGTTGTATATTCGTAATCGCCCGCGACACCGCCTGCTGCTTGTCTTGTTCAAAATCTTTTTGTAACTGAAACCGTGAAACAGAATATTTGAGTATATTTGGCCAGCGCACTTTTCCATCATAAAGTCTTCTCTCTGTCACGGTCTATGAAGTACAGTAACACCTCTCTAGTGAGGTCATCCTCGAAACAGCAGGCCTTTCGATTACATCATTTTCACACCGCTATACGGTGTAGGAAATTTGGCATGTCCCCAAATTAGGCCCTGAAAAAATGTCCCCAAAATAGAAAAAAAAAAAAAAAAATATTTTTTTCTGAAGCGTTTTTTGACACCTTAAATGACCAAATCTCATCCTAAATGGCCTAATTTGATACTTTTCATCCTAAAATTATGAGTTTTCAGGTGCATGTGACAATGTCAGTCAATAAGGACGTTGATGTTCAGGCAAATTGGCACGACGAAATCTCCCCAAATTAAGCTAAAAAGAAAAAAAAACATGTCCCCCAAAATAGGCTAAAAAAATACAGGGTGTCGAGGTCTCCATGTAATTGAAAGGCCTGAACAGCCCCACATAGACAGATGTGCTCATGACTTCCAGTGTTTCAGTGCCCTGTTGTCCTTCTTACGAAAAGAAAACGCTGTCTTTTTCAAAAAAGTTTTTATGATGAGTAGAAGAGGTCTGACGCCTAATAAACGTTTATATTATGTGTTTTAAAATGCCCAATTGGCTCCACAAAATCTCATTTTTGAACTTTTGAACCATAACACTATAATAATAGTCGATTTTCAATTAAAAGTAGAAATTGCCACGATGAAAAATGCCCTTTTTTTGCTGAAAATTGCTCCTGCCTTTTCTGAGTCCGAAGTTGCCCTGACTTTATATCAAGGACACTCATTCTGGTCCAAAATTGGTTTTTTCCATTCAATTTGACCTCTCTAATCAGGACACCTCTCTAATCAGGAAACCTTTCTAATCAGGAAACCTCTCTATTAAGGAAACCTCTCTAATCAGGAAACCTCTCTAATCAGGAAACCTCTCTATTAAGGAAACCTCTCTATTAAGGAAACCTCTCTATTAAGGAAACCTCTCTATTAAGGAAACCTCTCTATTAAGGAAACCTCTCTATTAAGGAAACCTCTTTATTAAGGAAACCTCTCTATTAAGGACACCTCTCTATTAAGGACACCTCTCTATTAAGGAAACCTCTCTTTTAAGGAAACCTCTCTATTAAGGAAACCTCTCTATTAAGGACACCTCTCTATTAAGGAAACCTCTCTTATTAAGGAAACCTCTCTATTAAGGAAACCTCTCTATCAAGGAAACCTCTCTATTAAGGAAACCTCTCTATTAAGGAAACCTCTCTATTAAGGAAACCTCTCTATTAAGGAAACCTCTCTATTAAGGAAACCTCTCTATTAAGGAAACCTCTCTATTAAGGAAACCTCTCTATTAAGGAAACCTCTCTATTAAGGAAACCTCTCTATTAAGGACACCTCTCTATTAAGGACAACCTACCCGCTGCGACAATTCCTTCAAAGCCTTCTCCTTCTCGTCTTCTTGCATTCTCTTCATGCGGTCCTTCAGATCACTGACAACTTTCTGGTACTTGGTGTCACAGTTGCAACCCTTACCGCTATCGGCACTGGGCTCCTCGTCAATCTCAGTCTGGGTAGTCTTCGCAGCGGGTTTTGCTCCCTGGAACTGAAAAAACGGCGACGGTCAGATGACTTAAACACAAAATCAGCCAATAGCATTCTGCGAAGATGACGTCACTGCAGCTGCTGCCCTCTATTTCTCCATCGCTGAATTACAGGCAATGTCGGACAAACATGCGGTTTCGTAATGGATTCAGGCTTTCTAACTAGGGCAGTTAGATTCAATCTGGCACATGTCCGAGTGTTGGAAATATGGTTCTACTCACTTTCTTTGGAGTCTGTGTACTTGTATGACATGTGCTAACTTTGGGGACCTTATCTTCACTCGATGTGACTAGATTGACATCTTCAGGGGTGGGCGCTTGCTCGTCAGACATCTGAAAAGGTGACGAAACAATGCAGAAGACTTGAAATAAATCCCTATAGGTGGCGTAGTGAGTTCGGTACCTTTCCAAGGCCGGTGGGCATCACGTCAACAATACCAACAGCTGATAGCTTCATGTCAAAAATTTCCCTGAAATACTTTTTTTGGTCCAATTTTGAAAATTCGAAGATTCACAGTGAGTTGAGATACAGATCATTCCAATCCAGCGATGAAATTTAGCATCAAGTTAGCGGTAAAAGTCTGAAATCTGCATGAAACCAGAAATTTGTCATCCCTGATACCACGTGTGCATACTTGCTGAAATCGACATCAGAATGTTCAGCCCAACAGATTTCTCTAGTTCAAAACTGCTGACAATGGCAAAAAAACTACAAACTTTACAAAAACTTTCAATCGGAATCAACCTGACGCTAGCCTATCCCGCCCAACAACATCGGGCCTCTCAATTACATGATTCCTACACCGTATAGTAGGCCGTACAGGATGTCCCCAAATAAGGCCTTTTTTTTTTTTTTTTTTTTTTTTAAAATAATATGACCCCCCTGAAGCGTTTTTTGACCGCTAACATAACCAAATCTCATCCAAATAGCCTAATTTTATAGTTTTACCCTAAAAATTATGATTTTTCATGTGTTTGTGGTGATATCAGTCACTAACTTTGATTAATGACGTCGCTGTTCAGGCAAATTGGCGCGATGAAATGTCCCCAAATTAAGCTAAAAAGCAAAAAAACATGTCCCCAAAATAGGCAAAAAAAATACAGGGTGTAGAGGTCTCCACGTAATTGAAAGGCCTGAACATCATCTCATTCTTACCCGCATAGCTGTGACCTTGCTGGCCGCCGCAGCCTCATTCTCTTCCTCCGTCTCCCCACTCGACTCAGTCTTCTTCTTCCTCCTGGGCGTTTTCTCTTTCTTCACCTTCTCCTTCTTCACCGGAGCCTCACTTTCAGATTCCTCCCGCTCAATGCCCGCCTTCTTCGACGGACGTTTCTTAACCGTCGATTCCCGCTCGGCAGATTCGATACTCAGAGACCGCTTTTTCCGTCGTCGTTTCGGCGGTAACGTTTCCTCAACCTTATCCGGTTGCGGTGTCCCTCTGCTTTTCTTCGGGTCGCTAACAGCCGCTTCATCTTCCGGTTCAGACCGTTCCGGCGCATCCATCTCCGGCGCGTCCTCAGCTTCCTCCTGATCCATATCAGGTGCTTCCTGATCGTGATCCATATCCTCACCCTCGTGCTCATCATCTTCAATATGGCCGACATGCGTCAACCGCGGCACATTCGCAAACTCATCATCACTGAGATCATCGATGTCCGACTCCGTAATCCCTTGACGTTTCCTCTCTAATTGTTTTTCAAGTTGCTTTTCCAGTAGCTCCTTGTGCCTCTGGAGTTCCTCACAGGCCTTAGTGAAACCTGTCAGGTTACCAGTAAAGACAGAAATAGTTTGTTAGTAAAATTTCTACAAGAAATTTTTTATTAATTTTACATAACGACACTCCTACTTCATATTACCACTTTGAATAATGAAAGTTATTTCAGCCCTCCCCCCTAATGATTTCCCTGCTTAGTATTATTTGATTAGTAATAGAAAAACTGATATGCCGTTTTCAAAAAGGAACTGAAATGAATCTGATAGCACTATGCATAGATAAGTTTTGATTTGTTCAGGTTGGTGGAATTTCGGTGGTATTCGTATATTGAACAGAGTACGCCTTTAATTTATCTAATATTATTAGACATCTTGCCTTGGGCAAAAAAAGTGATTCCAAACTCGAAAGACCATCCTATCGGGATGTAAATCAAACAATATTTTGTAACCTCCAAATCAAGCCGGGACAAGAGTGTCGACTTAAAAACAGATCCTCCGCATAGCTGCAGAGACAACAACAACAACAACAACAACAACAACAACAACAACAACAACAACAACAACAACAACAACAACAACAACAACAACAACAACAACAACAACAACAACAACAGCAACAACAACAGCAACAACAACAACAACAACCATAGGCGTAGGCAAAGGGAGTTCAGGGCATCCAACCCCCCATTTGGGAAAAATCTTTGAATTACCAGTGCTGAAAGCATTCTGTTTGATAAACTTCCCTTAATTTTTGGAAAACACTTCTCCTTTCGACAAAAGATGTCTTTGATCAACAAAGGAAATATCTTTAAAAAAATGCCCCTCCCTCTGGCAAAACATGTCATTGATTAACTGAAAAATCACTCAGTTATTGGAAAACACCCCTCCCTTGGGCAAAACGCCCTCCTCTCTACGCCCTCCTCTGACTACGACCATGACAACACGATAAACACATCCAAATCTACCACACCAAATACACAACATCAAGCATCGCCATCAGAAAAGGCAGACGATTCAATCAAGCGCACAATACTGAGAGAGAATCAGCCAGAACAATCACAGCTTCAAGCAAGACAGCTTTTAATTGAATTTTTTCCCCTCTATTCAGCATGTATTGTATAATTATTTTATAGTTAGCATGTATTGTATGATTCTCCATTTAGCATGTATTGTATGATTCTCCATTTTAGCATGTATTGTATGATTCTCCATTTTAGCATGTATTGTATGATTCTCCATTCAGCATGTATTGTATAATTATTTTATAGTTAGCATGTATTGTATGATTCTCCATTTAGCATGTATTGTATGATTCTCCATTTAGCATGTATTGTATGATTCTCCATTTAGCATGTATTGTATGATTCTCCATTTCAGCATGTATTGTATGATTCTCCATTTTAGCATGTATTGTATGATTCTCCATTTTAGCATGTATTGTATGATTCTCCATTTTAGCATGTATTGTATGATTCTCCATTCAGCATGTATTGTATGATTCTCCATTTAGCATGTATTGTATGATTCTCCATTTAGCATGTATTGTATGATTCTCCATTTAGCATGTATTGTATGATTCTCCATTTTAGCATGTATTGTATGATTCTCCATTCAGCATGTATTGTATGATTCTCCATTTAGCATGTATTGTATGATTCTCCATTTTAGCATGTATTGTATGATTCTCTATTTTAGCATGTATTGTATGATTCTCCATTCAGCATGTATTGTATGATTCTCCATTTAGCATGTATTGTATGATTCTCCATTTAGCATGTATTGTATGATTCTCCATTTAGCATGTATTGTATGATTCTCCATTTAGCATGTATTGTATGATTCTCCATTTAGCATGTATTGTATAATTATTTTATAGTTAGCATGTATTGTATGATTCTCCATTTAGCATGTATTGTATGATTCTCCATTTTAGCATGTATTGTATGATTCTCTATTTTAGCATGTATTGTATGATTCTCCATTCAGCATGTATTGTATGATTCTCCATTCAGCATGTATTGTATGATTCTCCATTTAGCATGTATTGTATGAGTCTCCATTTAGCATGTATTGTATGGTTCTCTATTTAGCATGTATTGTATGATTCTCCATTCAGCATGTATTGTATGATTCTCCATTTAGCATGTATTGTATGATTCTCTACACTAAGCATGTATTGTATGATTCTCTACTTAATAGCATGTATTGTATGATTCTCCATTTAGCATGTATTGTATGAGTCTCCATTTAGCATGTATTGTATGATTCTCCATTTAGCATGTATTGTATGATTCTCCATTCAGCATGTATTGTATAATTATTTTATAGTTAGCATGTATTGTATGGTTCTCTATTTAGCATGCGTGGCCATTGCGTACCTCAGTTGGTATCAAAGCAAAAATGCATTATCAAGTCATACGTGAGTTTCTGAATGGAACCCTATTGCTGGCCCTATTGTCCACATGTTCATCAGGCTGAGTCTAGCTTACTGATCTGTGCTGTACTCATAAACAGAAGAGAGTGAGTTTCTGAATGGAACCCTATTGCAGGCCCTATTGTCCACATGTTCATCAGGCTGAGTCTAGCTTACTGATCTGTGCTGTACTCATAAACAGAAGAGAGTGAGTTTCTGAATGGAGCCCTATTGCAGGCCCTATTGTCTACATGTTCATCAGGCTGAGTCTAGCTTACTGATCTGTGCTGTACTCATAAACAGAAGAGAGTGAGTTTCTGAATGGAATCCGATTGCAGGCCCTATTGTCCACATGTTCATCAGGCCGAGTCTAGCTTACTGATCTGTGCTGTACTCATAAACAGAAGAGAGTGAGTTTCTGAATGGAGCCCTATTGCAGGCCCTATTGTCCACATGTTCATCAGGCCGAGACTAGCTTACTGATCTGTGCTGTACTCATAAACAGAAGAGAGTGAGTTTCTGAATGGAGCCCTATTGCAGGCCCTATTGTCCACATGTTCATCAGGCTGAGTCTAGCTTACTGATCTGTGCTGTACTCATAAACAGAAGAGAGTGAGTTTCTGAATGGAGCCCTATTGCTGGCCCTATTGTCCACGTGTTCATCAGGCTGAGTCTAGCTTACTGATCTGTGCTGTACTCATAAACAGAAGAGAGTGAGTTTCTGAATGGAGCCCTATTGCAGGCCCTATTGTCCACGTGTTCATCAGGCCGAGTCTAGCTTACTGATCTGTGCTGTACTCATAAACAGAAGAGAGTGAGTTTCTGAATGGAACCCTATTGCAGGCCCTATTGTCCACATGTTCATCAGGCCGAGTCTAGCTTACTGATCTGTGCTGTACTCATAAACAGAAGAGAGTGAGTTTCTGAATGGAACCCGATTGCAGGCCCTATTGTCCACATGTTCATCAGGCCGAGTCTGGCTTACTGATATGTGCCAGACTTTTAAGCAGGAAATGAAAAGGTGCATTTTCACTGCTTGAGAAATTGTAAAAAGTCGACTGAACGGCTGCCAAGTCCCCTATAAGAGTAGTCAAGCGCACAGACATCAACATGAAGCAGGAGTCTAACTACCATGCAGGGTACGTTGTGTTATACTTACTTGGTGTCTTTTTTACCGTGATGTGTTTCGGGTTCGTGTCAATCGGCTTGACGGAGGACTTTGGTACGGTTGCCCTGAAAGATAAACCAAGCTAAACCTTGAAATTTTCAATTCAAGTTATGAGAAGGCTGTCGGCGTGGTGCAGCGGGAACATAAGCTCCTATCACCTCTGAGGTACCGGGTCTGATTCCTGGTCGGTCCCGGTGTAACATCTGTGGTTGCTTCCCATGTGTCAGTGTTTCCAAACAATAGGCAGCTAGAGAGACCATGACTTTTCAATAGGGGGATACACAGAAAAACTTGTCAATCTATCTTTTAGCGTTCCCAAACAATGAGGGGAAACACTCAAAAATAGAAACACTCAAAAACATTACACCGGCACACTCATGTGATAGAGTGGGCAACTCTCTTAGACAACGTAGGTTTCCTCTGGGGTCTCCGGTTTCCTCCTACTCACATTACGATCACCCAATATTGTCTACAGAGCTAATCATGTCCTTGTTGACGCTCAGCTCTAAACTTTTTTTTAAAAAGTTTATGAAAGTAGATTGTCACACCAGACCTGCCAACCCTAAATTTTGGCGAGTAGTATTTTGAGGGTGTCAAATAGTATTTTTTAGAGGGGGTATGTTTTCATTAAATAATGCTCGTAATGACCTTAAATAAAGCTTATACATTTCGCTGGTGGTTCCCGAATATCTCCCTCGAATTCATCTTCGCTGTCCGTTTCATGAACCCGCCTCATTTTGTCAATTGAACACGGAATCGGCATGCAAACATGACAAAAAACATGAAAAATTTCGCAGCAAAAATTTTCAGTTTGACAGCGCCATCTTGCATCACGTGATATCGAACTGACTGACTCCGGTAAGCGAATGCATACATGTTCAGTCGCAAACTTCACTAGTACGCTGATCGCTCACTCGGGTATATTGGTTTACCCGAGTACATGGAACGGATTCTTCGAACGGAGAAATGACGACGCGGGGAATTATACAGGGTGAAGCGAAAAAAATAAACACATTATTTCAAAAATCGTATTTTAATGATCTAAGATCGTATTATCGGCTTTTCGACAAACATCGTATGAATACGCCAAAATCGTACTTGTTGGCAGCCCTGTCATACAGAGCAATGGAAGTTCAATGCCAGGATGGAGTTAGGATTGAAAATATTTACCTCTGGTGCCATCCTCCAAAGAATCGGACATCGTAGCCGTCCCTGGTGACCTTGATGACCTTGGCTGGCCAGAAGTTGAATCCTCGTTGTTTGGCGTAGACCAGATCATGGGGTGGGGACTGGAAATTTAAATATGAAATCATCAGCGCAAGAACAGTGACCTATTACGAACGCCTTCAGGACGGACAAATGCTGTCCTTAATAAAGAGGTGTCCTGATTAGAGAGATTTTCATCTTCTCAACACTCTCAGACAATTTGGAAAAAAATGGAAATGACAAAGAAAAAAAATGGAAATGATGATGAAAAAAATGATGGAAAAAAAACGGAAATGACAAAGAAAAAAATGGAAATGACAAAGAAAAATGGAAAATGACAAAGAAAAATGGAAATGACAAAGAAAAATGGAAAATGACAAAGAAAAATGGAAATGGGAAAATAAAATTCAGCTGAAATTCCTGTTGTCAAAACACTAAATCAGAAGTAAGCATGGCAGATTCTCAAAACCGTGAAGTCAAATGCAGCGAATATTTTGTGATTTACAGTCATATTTAAGACGAAAGTGTTCCTACTTACACAGGGCTCGCAGAACCAGTCTTTGGGCTTGGCGTTGGACATGAAGTAGCAATCTTTACACAGTCGAATCTCATCAAGCTGAAAATGAAAATAGATCAATAAATGTTTTCAATTTTCTCTTCTTATTTCTAACCATTTCATCAGTATCAATACACGGGCCTCATGAAACAGAAAATGAATACAAAAGTTTGTTTGTTTTTTTTTAAATTTAAATTTTAAAAAATTCTTCTTATTTCTAACAATTTTATCAGTATCAATATCTGAAGAATAGAGGAAACAGAAAATGAACACAAAAGTTTTAATTTCTAATTTTTTTTAAAATTTAAAATTTAAAAAATTCTCTTTATTTCTAACAATTTTATCAGTATCAATATCTGAAAAATAGAGGAAACAGAAAATGAACACAAAGTTTTAATTTTTTTTAAAATTTAAATTAAAAAAAATTCTTCTTATTTCTAACAATTCTATCAGTATCAATACATCTGAAGAATAGAGGGATATGCAACCTTGCATATCCAAAGCTCTGGGGCTCTGTGGCAGAACACTTGGGGAGAGCTGACTTCATAGGGAAAACGGTCTGACTGTCTACGACCCAGTGATAACCAATGCACGCCATATATTCATTTCCAATTGAATGAATGAAAATAATTTTTTTTTTTTTTTTTTTTTTCCAATTGACCAATCACTACGCTTATTGTGGTGACACGAGTCATCAAGTGAAAATGAATTGATGTCAAAATGTTGTTTACTTGCTACATGAGGAATGAAGTGTTTAAAATCTGAGGGGTTTCTTATTCTGGGGGTGAATTGATTGGTCTAATCTTGCCCTTACACCCACATTAGTTGAGACATATTGTTGCATACTCACATCGTACATGCACTCCTTCACCATGGACCTGGCCAACTCTGTCATCTGGTTTGTTTCTGTAGAGAAAATAACAATAGAGAAGAGAGTAACACGCATGATCTTATAACATGTGAAGAGCAAGCTCTGGTGAACTCGCACATCTGTATGTCCCAGCAGACGATTTTTAAATACATGATGTCCCACACCCGCACTTCAGTGGCGCCGGTGTGAATAAATCGACTTGTGTGAATGGTCAATGGCTCATGACGTCATGAAATAATTGCGTCACGAGGAAGGAAACAATGGGATTCACGTCCGACGTCGTAATTGTGGGTGCATACAGTGGAACCCCCCCCTATTCCCTTAACGGACACCTCTCTATTCCCTCAACGGACACCTCTCTATTAAGGTCACTAGTTTTGATCCTAAATTGGCCGTTTCCATTAAATTTCACCTCTCTAATCAGGACACCTCTCTATTAAGGACACTAGTTTTGATCCAAAATTGGCCGTTTCCATTAAATTTCACCTCTCTAATCAGGACACCTCTCTATTAAGGACACTGGTTTTGATCCCAAATTGGCCGTTTCCATTCAATTTGACCCACAAATCAGGACACCTGTATAAAGGAAAACCTCTCTATCAAGCACACTAGCTTTGATCCCAAATCGGCTATTTCCATTGAATTTACCCCACAAATCAGGACAGGTCTTTACTAAGGACAGCATATGACAGTCCAAGGGGTGTCCTTAAAGGGAGTTCCTATACTTGTTTATATCATTTCTTACTCACCTCCGTAACACATCATGACATTATGAAGTATCAACCTCGTGTCCGCATAAAACTCCTCCAGATGCGTAAATTCTCTCGCCAGAGTCTTCTCTTCCATTGTATTCAAATCCATGTCTTTGTAAATGAAGGCCATACACTTTAGTTCTTCATCCTTCAGCCCCATGCGATGTAACTCTCGTGTCTGCAATGAGTAGAGCAAGGTATCAGTCTGATGAAGTCGTAATAAAAATATTTTTACGTAGTGTTTTTACCATGTGTGCCTGATCAAAGGACTTGTAGGACGGTGTAGGCCGTACAGGATGTCCCCAAATTAGGTCTTTTTTTTCCTTTTTTTTTTAATGATATGAGCCCCCTGAAGCATTTTTTGACCCCTAACATAATCAAATCTCATCCAAATGGCCTAATTTTATAGTTTTACCCTAAAAATTATGATTTTTCAGGTGTATGTGGTGACATCAGTCACTAACTCTTATTTACGACGTCGCTGTTCAGGCAAATTTGCACGATGAAATGTCCCCAAATTAAGCTAAAAAGCAAAAAAACATGTCCCCAAAATAGGCTAAAAAAATACAGGGTCTCCACGTAACTGAAAGGCCTGAGGAGGAACCAGTAGGTGCTCACTTGAAATCAACCAGTAGGGAACCAAGTGACTCGGCCTGGAGTCAGAGTGGAACCCACGACCTCTTGAACATGAGGCCGACTCCCTTCCACTGCGCTACCGATGCCCCAAGATGTCACACAGGGCTTCAGTGTTCCCACAAGGCCATTTGTCAGGGCAGCCCACCCTACCTTGGCAGAGCCACCCTAACCTTGGTAGAGCCACCCTACCTTGCTCTAGAATTTAATAAAGGGTTTCATAGGGCCACCCAACCTTAAATTGCTGGCCACCCTACCTTGTATTGCGCACTGGCAAAACTTCTTGATTATCATGGGTGCCAATCCTGGTGCTTGCCCTCATCCAGTTGGGCCCCAAACCATGCAGTTCCAGTGTTCTCCACAAGGCCATTTGTCCAGGCAGCCCACCCTAGCTTGCCAGCTTATCACCCCACCTTGGAACAGCCACCGTACCTCAAATTGCTGGCCACCCTACCTTGTGTTGCACACTGGCCAAACTTCTAGAATATGAACCTGGATACCACCCTATCTTGATCAACCCCTGTGGAGAACTCGGGGCCTTCCCTCTACTTCTAGCAGACAGTTGGGGTGCCAAGCAGATTCAGGGGAACCAGAAAACTGCCAGGCTGCCCCAGGCCACTTTAGAAAGTCATGCCGAAACATCCAGAAATACAATCGGGGGGGAGGGGGGGGGGGGCTCCTCAGGAACTTACCCAGGCCTTGTGCATGGGTGCAAAGTTTCGTGAATAGATCAAGAAATTCCGACATAACAGCACCTGTTCACATCTTTTGGGTAGAATCTGAACAATTTCTTGCCATTTTCAAGGCGGGAAAACTGATACCAATTGCCCGCTTAAGTTTAACTGCCGAATTTTTTTCTAATTTTCATGACCTGTTCAACCTGGAGACTACAGCGTGAACAGGGAGGAGTGAGATTCATGGAAACCGCCATAGAAACGATCACCTCCACGCCATCTATCAGTGGGCGGGAAAACTACAGAGCAGACGATCTTCTCAATGAAACTCAATAATCTCAATGGTGAATAACGCATCGGCGATCATTGCAGTTTGGCGAGGGTGGCAGTTAAAGGGTTAAGAAATGAAAAAATTCAAAATATCTCCAGAGTCCGGGACGGTACCTTTTCTTTGAGTCTGACGATGGTGAAGCTCAGAAGGCGATTTAACTCTCGACGTGGAATCTTACTCTTCTTCTTGTAAGTCTGAATGAAGAAGAAGAAAGTTTAGAGATTTTTCTGAAAAGGCCAACGACAACATTTGCGTGACGTCTTGTACTAAAACGAGTTGATAAGGTCAAAAGCATTGATACATTTTGTCCAAAATAGTGCGTAACATGTGTAGTGACGTAGAGGAGTAAAATTGGCCTAATAGCATTCCGCGACGTTACTATTTATAGCTCACAAGGTCATTTGAATAAGATATTGATGACGTTTTAGTCACGTGACAGTCGGACATCGACACTTATTTCTACGCATTTGAGCTTATTTCAAAGTCAATTATCTTTGACCCTGCATTGTTTTTAGCATGAATGATACAATAGAGTCAGAGAGAGAAATATTCAGAACAATTATGTAGTATTTCCAACACTCGGACATGTGCCAGACTGAATCTAACTGCCCTAGTTAGAAAGCCTGAATCCATTACGATACCGCATGTTTGTCCGACATTGCCTGTAATTCAGCGATGGGGAAATAGAGGGCAGCAGCTGCAGTGACCTCATTATCGCGGAATGCTATTCCAAAATTGGGTTAATACAGAGAGGCATACATCTTTCTCTTTCAGCTGTAAAATTAAGCCTTTTTAAGCGAGGGAAAAAACGGACATCCTCTGAAAATCGGAAATGTCTAATCTCTCTCTCGCGAAAGAAAACACAGAGGAAACTTAGAGGAAAAAGGCCCACTCAAGGAGTGCTGCACGGGGACCGAAGGTCTTGGCTTGGCCTTCACCACGTCTGTCGACACTGATGATATGCAACTAAAGATCATAAAGGAGAAGAAAGAGGAAAGAAAATAGCATCAATCCCAGAATGCATCATGTATTGAGCCCGAAACGTTGACGTATCCAGGTGGCCAAGTCCCGTTTTCAATGAGTCAAAACAAGTTAAAAGCAAAATTTTATAAATTTTTTGCTTTTTTAGTTTTGACACCCTCCCCCCCTTTTCTTCAGGTATTTTAATTTTTTACTCCTTTTAAAAATTTTCACAAGTAAAAATTCCAAAAATCCCATCCCCTTTTCACTTTCTGCAAAAAATATCCCCCCTTTCAATATTTTTCCCTGTCAATAGGAGCAAGCAGTCGACCCAATTGCTTAGCAAGCAGTCGGCCCAATTGCCTATCATCAGAGGCAGAGGGAGTTACCCAGAGTAACCCCAGGAGCAGGCAGTTCAAACAAATTTCGTCACTAATGCTGGCGTTAACTTAACTAACTTGATATTACAGTGGAACCTCCCTTAGCGGACACCTCTCTGTTAAGGACAACCTCTCTATTAAGGACACTAGTTTTGATCCCAAATTGTTTTTTTCCATTCAATTTGACCTCTCTAATCAGGACACCTCTCTATTAAGGACAGCACTTGTCAGTCCCGAGGGTGTCCTTAATAGAGAGGTTCTACTGTATATCCTTCAGTTAACCCCTTTAGATTTAACACCAGGTTAAGTTAAGTCACGACAGACCTGTGCCTTTTTTTGTAGAAGAACCACAAACAACTAAAACATGTAATAATATTAAACAACAAACATGCAGTAGGCCCAGCTGTGCGAGCGGGTGGCTCCTTTTTTATACAATTCTACTGACACATCATCCAGCCCTAATGCAATACTCCCCATGTACATGTGCAAACAAACATGTACATACATGTAGGGTAGAATGGGGTAATTGTATCCCCAGTTACATGTAGGGCAGAATGGGGTAATTGTATCCCCAGTTACATGTAGGGCAGAATGGGGTAATTGTATCCCCAGTTACATGTAGGGCAGAATGGGGTAATTGTAGCCCCAGTTACATGTAGGGCAGAATGGGGTAATTGTAGCCCCAGTTACATGTAGGGCAGAATGGGGTAATTGCAGCCCCAGTTTATTTCTAGCCCCTGCATTATTGTTAGATGCATGGGGATATCAATCAATATCATAGGCAGGGGCAGGCCTCTCAAATGCACTCTGGCTTCACCCTCTAGGGTGTGCCCAAATTGACTGGTGCCCAAATTACAGTACTTTTAAAATATGCCCAAGTTAAGGTGAAAATGAGAAAAAATTAAAGAAATACAGGATTTCACATGTTTAGAGGCTATAACAGTGTAAGAGTATTCCATCTGGCTTCATAATCATATGGAATCATTTTTTTTAAATAATTTTATGATTTACTCACCTATGAATGGATTTTTCAAGGACACAGGTGTGCCCAAATTCAAAATGAAAAATAGAGGGTGTTAACGAAGTCTGTGCAATCGAAAGGCCTGAGGGGCTACAATTAAACTGGGGTTACAATTACCCCATTCTACCTTAAATTATCCATTACAGTAATATTCTTCATGCAGCACTGGACAACAATACATGTACATAAATTATCAAAAACTTTTTTCAATGTGCTTCCGCCGAGGTATGTTTTCAAAACCCCGCAATTTTGTAAACAGAACTTTCCTCAATTTAAGATTTAATTTGCTCCTAACTCCCACACACATAGGGCTTTGATGAGAATTTAATTGGATAGGGAGTAAAAGCATTTGAAAAAAACATTCTCCTTGATGGTTGACCAAATTTAGCAACATTTTCGCTAGAACTTGAAATTCGAAAGCCATTAGAACTCTTAGTGAATGCCCATTTAGGCGTTTAAAACCTAGGAGATTGTTCTGCCAAAAACAAAGATTTGACTCCCATCCTTGAAATTGACATTCACTTTGTTGTGAAATAGCTCCAAGGAGATGGTAGCTGTGATCAAGACTTAAGTAGGTAAATGATTCATCAAGTGCTCTTTTTGACCCCTTCATGGTCCCAGACCTCGTCATCAAAACTGACTCACAATTCCCGTAAGTTTTCCATCAGGACCGAAATCATGAAAATAACTGAAGGTCTCAAAGAAACCTTCTGTCCTCAACCTTGAGGTGAGACAACCCCCTTTGAATCAATTGACGGAGGAACATTTAAGGACCAGTTTTTATAGTACCAGAAAAGAGCAAGCCCGCCCTTGATCTTATTCTTATCAAGACTTATAAAATTTAAAATGTACGAAATGACAGAAATGAAAAGGCCAGGGGCCATTGTGCTCACCATATAGATATTTGGGAGTTAAGAATCATGCTACATGTATAATATACAAGTATAGGTCAAATCGAAATCAGTGTGACGTTTGATGTATCCCCTGGTGGCCAAGTTGTGAATCATAATGGACCGAAATTCGGTGTTGCACTTGGAGATTATCTGACCTAGAGGGTTTCAAGTTCATAGCCCTTGCGGTTAAGAAATGTGCCACTGTTTTTGGAACAGGATACAGACGACGACGGACACTGCGGTATTGTATAGACTCCCCTACGGTGAGCCAAAACGGTTCATGCAGATGCGAAGGATGTACCTTGTTTTCCTGAGGGTTGTTAGAAGGACAGACCAAAGGAAGAGATCGCTTTAGTGGGAAGATGGAGGGAAGCAGAACAGAGAAGCTGTTACATTGTATGAAACCTGGGCCTTGTTGTTTAACCCTATAACACCTGGAGGCGCCCTATGATGCCCGCCGCCGATCCCCCTGGAGGCGCCCTATGACGCCCGCACAGCCATATTCAAATTTCGCGCGCTTAGCTACCGATCTCCTTCAGAGCGCCGCCTATTATTAATCTATGAAACTTAAGCTTTCAAATGCCCGGATGAACAATGGTGGTTGCTGTAGAAGTTTTTGAGATATTTGACGATTAAGTTTTTGTTTCTCTTCAAGCCAGTAAATTCAGGTTGGACATTTGAATTACTGAAATGGATCGTTTGTTTGATTCCGATTTGGATGTCCCCTATCTAATAGGGAATTTCATCTTCTTTTAAATAAACGGGACTTATAATATATTATTTGGAAGTTCACCTATGTCATTTTGTAAAAAACTGGACCCATCGCAAAAAATGTGATTTCCAGGTAAAATCACGTCGGGGCCTAGTGGAATAAGCACTTGCGCTGGCAGTGGCTCTAGGTGTTATAGGGTTAAGGCACCATTGACTCTCAGCGGTGCTTAAAGTGCTGCTATCTTAGAAGTGACTTAGTTTGGGTTGTTTAAAGCTCAACTTTCTGTAAGTTGAGCTGACCCCAACTCACTGACAAGAGTCAGACTTGAAGAGCATAAATTTCAGGGTGCAACACGCACCAAGGTTTAGGGATCGAATTTATCGAAGACAATTACCTCTGATGCCCTGCCCTATAGCTGCGATGGCCTTCATATTACAGTAGAACCTCCCTTAGCGGACACCTCTCTATTAAGGACAACCTCAGTATTAAGGACACTAGTTTTGGTCCCAAATTGGTTCTTTCCATTCAATTTGACCTCTCTAATCAGGAGACCTCTCTATTAAGGACAACACTTGTCAGTCCCGAGGGTGTCCTTAGTAGAGAGGTTCTACTGTACTTCCATCACGAAGACATCTCTGTCTTCATTGATTCCCAAGTATGCCCTCTTTCACAAAAGGAACAAAAGTGCCCTTTTTTCGGCAAAAAATTGCTGTGCCCTAAAAAGCGATTTTCTAAGCCTGAGGTTTCTTCCTCTTCAGAATTTGCTCTGCACTTTGAGGTATTATTCCCCAGGGAGTATTCCCCCTCCTAGCGGGATGAGCATATGTGACCCGTCACAGCAAAACCAGGCACATGTCGCTCTGAGCTTGGCAGGTAGAGACGGACTGTTTGTTCATTTCACTATTGTCTGCCTGTTGTGAAATTTGACGACATCAATTCCTTCCATTATCTCCTGATGTCATCTAGGCTCATCTTCTGTACGCCTGGTTTTACTAGAACGGGTCACATGTCAAATGTGTCACAACAGACCTCTGCATTTCCGTTTGTTCATGACAATGAGGTATCAATTTCTTAGCCTAAAAACATCCAATTTTAAACATTTTAGGCATCATTTTGATTGGAAAAAATCTAAAGGAATTTCATACTCGCCAAGAGTATAAAACTAAAAGTTGCAATTTTTTATTTTTCTCGAACTGCAAATTGCAAAAAATCAGGAGGCACAAATATTTTGTGGCTGACAGTAGTGAAGTGAGTGAAAGCCTTTTTCTACTTTCTGTTTTAATGTGTCACCCACCTTGCAGAATTCACAATAGTAGTGAGGTTCGTCCGTGTCGTGGTCGATGCAGTCTGCGTGGAACACGCGCCAACAGTCCTTGCACTTGACAACCTCACCAGGGTTGTGACACTCAAAACAATACCAATCATGACTTCCCCTCTCCTGCCAAAATAAATTGAAAAAGTTAAAATGCATGAAACAGTCCAAGATACTCAGGGCTGCTTACCCTCTAATAATTTTTCCTGTAATATTGCTGAAATTTTCCTGTATTTTGCCATAAGTTCCTGTAGTATCATGACATAGTGTAAATTTCAAAACAGGCACACCAAAGCTGTTGGCCGCCACCATTATTCTATGCAAGGTAGTCTCGCACAGCAGCTGTACACATGTGATACAAGTTTCCAGATCCTCAAAATAGGGTGATAACTACGATCGGTGTCGTGGTGCGCGAGACTAATCAGTATATTGCGAACTGAATAAAGAAAAACTCTCCTTGGCAACGGGCGTGGGAACTTCTAATATCGGGCCTGCCAGGATCAGATATCGGGTTTAAAGGCTAAGAAACTAAATGAAACTAGAAATTTGAATGTTTATTTCAAGAATTAAACCGTATACAAACATTCTACAACGTATTTTTAAGTTGAACAAAAACGTATTTTCAGCACTGTAAAGGCCGTACCATAACGGTAAAAACCGTATTCCGTAAAGTCGGGAATTCAGTCGTACCAAAATACGGCCATTCCGTACAGGTACGCAGCCCTGGATACTGTAAGTGTAACAGAAAAAGAGAGCTCTCAGTCTCAAAGTCAAAAATCTTTGGATTTGTATCAATACATGAAGCAAACACTCTTCATTTCGTTCTCCCAGGATTCCTGGAAGTTTTTAATTGGGAAGATTTCTTTCTCTTGTTCCAGCTACACACTGCCACCATTTACCCTTTCTGTGAGCGACTGCTGAAATCGCCAGTTACAGACCCCCCTGCAATATTGCATGGCCGGTTTTGCACGGTGCCGTTTTAGACCGATCGTTCTGCAATCTATATTCATTCTACGTAACTAATTTGCTAGATCAGAGCTAACAGAATGTACAATGTAGTATGGGTAACAGGCTTTCCCCACCTGGTGGATGATGTCACACTCTCAGCAGACGATAAAAGCCTGGTGGCTGGTCATTTCACACTCAGCACAGGGCGTGCAATTACAATGAATGCCCAGCACCAAAAGGGTTAACTCGAATTGAAAGGTTCACAATACAAGCACACAGACGAATGATGTAGCTTACAAATACTCTTACATTACAATCCGTGAGGTCAGGGACTTTAAAGCCTTCCTGCTTGATTCCGACCTTTGACCCCTTGTTTCCAATGATCTCGTACGAATGAATCAAGCCATCCTTGACGGCTTCTTTCAGATGGTCATCGAGTTCACTCGGCTTCATCCCATGCTCCCTACCGACAAACTTGGCGAGTCGCTCATGGTTTGGAATCTGTTTCTGTTGCCGGACGTAGTTGACGGCTTCCCAGAGCTGCACTACAACCTTGGGAGGGGCTAAGCGCCGCTTATAGAACTTCATTTTGCCTGCAAATAAGAAGACAGCGGAACCTCCCTTAGCGGACACCTCTCTATCGGCATGACAAATGGCTTCCATCTCATCTGCATTGGCCTATATAGGCATTCAACAATTACTGACTGTGTTCTTGACCTACTGACCTATCTGGTGAGATTAGGCACCAACATTCAGGATACACAATGTATACATGATGCATTGTATGTACAGGCCAGTGCATGAATAGTGGGAATGCCCCAAAAATGGCTTCATTCCAAAATAAATCAGGCCTGCGAACCACCTACTTTCGCATAGAATCTCTCAAAATTGAGCGGAAAGATCATGATCAAACTTTGTTAACTTTGTGCAGAAGGAAGGATAGAACAATGTGACATATAGCAATCGATAATTGTTCACCATCTTACCTGGTAATTTAGCTAAAATGTGAGATTTTCGCAGCAGTTTGCGAAGCTGAAATTACTACTTGCGTGCTACGTCACGCCACATAATTTGCCGCGTCATCACAACGTGCGTTGCTTTGTACACAGAAAAGCGTGACGTTCTTCGCATCCGGCAAATAATTCCTGCAGTTTCTTTGATTTTTGGTTAAGATTTTCTCCAAAAATGCCGCGTTTGGTGGAATGTGTTCCGAATTTCTCGGAAGGACAGCACAAAGAGGTAGATATATTGATGTTCCCACCCTACGAATAACCCGTTTAATGATCACTTTGTAGCTTAATGCAATTTTCACCACTTGAAAACAGCTGTTTCCGGAAATCATTCAACCGTGAAGTCTGTCAAATTATTCCATGTGACACCTGTGTACCATGAACAGTACATTGTAATGCATGTCATGCTTGTGTGCCTTCAAACAACAGTATGTAGTCACTCTGTACTGATAATGGATTTATGCAGTTGAGTTGGTTCAAGTCAAAGTGTGTCTCACTCAGTCACTGTCAGAAGTGCATTCTGAGGGGTCCACCTAATGTGCGTCCGGAACTCTGTTTGCGCGTTGTCCGGAGCGCGTCCGGAAGAGAAAGTGCGCGTCCGGAACAATTTCCTATGTAAATATGAACCTATTGTTGCATTAGATGGCTTAAATAGCATTTTAATTCCATGTAGAGAAAATAAAATTGAAAAAAATCTTTTTGGTGACTTTGTATTTTACAATTTTCAGCGAGGTGGTTAATTACTAATGCCATAATCATATCCCAACTTCCTTACGCGCCTTCTCCTGTTGTGGTCGTCTAAGTCGGTATGAGTTTGTCTTTGCGTGCCGTGGGATAAGGGGCAATAGCAATTATTGTGAAGCCAATTTGCGCTTTTAGGGGGGAGGGGAGGGGATCGAGGGGGAAGGGGGAAGGGGGTCAACAAAATTCAGTGCGGTTTTAAGAGCTTCAACTAAAGATGAGCTTAATGATTATTTTCCTGGGTATATATCTTATTCATTAAAATAAAAATGCCAGTTTTTCTACCATTCGACAGAGTGGGCCCGGGAGGGGGGGGACTTATTTTTTAGATTAATTTCTAATTGGCTACACTTAAATTTAGCTATGGCTTATTATCAAAGGATCTAGTGATGACAGTGGATTTAAGGATACACTCGCATCAAAGAAGTAATACAATTTTCACTTATTTTTCTCACAAAATATATTTTTGGGGGTTTGGGGGACTCATCCCCCAATGTACTGGCTAAATATGTCAGAAGGACGGGGGTTTGGGGGGCTCCCCGGGTCCCCCATGTCAAACAGTTGTGTGAGTTCACTAGAGATTGCTCTTTACATATTAATGTGAACACATCTCACTAATTGACACTTTGACTGCATTGTGATTTTCAATAACATATTTGATTCTGATTTTTTGTGAAATTAACAATGATAAGACACTCTGACGGCATTCCATGTGCTGAGACACCAGATACCAGTCTAATCCATTACAACACGGCTACTATCGAAATTCTGCAACTGCAACAACAATTGGTTGAGGAGAAACGTCAGTAAACTGGGATTTGATGGCTGTGTAACACCCAAATCACCCCGCTGAAAATTGTAAAATACAAAGTCACCAAGGAGATTTTTTCCAATTTTATTTTCTCTACATGGAATTAAAATGCTATTTAAGCCATCTAATGCAACATTAAGTTCATATTTACATAGGAAATTGTTCCGGACGTGCACTTTCTCTTCCGGACGCGCTCCGGACGCACAAATTGTTCCGGACGCGCATTAGGTAGACCGATTCTGAGAGCTGACCTATCATGATATAATCATGTAATGTATATGTACCACCTGAGCTGAGGAAACAGGCCTGGACACAGGGTGGGGGAACCAAACATTAACCCCTTATTTCCATCTCCTAAGAACTCAGCTGTCTGAGATGTATATTGTATGTTGTAGTCTCTCTTTCAACTCCAGGAGGATATCTGCATGTACATCACAAGCCCTTGGTTAACAGTTTTGTCGGTTTGTCTTGAGGTCTGTTGGGGGCAAACACAAACAATGCTAGCTTGTCAAATCACATAATTCATCGAGGGGGGATTTCTTTGCTATATCAAATCAATTTGGTGTGGCCTTATAAAGAATATGGTCGCTATTTATATAATTATAACGCTCTCTCGATCAATTTTATTTCTATACTCAATGCTTTCATTCATAGCATTCCGCAATGATGAGGTCACTGCAGCTGTTGCCCTCTATTTCCCCATCGCTGAATTACAGGCAATGTCGGACAAACATGCGGTTTCGTAATGGAGTCAGGCTTTCTAACTAGGGCAGTTAGATTCAATCTGGCACATGTCCGAGTGTTGGAAATACTACATACATGACATAATTGTTCTGACTATTTCTCTCTCTGACTCTATGGTATCATTCATGCTAAAAACAACTCAGGGTCAAAGATAATTGACTTTGAAATAAGCTCAAATGTGTCGAAATTAGTGTCGATGTCCGACTGTCACGTGACTAAAACGTCATCAATATCTTATGCAAATGACCTTGTGAGCTATAAATAGTAACTTTGCGGAATGCTATTCAATGGTTGGTCAGTGTTTGTAGCAATGGATGTGATAATGACCAGACATTTTAGTATGTACAGTGGAATCTCTTTTAGTGGACACCTCTGTTGGCAGGACAACCTCTCTATTAAGGACACTGATTTTGGTCCCATATTGGTACTTTCTTATTCAAATTCAATTCTGCCGTGGTAAGCTGGACACCTTTATTTAAGTATTAAGGACAGCAATTCTCAGTCCCAAGGAAGTCCTCAGAGAGGTTCCACTGTCTATATCCAATTATGCCTGAAGTAATATGCCCCGATGGATCGAGTGAACCATGAAACCATGCTCCCTGGTGTGGCACTTTCTTTTTTTTTAAAAAAGGAAAATTAAAAAAAAAAAAGAAAGTGTCACACCTGGAGCATGCACTACAATGTAGTGCATTGACCTGCATGACAAGGTGCCCGCAATCTAGTGATTTTTGTTGCTGCGACCTGCAATACTGGCACCTTGTCACTGTACAGTCATCCTGCATGTTAACCCTCACTGTGCTTAGCGTGAACCGACCAGTCGCCATGGTTTTATTGTCTTCGGTAACGTCATCCATCAGGAAACCGGCGGTCACACAAATTTGGGGAGGGTATGAAACCGCCCAATTTCAGTGGTCACGCATTATGAAAGGGTTAACACCATTGGCAAGATTTCTTGGCCGAGGGCTTGTGTAGTGGGCAGTCCTGTACAACACATCGTTTCTTTCTTCTTTGCATTCTTCTCTGAGACAGTCAACCCTGTTCATCAGATGAACTCAGTTGTCCTCCGCAAGACCGCCCTGTCTCTGTGCAGTTGATCCTGCATGTTGACACCATTTGGCAAGATTTCTTGGCCGAGGGCTTATGCAGTGGACAGTCCTGTACAACACATCGTTTCTTTCTTCTTTGCATTCACTTCTCTTAGATAGTCAACCCTGTTCATTAGATGACCTCAGTTGTCCTCTGCAAGACCGCCCTGTCTCTATGGCTATGCAGTTGATCCTGCATGTTGACGCCATTTGTCCAGATTACTTCAATTCTTGGCCAAGTTGACAGCGTTTTTCTGTACTAAGGCAGCTTATCCCAATATACAGCAACTCACTGCTTGTCCGCATTGATCAATCCGTGATTATTAATTCACGCCATGTGTATTGTCCCATGATCACATTGACTGGTAGTCATTGACGACCAGGCTGGATTTTGTAAACATTGACACTTTCATCCAATGATGATGTCAGTTATTTCACTTTCATGATACTAAAGCTGAGTGCACACGGGCAACAAAATGACAGCAAAACTGAAAACATTTGTTTACAGTTGTTTTCGAAATGTTTTGCGTCTTTGTCGTGTTTGTTTCAATCACCCGCACACGGGAGACAAAATGACACGGTCACGTCACAGGTCACGTCAAAAACAAGGGGTAACCATGGTAGAGCCATACGTCACACCCGCGGTCACACCCGCGTATTCCAAGATGGCGGCCGCCATGCATAACAACCGCCTCACAATTCTAGCATTTCTGCTCGTTCTTCGTAACCGCCGATGATGACGCAAAAAATGTTTTACGTTTCGTTGTAGTCATCTGCAAACGGGCGACGTTTTGACGAAAAACATTTTGACTAGGTCAAAAATATATTGCATGTTTAATATTCGAAAACTGTTTCAAAAACAAATGTTTTCGAAAAACGTTTGTTTTTATCGCCCGCAGACGGGCAACAAATTGTGAAAAAATATTTGAAAACAAATGTTTTCAGGTTTTTTTGTCATTTTGTCGCCCGTGTGGGCTTAGCTTAAAAGTCAAGCTTGTGACAGTAGAGAGGTTTATATTTCCTTTAAAGGGTAACTCCTGTCAAATTTCACCATATAATGTTTTAGCTGTTTTTGACAAATGACTACGTCACTTTCTCATAAATCGGTAAGGTTTCCGAATCGAAATGCACATTTTCTAGAAATTGATGGTTTAATCCCGCCCGGACGGCTCGCTTCGATGCCATTTTCGTTGATGACGTCACAACATGAACATTTTCGCGGTCGCAGTGGTTTACATTCAGCGATTTTATAATAAATCTAATCAAAAATGGAAAATTTGAGCTTTACATTTGTGATCAACAATTAAAAACGGACGTATTTCCGCAAAGTTGTAAATCACATCATAGTATCACTTTAATTATGAAGTGCTTAAATCCTCCCCGCAATAATTCTATCTTGCACTGACCTGAGGCGACCTGTCAGTTTTCTAGTGCCCCTGCTTCAGCCTGTCACCCCAGCGACCTGCTTATGGTAGATTGAGAGCCCTACAGAGGTACTACATTTCCTTTAAGAATCATGCAGTGCTATACAGTCGAACCTCTCTATTAAGGACACCCTCGGGACTGACAAGTGCTGTCCTTAATGGAGAGGTGTCCTGATTAGAGAGGTCAAATTGAATGGAAAAAACCAATTTGGGATCAAAACTAGTGTCCTTAATAGAGAGGTTGTCCTTAACAGAGAGGTGTCCGCTAAGGGAGGTTCCACTGTACAGTAAAACCTCTCTATTAAGGATACTCTCAGATCTGACAAGTGCTGTCCTTAATAGAGAGGTGTCCTGATTAGAGAGGTCAAATTGAATGGAAAAAAAACAATTTGGGATCAAAACTAGTGTCCTTAATAGAGAGGTTGTCCTTAACAGAGAGGTGTCCGCTAAGGGAGGTTCCACTGTACAGTAAAACCTCTCTATTAAGGATACTCTCAGATCTGACAAGTGCTGTCCTTAATAGAGAGGTGTCCTGATTAGAGAGGTCAAATTGAATGGAAAAAACCAATTTGGGATCAAAACTAGTGTCTTTAATAGAGAGGTTGTCCTTAATAGAGAGGTGTCCGCTAAGGGAGGTTCCACTGTACCTCCCGCAAGGACGATTTCTGCTGCCCTGAAAGCTGGAAAGAGATCACTTTTCCATTGATAAAATCAGCCATCGCTAGGTTTTTTATTTGACATAAATTGCAGAGATTTTTATTGCAGGCAACTGCGATGATCTGCACAAGTCAAGATCGTTTTGTCAAACAGTTTACAAACTTTCCCCTCGTTGATAAAAGATCTTGAAAAAAAAAATCCTGACAACAGGCCAGAGTCCTCTATTAAAACATGTGTACATTACGTGTACATTGTTGTGCATAGGTTTTGGTGAAAAAAGTACTCATTGGACCAATCAATCTGCACAAAATTTTATACGTGTCAAGAAGAACCATTTGCCAATAGCATAATAAAGTTTAAAAAAATTCCAATACCGATTGCCTGAGAAAAAAAGATTTCCGTACACCATATCCATCAAAACGTCACTGGCGCATTGATATGGCCCTGTCAAAGTACAAGTTCTAAACTGACCAGTGAGACCACATTTTCTTAAATATATTATCAAAAAGCATATTTCTGTGATGGCCTGACTCTGTAGATTAAGAATCAACCACAGATTGAGAATTAATTCCACTTTGGTCCATCCCAGCCATGTATTTACCACAACTTGACATTTTGATAAGCTCTATGTGACTGTGCCACACTTCCGGTCGTGGATGAATACAGGTCTCTGCCCAACAGGTTATTTTGGTACTATTTCAACACCTACAGTGGAACCTCCCTTAGCGGACACCTCTCTATTAAGGACACCCTCTCTATTAAGGACACTAGTTCTGATCCCAAATTGGTTGTTTCAATTCAATTTGACCTCTCTAATCAGGACACCTCTCAATTAAGGACAGCACTTGTCAGATCTGAGAGTATCCTTAATAGAGAGGTTTTACTGTATTTTCAAGACAGAGCCTGCTATGTAGGCATTATCTAGAGCTGGTCTCAAACCCGTACAAATGCTCTTTATGAATATAAAACCATGAGCTGGTATATTCATTTTACCTCAGCCTGTCTGGCGATGAATGTCTGCGTGTTTGAAAGCCATCCACTTGGGCCCATCGCGACCCCATACTGTTCCATTCTGCAGACCATGAATTATCAATCCACGGGATACAGGTTTCTTTTCTTGATGAAAATACAAGTGCAATTCCAAGCCTTTCGATAACATCATTTTCACACCGCTATACGGTGTAGGAAATTTGGCATGTCCCCAAATTGGGCCCTGAAAAAATGTCCCCAAAATAGAAAAAAATAAAATAAATAAAAAATATATATTTTTTTTTACGGGGTAATTTGACCCCCTGAATCGTTTTTTGACACCTTTAATGACCAAATCTCATCCTAAATGGCCTAATTTGATACTTTTCATCCTAAAATTATGAGTTTTCAGGTGCATGTGACAATGTCAGTCAATAAGGACGTCGATGTTCAGGCGAATTGGCACGACGAAATGTCCCCAAATTAAGCTAAAAAGAAAAAAAAACATGTCCCCAAAATAGGCTAAAAAAATACAGGGTCGTAGAGGTCTCCATGTAATTGAAACGCCCGAATTCACTTGATGAATTTTGAAAACATGAATCGACTCGATTAGAGAAAAGTACAGTTGAACCTCTCTATAAAGGACACCCTCAGGACTGCTGTCCTTAATGGAGAGGTGTCCTGACTAGAGAGGTCAAATTGAATGGAAACAACAAATTTGGGACCAAAACTGGTGTCCTCTGGAGAGGGTGTCCTTGATAGAGAGGTGTCCGCTTAGAGAGGTTCTGCAGTACTGACACGCTAAAGTACCTTACAAACAAGAAATTTGTGTTGCTGCGACATGCAATAATTATCGCAATTGTCAAACTCCTCTCTGTTGCTGTCGTTGCATTTTCTACAACAAAATTGCACCAGGGCTGCAACCTGCAAATTTCAATATTTAAAAAAAGATATTTTTCAAGCCAACTTTTTATAACAGGATAATCTGGATATTCATTATTTATGGCTTTATATGCAGTGAACTTTATTTTTTGAATGCCCAATATTTTTGGTTGTGTATTTCAGGTGATTGAAGCGATAGCGAATGCTATCGTTGGTACCGATGGATGTACCCTTCTCGATGTAGATCCTGGCGTATCCACCAACAGAACCGTCTACACCTTCGTAGGGTCACCCGAAACTGTGGTAGAGGGCGCTCTGAATGCAGCCAGGGTCGCGTCACAGGTGATCGACATGACCAGGCATCATGGTAGGTCGAGGATGATGTGCAGGCCTCTCAATTACATGATTCTTACACCGTATAACGGTGTAGGCCGTACAGGATGTCCCCAAATTAGGTCTTTTTTTTTCTTTTTTTTTTTTTTTTTAAATAATATGACCCCCTGAAGCGTTTTTTGACCGCTAACATAACCAAATCTCATCCAAATAGCCTAATTTTATAGTTTTACCCTAAAATTATGATTTTTCAGGTGTATGTGGTGATATCAGTCACTAACTTTGATCTATGACGTCGCTGTTCAGGCAAATTGAATGAAATTGGCGCGATGAAATGTCCCCAAATTAAGCTAAAAAGCAAAAAAACATGTCCCCCAAAATAGTTTAAAAAATACAGGGTGCAGAGGTCTCCACGTATTTGAAAGGCCTGGATGTGAGTTCATCGCATCATACCAACCACAATCCACCAACTAGCAATGGCCAACTTTGGGAACGAGTTTACAATCCCCGATCACACCCCAAAAAAAGGTCATCGGTTGACTAACGAAGCACCACTGTTCAATGGATTTATAGTTGAATGCAATCAAACTACGTCATTTCCGATCGGGGATTCTAAAGTTTAGCCCAACTTTGCTTAGAGAAATCCGCACCATCCCCAAGGCTTTAAAAGGACTCTCCCTAGCCTGTCTGACAGGCCTTTCAATTACATGGAGACCTCTACACCCTGTATTTTTTAGCCTATTTTGGGAACATGTTTTTTTTTCTTTTTAGCTTAATTTGGGGATATTTCGTCGTGCCAATTTGCCTGAACATCGACGTCCTTATTGACTGACATTGTCACATGCACCTGAAAACTCATAATTTTAGGATGAAAAGTATCAAATTGACCATTTTGGATGAGATTTGGTCATTTAAGGTGTCAAAAAACGCTTCAGGGGTCAAATTACCCCTTCAAAAAATTTTTTTTTTTTTTTTTTTTTTCTATTTTGGGGACATTTTTTCAGGGCCTAATTTGGGGACATGCCGAATTTCCTACACCGTATAGCGGTGTGAAAATGATGTAATCGAAAGGCCTGTCTGGTTCGGTGGGGCTGATACCTGGGGGTACGATACACCATTTCCCTTGCACAAGTGTGTTTATCTGCGAGCGACACCAATTCCAATTTTAGTCCCAGACTCTGTTAGCAGGGGTCGCCAGGTGTCTCACACCACCCATCCACGGACTAGCTACGGCCATTGTTGCTTATTCGGTGAGGGGGACATCCCCTGCGGCCACAGGGCTGTAAGGGAATTCTCGATAGCCTTGGTGGTAAGGTGGACTTGATATGTTAAGGTACAACATCAGAGTGCGAGGTTTGTCTGACGACACTTTGAAAGTACAGTAGAACCTCTCTATTAAGGACACCCTCGGGACTGATAAGTGCTGTCCTTGATAGAGAGGTGTCCTGATTAGAGAGGTCAAATTGAATGGAAACAACCAATTTGGGACCAAAGCTAGTGTCCTTAATAGAGAGGTTGTCCTTAATAGAGAAGTGTCCGCTAAGAGAGGTTCTACTGTATGTGTCCTCTTTTCATTCTCAGTGGTCAGTGATGGCATCAAATTCCAGTCATACGTCATTGCGGAACAAAGTTGCTTTGACAAGGTAATCAGAGTTCTCCACTAGCCTTAATGGTCTGGCGGCCTCCTGACCAAAAAAAAAGTTTTTTTGTTTTTTATGACCCAGGGACACCTCTAATCCTCTTCCATTAGCTCCGTTATGTTGAGAGTTCTCCACCAGCCTTAATGGTCTTGCCAAAAAAAAGGGTTTTTTTGTTTTTTAAAATTGATTTTTATGACCCAGGGACACCTCTAATCCACTTCCATTAGCTCCGTTATGTTGAGAGTTCTCCTACAGCCTTAACGGTCTGGCGGCCTCCTGACCAAAAAAAGGGTTTTTTTTGTTTTTTATGACCCAGGGACACCTCTAATCCTCTTCCGTTAGCTCCGTTATGTTGAGAGTTCTCCACCAGCCTTAATGGTCTGGCCAAAAAAAGGGTTTTTTTGTTTTTTAAAATTGATTTTTATGACCCAGGGACACCTCTAATCCACTTCAATTATCTCCATTATGTTGAGAGTTCTCCACCAGCCTTAATGATCTGGCCAAAAAAAGGGTTTTTTTTGTTTTTTAAAATTGATTTTTATGACCCAGGGACACCTCTAATCCTCTTCCGTTAGCTCCATTATGTTGAGAGTTCTCCACCAGCCTTAACGGTCTGGCCAAAAAAAAGTTTTTTTTTGTTTTTTATGACCCAGGGACACCTCTAATCCTCTTCCGTTAGCTCCGTTATGTTGAGAGTTCTCCACCAGCCTTAACGGTCTGGCCAAAAAAAAGGGTTTTTTTGTTTTTTAAAATTGATTTTTATGACCCAGGGACACCTCTAATCCACTTCAATTATCTCCATTATGCCTCTAAAGACATGAAAAATGCCTTAAAAGTTCATAAAAGTCAAAAAAATGTAACTGTAAAGGAACTTTGAAGAAAAATGAAGCGAAATATTTCATCAAGTTTCGTAGATCCAACAGACCATTCACAGACCCTGCGAAGAATCCTGAAGGTTGTAGACTAATACACTGACACTCTAGTCTAATTTATCTCACTTCACCAGGTGAACATCCGCGTCTGGGAGCCCTGGACGTCTGTCCGTTCGTCCCTCTGCAGAACGTAACCATGGAGGACTGCGTCGAATGCGCCAAGGAGTTCGGCGAGCGCCTGGCGCAGGATCTCGGCGTACCGGTGTTCCTGTACGGCGAGGCAGCCACGGAGGACCACCGTAAGACTCTGCCACAGATCCGAGCGGGAGAATACGAAGGCATGCAGGAAAAGGTCATACTGATTTTAAAATACTCGACGAATATTTTGATCTTTGGGAGGTTGCACATTACAGTAGAACCTCTCTATTAAGGACACCCTTGGGACAAGTGCCATTCTTAGTAGAGAGGTGTCCTGATTAGAGAGGTCAAATTGAATGGAAACAACCAATTTGGGACTAAAGCAAGTGTCCCTAATAGAGAGGTTGTCCTTAATAGAGAGGTGTCCGCTAAGGGAGGTTACACATCATTTACAAGTCCCAATCGATTTCAAATTCGCGAGCGAATTTCTTTCGTCTTACGACATTTTCGACTTCAACTAGATTGACGAACGTCTTTGATAAACTACAGGTGCATTTTGAAAGAATTTTTGAATATCCTAATGTGACTCTGGATCAGACTGAGTCATGTCAAACTTGTAGAATTGGCTTACGACTTGAAATAAAACTTCATTATACAGTAGAACCTCTCTATTAAGGACACCCTCGGGACTGATAAGTGCTGTCCTTAATAGAGAGGTGTCCTGATTAGAGAGGTCAAATTGAATGGAAACAACCAATTTGGGACCAAAGCTAGTGTCCTTAACAGAGAGGTTGTCCTTAATAGAGAGGTTGTCCTTAATAGAGAGGTTGTCCTTAATAGAGAGGTTGTCCTTAATAGAGAGGTTGTCCTTAATAGAGGAGTGTCCGCTAAGAGAGGTTCTACTGTATTAGTCAAATGAAAAGGTCAAATAAGAACTTTCAAAATGTTGTTTATAATAGATTGTGGTTTGTCAATATGAAAATGATCAAAGATTCAAAGATTGAGGATTTCACCGGAGGTCTGTATTAATGGGTGCAGCCTAAAATTTAATGTCGAAGTTTGAGTCGGGAAGATGGGCAACCTCTGTTTTTCAAAAGATTGAATCGGTTCGGTTGTAAATAGCGCTATCAAGAAGCACTTATAGATGAAGACATTGCTTAGCAGTAAACATTTACAATTGAATTCTTCGTAGATTTGTATAATTCGTGATGTTTTTAGGTCACGTCTTTTAAAAAGTACAGTAGAACCTCTCTATTAAAGACACCCTCGGGACTGACAAGTGCTGTCCTTAATAGAGAGGTGACCTGATTGGAGAGGTCAAATTGAATGGAAAAAACCAATTTGGGACCAAAACTAGTGTCCTTAATAGAGAGGTTGTCCTTAACAGAGAGGTGTCCGCTAAGGGAGGTTCCACTGTACTCATCGTTGCTGGTTTCAAGTTGTTATATGAAGTGACATTCCCACTTGATATGGTTTGTATAACTCTTATCTTGTGCCTGCACCAAAGGATGTTGAAGTGGGTATTTTTCTCAGGCAATTCAGTTGCTGGGTTAGATATTAGATATCAAATACAGTGGAACCTCCCTTAGCGGACACCTCTCTATTAAGGACAACCTCTCTGTAATGGACACTAGTTTTGGTCACAGATTTATCGTTTCCATTCAATTTGACCTCTCCAATCAGGACACCTCTCTATTAAGGACAGCACTTGTCAGTCCCGATGGTGTCCTTAATAGAGAGGTTCTACTGTACAATGTTTACCTTGGTACCACTCTTTATACATGTACAGTAGAACCTCTCTATTGAGGACACCATCGGGACTGACAAGTGCTGTCCGTAATAGAGAGGTGTCCTGATTGGAGAGGTCAAAACGAACAGAAACCACCAATTTGTTTTCAAAGTAATTGTCCTTAGTAAAGAGGGTGTCCTTTATAGGGAGGTGTCCGCTTAGGGAGGTTCCACTGCATAAAGTATCCTACTTGGTTATCTTCTGCTCAATGTGTTCAGGAAAAACTACCCATAATTCATTGCAAACTGTATTTTGTACGATTTTTCCTCTGATGAACTTGTCAAATGTCGTCTTTTTTTCTGTTTTAGCTGAGCAAACCGGAATGGAAGCCTGACTATGGTGAGCCTGAATTTGTACCAAGCTGGGGGGTAACTGTCACCGGAGCTAGGAAATTCTTGATTGCTTACAATGTGAATATGTTATCAACGAAGGAACAAGCACATCGAGTCGCCCTGAACATTAGGGAGCAAGGCCGGAGCATTGAGGAGGTTTGTGACGTGTAGTAACACCTCTCTATTAAGGACACCCTCGGGACTGACAAGTGCTGTCCTTAATAGAGAGGTGTCCTGATTAAAGAGGTCAAATTGAGTGGAAATAACCAATTTGGGACCAAAACTAGTGTTCTTAATACAGAGGTTGTCCTTATTAGAGAGGTGTCCGCTAAGAGAGGTTCTACTGTACCCCTGGGGATGTCCCTTGAGGAGACTCGTGGTTAAAGAAATCGGTTGTGGCACAAAATCTTTATCTAGACAGCTGAACGTAGTGAAAACAAACTAAATTTGAGATTACATACTTCTTATGCAGTTCATTGACTGGAGTTAGTGATGTTATGCAACGTTATACCCTACAACAGCCTCATTTTGCCAGAGCTGGCCACATATGACATAAGAAGTTTAACCCAACGAGTTATGAAATCTTACAGACAAGTTATCCGGCGACAAATTATTTCAAGTAAATATTCTTTTGGCCCTAATTGCCACAGAATTTCGAGTTCAAGTTCGAGTCGCAATATCTTAGCAGAAGAAGAAATCGACACTAATCCTGATCACGTTTTTTTTCAGCCTGGTAAGCTGAAACATGTGCAAGCCATCGGTTGGTGGTTAGACGAGTCTAATCTTGCCCAAGTCTCCACAAATATTCTCGATCATGATGTCACACCTGTCCACAGGGTGTACGAAGAATGCGTCAGGGATGCTAAGGTGAGAAATGGGGTCAAAGAATCTTCACACAAGGACTTCTTGAATCAATAGAGTTATATTAGCTACAATCCTTTATGACATTACATTTTTTGGTTGAAAAATGACCAAAAATGACCAAAATGACCCCCTTTTCCAACACCCCCCGACCCCCCTAAAAATTCCCGGTGTCTGAACAGCTTATTTTGTTATTCAGTGGTTTGGTCTTTTCAGTTCCTGCTTTGCCCTGAAGATGGCGATGGCGTAGTTCTTTCATGAAGTCCATGAGACTTTGATAACCAGCTCAAAGAGGGGGGATTTGGGCCACGTTGATCTACGTGGTTCGGCGCTGAATGTGTTAAGTTAAACCATCAAGGGCTGGATAATCGTGGTCTTTCACCACCTTTAAAACATGGCATGATTCCATTGCCTGTTGGCCGGGTTAGATCTGACACTGCCATGGGATGGAGCGTCTGCTTCTAAAAGCCATGCTCCAGGCAGTCTATTCATACCAACTCTCTCTAATATTTGGTTTCAGGAATTGAATCTTGCCGTGGTTGGTTCTCAGATTGTTGGCCTCCTCCCTCTGAAAGCCATGCTCCAGGCAGCAGACTATTACATGGAGAAAGAGAATCTATTTATACTTGAGGAAGAGCAAAAAATTAAACTTGTAAGTTGATCAAAAATATCAATTCTTGGAAAAATGAAAATAAAATTGTGTTCCGCAAGAGCTGAATCAAAGGGGCACACAAAAAATGATCTGCCTGATATTTTTTAACCTAACTTTCCAAATTAGGCACCTGAATTACCTAACTCTACAACTGAAATCATGAATTTTTTTTCAAGATTGTTAACAAACTTTTGACAACTTGTCTCAGGTAGTCCAGTCATATGGGAACCTTTCAATCAGTTTACAGTAGAACCTCTCTAATAAGGACACCCTCCGGACTGACAATGTTGTCTTTCATTACCTTACTTTACAAGCGAAATCAGGAAAATTTCTCTCAAGACAGCAAACAATCTTTCGTCAACTTATCTCATTCAGGAAGTCCGATCAGTGTACCGTATTTTGCTGCGTATAAAACGCATCGGGGTATAAAGCGCACCCATTGAGTCCGTAGACAAAATCCAGACATAAGGCGCACCTACGTATAACACGCAGTACATTTTCTGAGATGCCCCCTGCCTATCTTTCCTTCGTAAAAGCCTCGCTTTGATGTTAAATCATGGCGGCACACGATCAGCTGATTTATCGATTTGGATTTATCTCGCATCTACGCTCTGAATATTGCCGCTAAGGACCCTCAAAAACATTTATAGAAGTAACTGAAATGATAATGAGGATACTAATGTGTATTGCGTACAGAACAGGCGAGTTAGCATCGGTGAACTATGCAAAGTGCATCGATATTCCCGATTTTTCTTTCGTGCAAAAATATAAAATGCGCCGACTTGGTTGCGAGCCAAAAAAGCCGTCAAAAGAAATGAGTTGATGGAAAAAATCTTGTGATCATTCGGTGGCTTCCTAGGGCTAGGCCATAGATAACACGCACCTTCGTATAACGCGCACCCCCCCGATTTTAGGGCTTTCTTGGGTCAAAAAGCTGTGCCTTATACGCAGCAAAATACGGTACAAGTATTTATAAATAATTTTGCTGGGATCTGATTTTTAATTCTGTTTATCTTCCAGGTAGTTAATCGGCTCGGATTAGACTCGCTCGCAGCATTTAATCCAAAAGATAGGATTATTGAGTAAGTTTTGTGGCAACTCATAGTGATGTATTTCCACAGGTCACAAAAGTACGAAGTCCTGAATTTGCCTTCTAACGTCCGAATCCTTTATTCTAAAACTGCTTCACAAGATTTAACACGCCAAAGTCATAGTTGATAAAGTAGTTCGTTGGGATGACGATTTGTGCACGTGACTAGAAATACTCCGGAGACTGGAATAACTGTAATCACTCTGATAACTAACTCTCTCTCTCTCTCTCTCCGCCGAGAGCGTGCGGACAGCTGTTTTGTATCCACGTGCAGCTTTGTCTGCACCAATCAGGGGGCATCGTTGATGCGTCTCCATCCAATGAGGAGCCGCATCAATGCTGACGTAATTGATCACGTAATTGATCACGCTGGGGAGAATGAAGAATTATAAGTAGACCGTGGGAATTTTCCACGATTATCCACCAGTATCTTATCTGACCCCAATTCCAACAATCCCGCACACTTAATTCCAAGAATTACACATTACAGTGCTACTCATAAGAAAGGTTTTACAATTACTATACAACAGTAGCCCAGTGGTTAAAGTGAATTTCATACCATCAATACAATGGCATTTGCGTACCTCAGTTGGTATCAAAGCAAAAATGCATTATCAAGTCATACGTGAGTTTCTGAATGGAGCGCTATTGCAGGCCCTATTGTCCACATGTTCATCAGGCTGAGTCTAGCTTACTGATCTGTGCTGTACTCGTAAACAGAAGAGAGTGAGTTTCTGAATGGAGCCCTATTGCAGGCCCTATTGTCCACATGTTCATCAGGTCAGTCTAGCTTACTGATCTGTGCTGTACTCATAAACAGAAGAGAGTGAGTTTCTGAATGGAACCCTATTACAGGCCCTATTGTCCACATGTTCATCAGGCTGAGTCCAGCTTACTGATCTGTGCTGTACTCATAAACAGAAGAGAGTGAGTTTCTGAATGGAACCCTATTGCAGGCCCTATTGTCCACATGTTCATCAGGCTGAGTCCAGCTCACTGATCTGTGCTGTACTCATAAACAGAAGAGAGTGAGTTTCTGAATGGAGCCCTATTGCAGGCCCTATTGTCCACATGTTCATCAGGCTGAGTCTAGCTTACTGATCTGTGCTGTACTCATAAACAGAAGAGAGTGAATTTCTGAATGGAACCCTATTGCAGGCCCTATTGTCCACATGTTCATCAGGCTGAGTCTAGCTTACTGATCTGTGCTGTACTCATAAACAGAAGAGAGTGAGTTTCTGAATGGAACCCTATTGCTGGCCCTATTGTCCACATGTTCATCAGGCTGAGTCTAGCTTACTGATCTGTGCTGTACTCGTAAACAGAAGAGAGTGAGTTTCTGAATGGAGCCCTATTGCAGGCCCTATTGTCCACGTGTTCATCAGGTCGAGTCTAGCTTACTGATCTGTGCTGTACTCATAAACAGAAGAGAGTGAGTTTCTGAATGGAGCCCTATTGCAGGCCCTATTGTCCACATGTTCATCAGGCTGAGTCTAGCTTACTGATCTGTGCTGTACTCATAAACAGAAGGGAGTGAGTTTCTGAATGGAACCCTATTGCAGGCCCTATTGTCCACATGTTCATCAGGCTGAGTCTAGCTTACTGATCTGTGCTGTACTCATAAACAGAAGAGAGTGAGTTTCTGAATGGAGCGCTATTGCAGGCCCTATTGTCCACATGTTCATCAGGCCGGGTCTAGCTTACTGATCTGTGCTGTACTCATGAACAGAAGAGAGTGAATTTCTGAATGGAACCCTATTGCAGGCCCTATTGTCCACATGTTCATCAGGCTGAGTCTAGCTTACTGATCTGTGCTGTACTCATAAACAGAAGGGAGTGAGTTTCTGAATGGAAGCCTATTGCGGGCCCTATTGTCCACATGTTCATCAGGCTGAGTCTAGCTTACTGATCTGTGCTGTACTCATAAACAGAAGGGAGTGAGTTTCTGAATGGAAGCCTATTGCAGGCCCTATTGTCCACATGTTCATCAGGCTGAGTCTAGCTTACTGATCTGTGCTGTACTCATAAACAGAAGGGAGTGAGTTTCTGAATGGAAGCCTATTGCAGGCCCTATTGTCCACATGTTCATCAGGCTGAGTCTAGCTTACTGATCTGTGCTGTACTCATAAACAGAAGAGAGTGAGTTTCTGAATGGAGCCCTATTGCTGGCCCTATTGTCCACATGTTCATCAGGCCGAGTCTAGCTTACTGATCTGTGCTGTACTCATAAACAGAAGGGAGTGAGTTTCTGAATAGAGGCCTATTGCTGGCCCTATTGTCCACATGTTCATCAGGCTGAGTCTAGCTTACTGATCTGTGCTGTACTCGTAAACAGAAGAGAGTGAGTTTCTGAATGGAGCCCTATTGCAGGCCCTATTGTCCACGTGTTCATCAGGTCGAGTCTAGCTTACTGATCTGTGCTGTACTCATAAACAGAAGAGAGTGAGTTTCTGAATGGAGCCCTATTGCAGGCCCTATTGTCCACATGTTCATCAGGCTGAGTCTAGCTTACTGATCTGTGCTGTACTCATAAACAGAAGGGAGTGAGTTTCTGAATGGAACCCTATTGCAGGCCCTATTGTCCACATGTTCATCAGGCTGAGTCTAGCTTACTGATCTGTGCTGTACTCATAAACAGAAGAGAGTGAGTTTCTGAATGGAGCGCTATTGCAGGCCCTATTGTCCACATGTTCATCAGGCCGGGTCTAGCTTACTGATCTGTGCTGTACTCATGAACAGAAGAGAGTGAATTTCTGAATGGAACCCTATTGCAGGCCCTATTGTCCACATGTTCATCAGGCTGAGTCTAGCTTACTGATCTGTGCTGTACTCATAAACAGAAGGGAGTGAGTTTCTGAATGGAAGCCTATTGCGGGCCCTATTGTCCACATGTTCATCAGGCTGAGTCTAGCTTACTGATCTGTGCTGTACTCATAAACAGAAGGGAGTGAGTTTCTGAATGGAAGCCTATTGCAGGCCCTATTGTCCACATGTTCATCAGGCTGAGTCTAGCTTACTGATCTGTGCTGTACTCATAAACAGAAGAGAGTGAGTTTCTGAATGGAGCCCTATTGCTGGCCCTATTGTCCACATGTTCATCAGGCCGAGTCTAGCTTACTGATCTGTGCTGTACTCATAAACAGAAGGGAGTGAGTTTCTGAATGGAAGCCTATTGCGGGCCCTCACATGTTCATCAGGGCGAATCTGGATAATTGAATCTGGATAATTGATCTGCGCTAGACTTATAAACAGGCAATGAGGATATGTATTTTCATCGCCCGAGAAAATGTCGAAAGTCGGCTAAAACACTGGTTGTGCGAAATTCCCTTTAATACTGCTGGGTACCATGCAATAGGGTCAAGCTTGATTGTGGTAGAACCCAGATTTATATCGCTGCATGACAAACTGGCATGGCTACCCGGCACTAAAATTCTGGCTCTTCACATTTCTTCAAATGAGACGTAAAACTGAGGCTCCTTGTATCTGGTGTCTATGCCATGGCAGGGTTAAACACCCCACCTAGTGAGAAACATGAGTAGCTTGCGTGGACTCTACCCTGGCCAAAGTTGTTGTCACTAGGCCAATGAACCCTATTGGTGCCTAACTGTAGTGGCACGTATAGACACTCATCCCGCCTTGGAGGAGGAATACTCCGTGGAGAATAAGCCTCTCAAAGTGCAGAGCGAACGCTGAAGAAGAAAATAGAATTTTTGGCCTACAAAAGAGTCAGAAACATGAGCTAACATAGACTAAACGTCTGGCAAAAAACTAAGTCACTTGGCAAATCAAAAAATCCAATTGGGACCTAAATGTAGCGGCACGTAAAGACACTCATCCCGCCTTTGAGGAGGAATCCTCCCTGGAGAATAAGGCCTCCAAGTTTCATTTGATCATCTGGCTGGCAAAATGTGTCGTCATGAGCATTTTGATAAATATCGACCACACATTTCTTCCCTTAAAGGGACAACTTGGAGGTGGGATGTACCTGGCCACGAGGATAATGACCCTGGTTGCCACCATGCGCCATCACTGGTAGTATGACACCATTGCAGAGCGCTAAGAATGATTCTGCCATTGTTATGAGGCAGTTTTGGACATGACTTTTCAAATTTAGGCTGGCCTATGATTACAATCATTCAGGGCCGAATTTACGAAGGGTGTTTAAGAGTTAGACGCGTGTAAATTCTACATAATCAGTTTCAGGGCCTAATGCGGTTTTCATGAAGAAACTCTGCAAGGCCCTGACTCTGTCTATTCAGACATTAAACACTGTTTTAAGCTAAACACCCTTTGTAAATTCGGCCCTCAATGTTGTTCTATAGCATTCCGCGAAGTTACTATTTATAGCTCACAAGGTCATTTGCATAAGATATTGATGACGTTTTAGTCACGTGACAGTCGGACATCGACACTTATTTCTACACATTTGAGCTTATTTCAAAGTCAATTATCTTTGACCCTGCATTGTTTTTAGCATGACTGATACCATAGAGTCAGAGAGAGAAATATTCAGAACAATTATGTAGTATTTCCAACACTCGGACATGTGCCAGATTGAATCTAACTGCCCTAGTTAGAAAGCCTGAATCCATTACGAAACCGCATGTTTGTCCGACATTGCCTGTAATTCAGCGATGGGGAAATAGAGGGCAGCAGCTGCAGTGATGTCATCATCGCGGAATGCTATTGTTCTTCATTAATTTTCTTTAGGCATGATGCGGTCATTTTGAATGTAAACCAACATGTCTCATTCCCACGTTGGCGCTTTATCAAGATGCCTGCTTTGTCAATTTCAGTTGAAATGAATTCTTCTCCTTACAGATACATGGTAATGGAAGACAAGGATGGCCCCTTGGCGATGATGGGGGTGAAGAACTTTGTCCTGACTGTTGGTTCACGAACCCCGTCTCCAGGTGGTGGGTCTGTAGCTGCCCTCATATCGTCCTTGGCAAGTGCATTGTCGTTTTTGTCACACAGATAGTCGTACTTCCACCTATCAAATCCCCGTGTCTTTTGCACTCACACCTATGAATTGCCATGTCTAAATAGACCCGTGTGTCAAATCCCCGTGTCTATTAGCCCCATCGAGCTCGATGGGGCTAATCGGGGGCTAATTTAGACCCGTGTTCAACACGAGTTTTTGATAGGTGGAATCTGAATAGACACGGCAATTGCAAGTTCTAAGATCCGGCGACAGATGGCGCGGTGTAGTTGCCTCGGTATTGCGCATGCGAAATTCCCCTCCAACGGGAAAGAAACACAGGAGAGCTCCCTACCTACAGCGCACCTGTCGCCAGGGCTATTAACCATTATCTAACACCACTGATAGGTGTAAGTGCGCCCCGGGTTTTTTGACACACGGCGAAGACACGGGTCTTGAAAAAACACGGGGTTTTATGATAGGTGGAACTGCGACTATAGCCTTGATTTCTTCTTCTTCAGAAATCCATCTGCACTCGGAGGTGATTTTCTCCAGGGAGTATTTTCTCCTCCAAGGGATGACTGACATGACCTAGGCCCATACAGTGTGGCCAAATTACCCCTCTCCTCCTGCCTATTGTATAGTACCCCCAGGTATATGGCACGGCTTAACCCGCCGGCCATGAGGGAATTCCTTTATGGCCCAGTGGTTGGCGCGTTGGCCCCAGAGTGGTAGTTAAGCAACGTTGAGCCCGGTCAACCTTTGGATCGGTGACCGGCGCGTACAATACATCTGGCAGACCTTCCCACGCGATGCGAGCTCTGGATTTGTTGTTCGGTACTGAGACGCATGAAGCGCTAAGTAGGATCGCGGACGATCCATCTCTGTCCGAAGGGGGGAATGAGGTGACCGGCGTGTACACAATACACCTATAATCCCCCTTTAATCAAATGAAGACTTTCTTTCAGGGTGCTGCCCTAGGTTCCATGGTCGGACTCCTCTCGTATGGAAACAAAAAATACGAGTCTCTCGATGCACAGATGAGGCAACTGATTCCTCCGTTCTATACCGTGATGAAAGATCTGACACAGTTTATTGATGCTGATGCGGCGGCCTATGCCGACTACATGGTGAGTTTGGCCCCCCCTTTGTGATTCGGTTGGTATCACAGGCCTTTCAATTACATGGAGACCTCTACACCCTGTATTTTTTTAGCCTATTTTGGGGACATGTTTTTTTTCTTATTAGCTTAATTTGGGGACATTTCGTCGTGCCAATTTGCCTGAACATCGACGTCCTTATTGACTGACATTGTCACATGCACCTGAAAACTCATAATTTTAGGATGAAAAGTATCAAATTGGGCCATTTAGGATGAGATTTGGTCATTTAAGGTGTCAAAAAACGCTTCAGGGGGTCAAATTACCCCTTCAAAAAAAAAAGTTTTTTTTTTTTTTTTTCTATTTTGGGGACATTTTTTCAGGGCCTAATTTGGGGACATGCCAAATTTCCTACACCGTATAGCGGTGTGAAAATGATGTTATCGAAAGGCCTGTATCAAAGCAATCAACACATCATCAAGTCATCGGCGAGGTTCTGAATGGCAACCTACAGAGCTAGCACCTGTTCTCCCCATCCTCAACAGGCCGAGTCTAGCTTTATTTAAAGGTCATAGTGCAGAAAGACTTGACACACCTCCATATTAACGAAAAGGTGTCCTGATTAGAGAGGTGTCCTGATTAGAGAGGTCGAATTGACTGGAAAGACCAATTTGGGACTAAAACTTGTGTCCTTGATAGAGAGGGTGTCCTTAATAGAGAGGTGTCCTAATTAGAGAGGTCGAATTGAATGGAAACACCCAATTTGGGACCAAAACTTGTGTCCTTGATAGAGAAGGTATCCTTAATAGAGAGGGTGTCCTCAATAGAGAGGGTGTCCTTAATAGAGATAGTGTCTTTAATAGAGATAGTGTCATTAATAGAGAGGGTGTCCTTAAAAGAGATAGTGTCCTTAATAGAGAGGGTGTCCTTAATAGAGAGAGTGTCCTTGATAGAGAGAGTGTCCTTAATAGAGAGGGTGTCCTTAATAGAGAGAGTGTCCTTAATAGAGAGGGTGTCCTTAATAGAGTGGTGTCCACTAAGGGAGGTTCTACTCTACTAAATATAAATTCCAGCATTGCCGTTATGTAGACAGACATACAAATACTATGAATACCAAGTTTCAGCAAATTTTCATGCATAATAACTCCAGTACAGCATTGTGTTTTAACTGCATTTCTATTTTCTGGACGTCAGTACAGTGGAACCTGTTAGCGGACACCTCTCTATTAGGGACAACCTCTCCAATAAGGACACTAGTTTTGGCCCCAACTTGGTTGTTTCCATTCAATTTGACCTCTCTAATCAGGACGCCTCTCTATTAAGGACAACCTCTCTATTAAGGACACTAGTTTTGGCCCCAACTTGGTTGTTTCCATTCAATTTGACTTCTCTAATCAGGACACCTCTCTATTAAGGACAGCATTTGTCAGTCCCGAGGTTGTCCTTAATACAGAGGTTCTACTATAACTACAAACAGAGTACCACTTTAAGACCAGACATGCAATATTTCTTTCATATTTCCAGATGACACTTAAGCTTCCAAAAAACACGCCCGATGACCAGGAAAACCGAGAGATGGCTATGCAACAAGGTTTGAAGAATGCCGTTGCCATCCCTATGAATGTTGCCATGATCACCAACTCCCTCTGGCCAAAACTTAAGGAACTATCGGAGATCTGTAACTTCAACTGCAAGTCTGATCTTCAGGTGAGTAATTTGCCTATCCCGGGGAGAACCCAGAGCCTAGTGGTTAACACTGCTGGTTACCATGCAATAGGGCCCGGGTTCGATCCCGGGGAGAACCCAGAGCCTAGTGGTTAACACTGCTGGTTACCATGCAATAGGGCCCGGGTTCGATCCCGGGGAGAACCCAGAGCCCAGTGGTTAACACTGCTGGCTACCACGCAATAGGGCCCGGGTTCTATCCCGGGGAGAACCCAGAGCCTAGTGGTTAACACTCCTGGCTACCACGCAATAGGGCCCGGGTTCGATCCCGGGGAGAACCAAGAGCCTAGTGGTCAACACTGCTGGCTACCACGCAATAGGGCCCGGGTTCGATCCCGGGGAGAACCCAGAGCCTAGTGGTCAACACTGCTGGCTACCACGCAATAGGGCCCGGGTTCGATCCCGGGGAGAACCCAGAGCCTAGTGGTTTACACTGCTGGCCACCACGCAATAGGGCCCGGGTTCGATCCCAGGGAGAACCCAGAGCCTAGTGGTTAACACTGCTGGCTACCACTCAAGAGGGCCTGGGTTCAATCCCGGGGAGAACCCAGAGCCTAGTGGTTAACACTGCTGGCTACCACCATAGGGCCCGGGTTCGATTCCTAGGAGAACTTTGGATTGTATTTCTGGATGAACCGGCGTGGCTTTCAGGGAACAAAAATTCCTGGCTTCTTCACAGTCCTTCGAATGAGACTTAAAACCATGGTTCTTTGTACCTGGTGTCTATGCCAGGGCAGGTTAAAGACCCCACCAAGTGAGAAACATGAGTAGCTTGCGTGGACTCTACCCTGGCCAAAGTCGTAATCACTAGGCCAATGAACCCTATTGGTGCCTAACTGTAGTGGCACGTAAAGACACTCGTCCTGCCTTCGAGGCGGAATACTCCCTGGTGAATAATAGGGAGTTTCCGCATCGCTTACGATTACGATTACGATTACGATTTCAAAGTCGTAATCGTAATACTCTCAAAACCGGCATGAACCAGAAATTTTGTTTCCGCATTCACACCAACGACTTGGTGTACTGTAGTATAGGCCTTATACTCTGCTCTCATGCTCTGGCAGCACTTTTCTCGGGCGCTAAAACATGATCAAAATCGCCGTTGATCAAATTAAATGCAGTTCCTATGTTTGACAGATATGATCTAAAGTATTCTTCAATGAATATTTCACCTTGAATTTGATATGTAGCGTGGAAAATAGGCTTTTCGCTAATCCATGTAATCGTTTTTCGACTTACGAAGATCAGCCGGAATCCTCGTAAGAACGAGACGAAAGTACCATCGACGATTTCGCTGGAGACGACGTAGCACCAAAAATTTATGACGTCAAACACAAATCGTAATCGTAATCGTAAGCGATGCGGAAACTCACTAATGCCTCCAAGGGCACAGCGGTTGCTGAAGAAGAAAAAAATACAATTATCGTAGGGGAAATGAATTTTTTTTGTTGAAAAGATGGATTGAAAGAACTTATAATTATTTTCCAGGTTAGTGCCAAAAGTCTTGAGACGGGTGTGTACGGAGCACATTGTAATGTCCACACCAACTTAGATAACATCAAGGATGACGAATTCAAAGCCAAAGTAAGTAAGACAAGGATATGAAATTTCTGATTTTAGACGGAGTTAAGACTTTTTCCTCTTACTTGATGCAAAATTCAAGAGCTGGAATGGAATGATCTCTGTCTCGACTCTCTGGAGATATTTGAATTTTCAAGATTGGGCTGAAAATAAGGATTTTAGAAGTATTTTTGTGCAAGCGAGAGCTGATCAAACGACACGTGAGATACAAGTATGCATGTGTACTCTCTTACCAATGTGTACTCTCTTACGCATGCGTACTCTCTTACCCATGCTTACTCTCCTACCCATGCGTACTCTTTTACCCATGCGTACTCTCTTACCAATGCGTACTCTCTTACGCATGCGTACTCTCTTACGCATGCGTACTCTCTTACCCATGCGTACTCTCTTACCCATGCGTACTCTCTTACGCATGCGTAGTCTCTTAGCCATGCGTACTCTCTTACGCATGCGTACTCCTACCCATGCGTACTCTCTTACACATTCTTTCTCGCCTACACATGCATATGCAAGGGGGAGGGGGACAAAAAATCAGGCAATAATGTGTGCGTATGAAAAATGTTTGATTCATTGATTGTTGATTCGGGTATGTCCCACAAAGAGTCACATGGATGTTTCAAAATCCTGCATGTACGTAATATTTTCAGAAAAATGTCCACTGCTTGCAGTATCTACTATTGAAGTCCCAACTCTGGTGGACATTTTGAGGTCAAGGATAAGATGCTCAGTTTTGCTAGTCCACTCAAATTCTTCCGTCTCATTTCCAGGCTACCGAGGACATTGATCGCGAGTGGAAACTCGCACAGGACAGCTGTGCGGAAATCCTTAAGATTCTCAGCGAACGAACCAAGTAGATGCTTCAGAGGCTTTACAACTCAAGGAAACGTGGTCACCTGTTTTCGTAAACATTCCGTTAAACTACTCCATAGTAGATATTTCAAGAACTACAGTAGGACCTCTCTATTAAGGACACCCTCTGTACTGACAAGTGCTGTCCTTAATAGAGAGGTGTCCTGATTAGAGAGGTCAAATTGAATGTAATTGTTATGTACATGTTTGATGTCATTCCATCCAAGATATTTCTTTTCTTCCAAAATGAGATTGTATGGCCAGTCCCATCCAATTTCACCTCTTTCTATTAAGGACAGCACTAAGGACAGTCCGTCCCTGGGGTGTCCTAATAGTGAGGTTCAACTGCATGTAGTTTTATATAAAGAAGTATGTGTTTCATTGTTGTGGTGTTTTATTGCTTTTTACACCAAGTGTTTCAGGATTGTTAGAAATGGGCTGTCCCTAGTTTCAGAATTGACTCAGTAATTGCTCTCTTGCACAGCTTTATTGTGATTTTGTGTCGTTGTTGTTTACACAATGGATGCTCCCTAGGCCTAGCACAGATTATTGTGGTTGTCTTATTGTTATATGAAGGGTTAGTTCTATAATTATACAGGGTTGATCGAAATCGTGTCACAATTTTTTTTGGAAGTATGCCCCTTAATCATGAAAATCTTATAAATTGACCATGAAATTTTTGAACACACCCCAAATGATGATGAGCACTGCAGTGCCCGCCCCTACATTTTCAAACTCCTGGAACCGCCCCTGAGAGTATTAGTAAGACTTAGGCTATAATGAGGTTATGTGTGTGTTATCAAATTTACCAACTTTGATGAAATCTGGCGGATTTTGGATTGGACACTAATGCATACTTTTGGTGTCATTTGTTGGCCTATTAGATAAAGGATTAACTTCAAAGAAAGATATTGGTGATTCATTTTGGTCCACCCTGTATAATATGAAGTTGTTTTGATTCACTGAGATTTTAAAATCTGTTCCATAAATATTTGACTTTGTAAAGTTGAGTGCACACCGCTGACTTTCGCTCTTAAAGGGGCAACTTGGATGTAAGATATGTTGGCTTTTCAAACAGAAATGAATTCCAGCAGGACCGCGACTTCTCCAAACAGATGATGGCCAAAGACTACAATAAATGGTGCTCTACAAGGGATGATAATTGTAGGTGTATCAGAAATTCCTGGGCCATGTCCAATAACACCTCACAATACCAGCAGAAAGCATTATTACTGGCCAAAATCGGTGCTATACCCTGTGACCAGTAGCAGTGTAACCTCCTGGCCGCTTGAATCCCACACCTAGGTAGCCCCTTCAATTGTGTCATCGGTGTGCATCACACTCAAACTGAAAAGAGACATTTTCTAACCTGTTGTATATGAAAGTTTAAAAAATGCTTTTTTGCAGCGATGTCTTTATAGTTTTTATGGACAAATCATACTAATGTTGTTTTGATTAATCATGTGCAAAGCATAGCATTGCACATTTTAATTTTTAGATAATTTATTTTCAAATTTTTTGAAACACAATTGATAGGATGTTGGTGTTGTCTAGTATTTAATGCATCTTTTTGTAGAATTGTGATGAAACATTTATGCAGCTTTCAATACCTGTGTTGTACCACCCTATGTCAGTTATATATATGTCCACCCCCTTTTCCACGTATGGACTCTTCCAAATAATGCACAAGACAAGTCCATAATGGAAAGTGAGGGTGTCAAGGTTACACTCGTATTCCTACACTCTGGACTTTGAAGTAATTTTTCTCAAAATAAACAGATATATCTTGTTTTTCTAAGGAGCCTCATGGCCTAGTGGTTTACACTGCTGGCTACCACGCAATAGGGCCCGGGTTCGATCCCGGGGAGAACCCAGAGCCTAGTGGTTTACACTGCTGGCCACCACGCAATAGGGCCCAGGTTCGATCCCGGGGAGAACCCAGAGCCTAGTGGTTTACACTGCTGGCCACCACGCAATAGGGCCCAGGTTCGATCCCTGGGAGAACCCAGAGCCTAGTGGTTTACACTACTGGCTACCACGCAATAGAGCCCGGGTTCGATCCCAGGGAGAACCCAGAGCCTAGTGGTTAACACTGCTGGCTACCACGCAATAGGGCCCGGGTTCTATCCCGGGGAGAACCCAGAGCCTAGTGGTTAACACTGCTGGCTACCACGCAATAGGGCCCTGGTTCGATCCCGGGGAGAACCCAGGATCGTATCTCTGGATGAACCGGCGTGGCTTTCAAGGAACTAAAATTCCTGGCTCTTCACAGTCCTTCGAATGAGACTCAAAACCGAGGTTCCTTGTACCTGGTGTCTATGCCAGGGCAAGCTAAGACCCCACCAAGTGAGAAACATGAGTAGCTTGCGTGGACTCTATCTCTCTCGCCAAAGTCGGACCACTAGGCCAATAAACCCAATTGGCGCCTAACCGTAGTTGCTCGCAGGATACGCTCATCCCGCCTTGGAGGAGGATTACTCCTAGGAGAATGACCCCTCCAAGTGCAGAGCGAAGAAGTACTTCGTATATATGTTATCAACATCCCTGTTTGTTGTCAATATTGATTGAATGTCGTTTTTCATTCCAACCTGCAAACTCCCTAAACCCACTCTATGCAATAAAGGTGACTTTAAGACCAATCTATTTGCAATCAGCAGAAAAGAAAACTAATTTTGATACACATCTATTTTGCAATTTTAACAAATAGCATTCCGCGAAGATGACGTCACTGCAGCTGCTGCCCTCTATTTCCCCATCGCTGAATTACAGGCAATGTCGGACAAACATGCGGTTTCGTAATGGATTCAGGCTTTCTAACTAGGGCAGTTAGATTCAATCTGGCACATGTCCGAGTGTTGGAAATACTACATAATTGTTCTGATTATTTCTCTCTCTGACTCTATGGTATCATTCATGCTAAAAACAATGCAGGGTCAAAGATAATTGACTTTGAAATAAGCTCAAATGCGTAGAAATAAGTGTCGATGTCCGACTGTCACGTGACTAAAACGTCATCAATATCTTATGCAAATGACCTTGTGAGCTATAAATAGTAAATTCGCGGAATGCTATTGCTCAATAATTATCCGTCCAGTTGATTTTCTTCATTATACTGTAAACACGGAAATGTTTGCACACCTTTTATTTCACTTTTGTGATAATTGCAAAAAAAGTTTGTTGAAGCTATTAAAGGGTAACTCGTGTCAAATTTCACCATATAATGTTTTAGCTGTTTTTGACAAATGACTACGTCACTTTCTCATAAATCGGTAAGGTTTTCGAATCGAAATGCACGTTTTCTAGAAATTGATGGTTTAATCCCGCCCAGACGGCTCGCTTCGATGCCGTTTTCGTTGATGACGTCACAACATGAACATTTTCGCGGTCGCGGTGGTTTACATTCAGCGATTTTATGATAAATCTAATGAAAAATGGAAAATTTGAGCTTTACATTTGTGATCAGCAATTAAAAACGGACGTATTTCCGCAAAGTTGTAAATCACATCATAGTATCACTTTAAAGATAATCTACAACATTTTTCAAAAATCATTTGTTATGACTGTCACAGAGGTTTTTAAAATGCAAACTTGGAAGTAAGCTCGGTTGCGTCATGAGGTAATCAGGGGTTAATGTTTGCTGTTCCGGCCGTGTACACAAACCCCTGAGATACTTGCCCTCATTTGGTGAATTAGTCGGCGCAGAAGTACGTGCGCCCAATCGGAGCGTCGCTTACATTCGCGTTGAGAAATTTAAAAAACGTAGTAGCAACAATATCCAAAGGCACAACACCAGTGACACCTACATCGGTATGGGCGTCAAATTATTGAAGAATAAAAACAAAAAGTTGACCCTGGGATGGCTGGGATGGCGTGGGTTAATACCAAGGTAATCAAGAAAAATATTGATTTGAATTATAGAGTAGTATTCAATCTTTCATAAAATATTGATTTCAGTTCTATGGTCCCCGGGTATTTTCAGGAGGGCAGCACCAGTAAGGGCTTCATTTCTAGAGACACGCAGCTTGGAAAGTGAGAATCTGAGAACTGTTTTACAAAAATAGGATTTTCTCTAGATTTTCGTGGTGAACCCTATGCGCCATTGCAGTGAGGGATGTCCCAGACCTTGGATATTAACCCCTTGTGGCGGTTTGTTAAAAAACACGGTTTCCTATTTTTGGCAGATTTTTAAGTTTAATGGAAAATGCATTGCAAATAATCACCGGTGTTGTCCCCAAAGATGCATTGAGAGAGTATTGTCTGGCAAGGAATGCATTGCAACCTGAGACAAGACCATAATTGATTTTTTAAGCCTTTTAGCAGTTAAATTGTCAATGTTTGACCGCGACGCATCAAAGAATGCGTCAAGTAGTGAAACTGAAATTCGGATATGATATACGGGTTAGTCTTGCAAGTAACTGGTGCGATTTAAATTGGTGATTGACCACGGAAATTTTTTTTTTAGATTGACAAGTTTGACACAAGTGGACATTTTTACCCATTTCGGCCATTTTCACTCCAAATTTGAACCACCCCCCTATGGCCAGGTTGTCAAAATTCAAAATTATTTTTTTTACCAAACAATTTATTTATATCTGTAGACTTGCCACAGCAAATATTTTTTCAATACCTCTCCAAATATGTACTTGAGAGTAAAAAACATGCACTCGTCTAATAGATAGGCCTGGACCCTCCAACCTATGAATATTCATTAGGCCTAGTGGTCTTGTCTCACCTTGATTCTGAGATTTTCCGATTTATATTCATACAAATCATAAGTTGTAGGCCTACTTCCACTATCAAATCCCCGTGTCTTTTGCGCTTACACCTATGAATTGCCGTGTCTAAATAGACCCGTGTGTCAAATCCCCGTGTCTATTAGCCCCATCGAGCTCGATGGGGCTAATCGGGGGCTAATTTAGACCCGTGTTCAACACGGTTTTTTTGATAGGTGGAATCTGAATAGACACGGCAATTGCAAGTTCTAAGATTTGGCGACAGATGGCGCGGTGTAGTTGCCTCGGTATTGCGCCCCCACCAACGGGAAAGAAACACAGGAGAGCTCCCTACCTACAGCGCACCTGTCACCGGGACTATTAACCATTATCTAACACCACTGATCACTGATAGATGTAAGTGCGCCGCGGGTTTTTTGACACACGGCGAAGACACGGGTCTTGAAAAAACACGGGGTTTTATGATAGGTGGAACTACGACTATAGAATTTCCGATACTAGAACTGAGGTTGACAGTTAAATCACACTGCTGACTTAAAGGTGACGTACGTCTGTTCTGTAACTACACCAAAAGAGGGCGAATGTTTCATCCAGGGCTTTGTGTGAATGTCTCGGGGGATGTGTGCAGGACTGGAGAAGCCAACATCAACCTGATTTCTACATGATGGGATTACAATGGGTCAAGGTTGACGGGTAAATATCTGTGCTGACTTTTAAAGGTGATATGCACCCGCACTTCACAAAATGAAGACGAATGTTTCAGGGGTTTGTGTACAGGGCCGGGGAAGCGAACATTTATGCCTGATTTCCTCAGGATGACTTGGTTGCACTTATACACGAAACTGAAATAAGAAAAATGGCCGCAAATATTTCCAGTGAAACAGTAGTACCATGAAGATGATTCCATCCTGTGTGATCAATGATATTAACAGTGTGCCAATGCATGTTTTCTTGGCATGTTTTCAATTGAAGGTCGTTCGTTAAGAATTTGAAATTTAAAATTGAATTTGAAAATTCTTATTTTGTAAATATGTTGGGGAGAGTGGGGTAATTGTAGCCCCGGTTTTAATTATAGCCCCTGCCTATGATAGTGATTGATATCCCCATGCATCAAACAATGCAGGGGTTAAAAATAAACGGGGCTACAAATACCCCATTCTACCTTACTAAATATAAATTTTAATATCGCAGTTGTCTGGACTGGTATACAAATACTATGAATACCAAGTTTCAGCTAATTTGCATGCATAAACTCCACTACGACATTGTGTATAATTGCATTTCTTTTTTTCTGACCAACGATTAAAGGCCTACGTTGTTCGTTAAAAATTTTGAATTTGTAATTGAATTTGAATACTTTCAATTGCGGGAATAAATAATGAATATAACTTTCAGCATTGCCTGTGTAAGGACAGGTAGACAAATACTATAAATACAAAGTTTCAACAAATTTGTATTCACAATAACTTCACTACGGCATTGTGTATTGGTGGATTTCTATTTAACTGGACCACCAGTAAATACAAACGGCGTGTCCCTTTAAGGAACTAAACTGAATCGGAGGGTCTACCCTTAGGAAGTATCAAACCCCTGATAGGAGGATGGAGATAAATTGGAGGCAAAGTTTCGAGCTATAGGTGATACTGGGTCATGGCAACCAGGCCTTTCAATTACATGGAGACCTCTACACCCTGTATTTTTTTAGCCTATTTTGGGGACATGTTTTTTTTGCTTTTTAGCTTAATTTGGGGACATTTCGTCGTGCCAATTTGCCTGAACATCGACGTCCTTATTGACTGACATTGTCACATGCACCTGAAAACTCATAATTTTAGGATGAAAAGTATCAAATTAGGCCATTTCGGATGAGATTTGGTCATTTAAGGTGTCAAAAAACGCTTCAGGGGGTCAAATTACCCCTTTAAAAAAACAATTTTTTTTTTTTTTTTTTCTATTTTGGGGACATTTTTTCAGGGCCTAATTTGGGGACATGCCAAATTTCCTACACCGTATAGCGGTGTTAAAATGATGTAATCGAAAGGCCTGGCAACCGAGGTGTTATAGAAGGACAGTGTATCCATGGATGATAGAGTCACCTTAATACTGACGACGACTATGCTGTGCGTTTCATCAATTTTTGATATTTAGGACTGAAAATGTCTGTGTGTTTTTTCACGCTATGTTCTTCCCTGTGCTGAACCAATAAAATTGGAAAATTTCAGATTCTGTTTTAGTTGATTCTTATTCTATGTTCGTTTCAAGAGTAGTGTTCACATAACGGCAGGGTCTATTCTACAGACCAAAGACTTTACAGACCTCGTTTTTTGGCTCTCACTTTTTTATTAGTGGAGATTTTCATGAAGTCTAAAGTGATGTTAGACCAGAAACGGTTTCCGCATATGCTCAGAAAGAAATTTTTGAAAATAATCAAATTTTAGTACCTTGATTTTGAAGAAATAAAAGTCTGTAATTCTCAGGATTCGAATTAAGAAGAAACAGACCAACTTCAAAAGCAAATTAAGATATTTTAAAAACATTTTTTAAATAAAAAATTAAGTTTGTTATGTGAAGGGTAATACAAAGATTATGAATATGTCAACAAACAATCGATAATTTTAATAGTTAAAGAAATATCACGAATTTTCTGAACACCTCTCAAAACGTCAACAACAAAAAACATGGCCGCTGGCAGGGAATTTTTGTGAAGTTAATTATTAACGCTTTCGATATTCCTCAAAATTACAGGTTGTCATTCGGTAAAAGTAGCCTAAGATGGACTTTGAAAGCAATCAAAATTTCCCAAAAATTTCAACAGAGTTCGCCGAGTAAAAGGTTATGTACTTGTAACACTATGTAGCAACACTGCCATGGTCCGCTATGAAGGGGGAGGGCACATCCAGAAGACATGGGGCACCACGTAGAACCTGACACAATTGGGGACAAGGCGCACCAAGTAGCGAAAAGGAACATCCATTAGAGGGAAGGACCAGGCCGGTCTACTGTCTCATTGGCAAAAGTCATTTCTGAAGAACATGGTCCTCCCCAGCAGATAAACAACATAGAGCCACGGTAAATCCTTATGTGTCATATCTTCACAAGTCTTCGTAACTGTCAGGTACCGCCATCTAAGCTAAGAAATTGGAACTAGGCATTTGCGTAAAGTTTAAAATATCGTCCGTTTTTAGGGCGGGGGACGATTTACAACTGGAACCCCTGAACCAGCTCCCGCAGATCCGTCATTCATCAAGTCAAAGCAAGTATGAACCTGGTTTAATCATGCGGTTCATCTTAACTATACTCTACCTATCAATACCCATCAGTTTCTTGCGGCATTGCTCCCATGGGTACGTCTTGTATACGTTTCATGTAGTACTGCTGGTCCACGGCAGGGGAGCGAGGGAGGAATAGCTTCTTTCAAAGAAGGTAAGAGAAATGAGAAAGTCATAACAAGACTGAGTCGGCCTTGGCAGCTTCGCCGTCTTGCCGGCACAGTGAGCGTATTGAGACAGTCACAACCAGACTAAATCGATCACCGTCTTGCCGACACGGTAAGACATCATGCGAGACAGTCAGAAACACAAGCCGAATGGGACCTGGTTGCACTGCCGTCTTGTCCGTACGATGTGAGAGCCGATGTGACCGCATCACCAACATCACCGTATCACGACTATACTCATAGGGAGAGAGGTCACATCCAAATCAGGCCGAACATGCCGAGAAGAGGCATGACACCATGTGGAGACTTGGCGTATCCAGCAGAGACATGGAACAACCTGCGTGGAGTGAAGGCACATCAGGGGGAGACATGTTACACCCTGTAGATGCACGCCTTGTACAGAAACATGGTGCACTGTGTCTTGGGATGACTCATCGAGAAGAGAAAGAGCACATCCGGTAGAGACATGGCACATCCAGCAGAGACGATACATCATGTCGAGAGGAAGTATATACATCCGAAGGAGACATTGTGCAACCCAGCAGCGCCATATCACAACCTGGATAGACATGACACATCCAGTAGAGACATATCACGCCCAGCAGAGATGGCACATCGAACAGAGACATAGTACACTCTGTAGCTACATATAAACACTCTGCATTGACAAGGCACATCGAATAGAAACATGGCACACCCTGCAGCATATGGCACACCCAGCAATAGTATATTATTAGAAAAACGGCACACCCTGTAGAGAAATGATACATTCAGTAGAGACATGGTCCACCCTGTCCCCAACTGTGTGCCATTGATCTGATCTGCAGGGTGTGTCAGGTTCTACATGGTGCCCCATGTCTTCTGGATGTGCCCTCCCCCCTTCATAGCGCACCATGGCAATGTTGCCACTTAGTGTACCAAGTCCATGCCCCTTTACTAGGCGTACTCTGTCTGATCTGGATGTCGCTCTCCCAACAAAGGTGACCATGTTTCTACAGGGTGGACCATGTCTCTACTGAATGTATTATTTCTCTACAGGGTGTGCCGTGTTTCTAATAATATACTATTGCTGGGTGTGCCATATGCTGCAGGGTGTGCCATGTCTAGCGCTGAAAGTGTTTGACTGTGGATCGGCTGGTCACGGGTTCGACTCCCGGTGAATCTGCCGCACTTTTCTCTTTTTTTCTTCTTCCTTACCTTGTTATCTCATCAACCATATACTGATGTCAACATTTTCATTAGTATCATTATCATACCCCGCATCCAAACTTAACAAACTGCAGCACATACCGATTCCGGGCGTTCGAGTACTACCGACGATGGATCGAATCGGCTGCTGGTATTTTCGAGGATACATTGGAATTAGGGTATCCTGAGCTTCAGACCTTTTATGCTTCTTAATTCGTCATATCGAGAGGCGGAGGATATTGTAAACCACTGGTGCCTAGATGGTTAAAGGGGTACGCCGGTCGTTGACGTATATTTACTGTTTGGTCCAATCCTATCTAGTTCCTACTTCTAACGCCAATCAACTCCAATAGTCAGTAGTCAAACGCTCGAGCGCTATCTGTATACAATTGGTTCGTGTATAAGTTTTCCCGACCGCTGCAAGTTAGTTCAGTCCGACTTTGTGTTTTAAGGATGCGGGTTACTTTGTTGCCCGATGACCATCCTCCTCCCTCTGTACACAAGCTCGGTCAATAGTGTCGAATGTTGGCCTGTGCTTTAGGACGCCTGATGACCAATTAATTAGATGTTCGAGTGACCCTGCTCGTAGGGTCGGAGAAACGAACAGCGAACATTGACCCCGGATTTCCTCAGGATGGCTTTAGATGTAGACAAACTTGTTACTGATGGGAGTAATGCTGACAAAATCGGAGTGATTTATAAGCGTCTCGCCAGTTTATTTGCAAGTATAGATTAAACCAGTTAGGTTGCGGAAAATACTCGCCACATTTATCCGAGGACTTTATTTGACACGTGGCGGAAAACGACAGTGAAACCACCTGCTATGTTTCTGAATCGAGAAAGTCCTAATCCTAGTCAGCAGTGAAGGACATGGCAGATTCATCTTGACCACAAAAGCTTTTGCATCTCCCAAGATCCGGTTATGGACCATGGGAAGGTTCAGGGAGTTGCAACTCCCTGAAAAGGTCGAGAAGGCGGTCAGTGCACGATTCTGCTGACACGGCCTGGTCCAGCTGGACTTATGCTAATTGCTTTGATACCATCAAAAAATAATCATCGCCCAAAAAGGCAAAAAAGCATTATAAAAGTTGCGCTTGGTAGGATTCGAACCCACAACACAGGTCATGCCAGTCTGACACTCTATGCTCTGAGCTAACGCGCCACAACTGCTGAAAGTTGTTCGACCACTTTGTGGAGTTTGATTTGTCCTTTCTTCGACGATTTGCGCATGTCCCTGCCATGATTAGCCCCTTTGCGCATGACCATGTCACGATTAGCCCATTTGCGCATGTCTTTGGAATGGCACTGTGATGGCCAGGGCCTTTTGAAATTGCGTGGTGAACAAACACTCCCGATTTCTCATGTTAGACCGTGTCGACGATGTCAAAAAGCGTGATCAAATGTAAGTACGATGTTCTTTGTTACTGTTTATTAGGCGTATTTAGTCACTGTTGATTTTTCAGGCCGAAATATTATGTTCTAAAGGTACTGCGGTGTATACCAATCAATACACTGCATGCATGCCTCGTGTTGTGGGTTCGAACCAAATAAGCGGAGATGTGCCGAAGGCTTCCATCTTTGACCTTGCACCTCCACCGCATATTAATATCGTCTTTTATTGTTATGTTTTAGGTCACGTACCCGTAATAAACGTCTAAGCCATATTTCAGTTGAATAAAGACAATTCGCCACACTCATAACTTTTTCCCAGAGGCTTAGTTAATGAGGAACGCTTTCCATCCAAATACAGTGGAACCTCTGTTAGCGAACACCTCTCTATTAAGGACAACCTCTCTATTAAGGACAACCTCTCCATCAAGGACACAAGGTTTGGTCCCAAAATTGGTCGTTTCCATTCAATTTGACCTCGTGAATCATTTCGACCTACTTTGAGATGTAAGAGGCCCCTATTGGCGGCTTTGTGTAACTATATCTTGCCTGGCTAGCTCAGTGCTGCCTATATTCTCCCTTTAATATCAACACCAGTGACTAGTGATGTTTCCTGAACACCAGACCGATTTAATTGTGGTTTGCACAGGGTTGTCATCAATCTTGTTGTCCATATGATTGTATTCTTCTGTCTTTGCAGACAGCTCTACTGGAAGAGCAGGCCTAGATATCTGGTATCGAGAGGTTCTTCAACCGGAGGAGGGTCAAGTTTGGAGGCAAGCTACGAGGTTAGAATAGATATTAGTTTGTGAAGTGAAAAAGTTTGAAAGTTTATGAAATTGTACCCTTCTGTCTTTGCAGAAAGTTCTACTGGAAGAGCAGGCCTAGATATCTGGTATCGGGAGGTTCTTCAACCGAAGGAGGGTCTAGTTTGGAGGCAAGTCACAAGGTTAGAATAGATATTAGTTTGTAAAGTGAAAAAGTTTGAAAGTTTGTGAAATTGTATCCTTCTATCTTTGCAGACAGTTCAACTGGAAGTGCAGGCCTAGATATCTGGTATCAGGAGGTTCTTCAACCAAAGGAGGGTCTAGTTTGGAGGCAAGCCACAAGGTTAGAATAGATATTAGTTTGTAAAGTGAAAAAGTTTGAAAGTTAATGAAATTGTATCCTTCTATCTTTGCAGACAGTTCCACTGGAAGGGCAGGCCTAGATATCTGGTATCAGGAGGTTCTTCAACCGAAGGAGGGTCTAGTTTGGAGGCAAGTCACAAGGTTAGAATAGATATTAGTTTGTAAAGTGAAAAAGTTTGAAAGTTAATGAAATTGTATCCTTCTATCTTTGCAGACAGTTCAACTGGAAGTGCAGGCCTAGATATCAGGTATCGGGAGGTTTTTCTTTAGAATCCTATTTTTAAATCCCACTTGCACTTCACGTTTTCTTTAGTAATGACTTTTATTTTATCCTGTATTGATGTTTTAATGTTTTATTATAAATTGTAAAGCGCTTAGAAGTTTTAACAACGTTAAGCGCTATACACATTTTTTAATAATAATAATAATAATAATAATAACATTAATAACAATAATAATTAATAATCAATAATGAGAGGTTGCAAGTCTCGGTATTGTCGCTGCCCTTGGGATGATAATGAACGACCCTCCCAACCAACCTGAGGGAGAGCCTCAAGGTAAAAGTTGATCCTTGACTCAGCTTGGCCAAAAAAAGCGCAGATAGTATGCTATTTTAATGCCATAGATTTTTCAACAAGGTTTAAGACCTCTTGCTCGGATTTGTGATTTTTTAGCAAGGTTTAAGACATCTTGCTAAGGATCGATTGAAATGCCTCATTCGGATTCGATGTTTTATAGGTTCAACTGGTCTTTTAGGTGAGAGGTTGCAAGTCTCGGTATTGTCGCTCCCTTTGGGATGACAATGAACGACCCTCCCAACCAACCTGAGGAAAAGCCTCAAGGTTAGACCTGATCCCTGACTCAGCTTGGCCACAAAATGGCGCAGACTGTCTGCTATTTTAATGCCATAGATTTTTCGGCAAGATTTAATACATCTTGCTCGGATTGGAGATTTTTCTGCAAGGTTTAAGACATCTTGCTAAGGATTGATTGAAATGCCTCATTCTGATTCCATATTTTGAAGGTTCAACTAGTCTTTTAGGTGAGAGGTTGCAAGTCTCGGTATCCTCACTGCCTTTGGATGACGAAGAACGACCCTCCCAACCAACCTGAGGGAGAGCCTCAAGGTTAGACCTGATCCTTGAATCAGCTTGGCCACAAAAAGGCACAGATAGTCTGTTATTTCAATGCCATAGATTTTGCGGCAAGATTTAAATACTTCTTGCTCGGATTGAAGATTTTTCTGCAAGGTTTAAGACATCTTGCTGAGGATTGATTGAAATGCCTCATTCTGATTCCATATTTTATAGGTTCAACTAGTCTTTTAGGTGAGAGGTTGCAAGTCTCGGTATTGTCGCTGCCTTTGGGATGACAATGAACGACCCTCCCAACCAACCTGAGGGAAAACCTCAAGGTTAGACCTGATCCTTGACTCAGCTTGGCCACAAAATGGCGCAGACTGTCTGCTATTTTAATGCCATAGATTTTTCGGCAAGATTTAATACATCTTGCTCGGATTGGAGATTTTTCTGCAAGGTTTAAGACATCTTGCTAAGGATTGATTGAAATGCCTCATTCTGATTCCATATTTTATAGGTTCAACTAGTCTTTATGTGAGAGGTTGCAAGTCTCGGTATTATCGCTGACTTTGGGATGACGAAGAACGACCCTCCCAACCAACCTGAGGGAGAGCCTCAAGGTTAGACCTGATCCTTGACTCAGCTTGGCCACAAAATGGCGCAGACTGTCTGCTATTTTAATGCCATAGATTTTTCGGCAAGATTTAATACATCTTGCTCGGATTGGAGATTTTTCTGCAAGGTTTAAGACATCTTGCTAAGGATTGATTGAAATGCCTCATTCTGATTCCATATTTTATAGGTTCAACTAGTTTTTATGTGAGAGGTTGCAAGTCTCGGTATTATCGCTGACTTTGGGATGACGAAGAACGACCATCCCAACCAACCTGAGGGAGAGCCTCAAGGTTAGACCTGATCCTTGACTCAGCTTGGCCACAAAATGGCGCAGACAGTCTGCTATTTTAATGCCTTAATTTTTTCGGCAAGATTTAATACATCTTGCTCGGATTGGAGATTTTTTTAGCAAGGTTTAAGACATCTTGCTAAGGATTGATTGAAATGCCTCATTCTGATTCCATATTTTGAAGGTTCAACTAGTCTTTTAGGTGAAAAGTTGCAAGTCTCGGTATCATCACTGCCTTTGGGATGATGAAGAACGACCCTCCCAACCAACCTGAGGGAGAGCCTCAAGGTTAGACCTGATCCTTGACTCAGCTTGGCCACAAAATGGCGCAAATAGTCTGCTATTTCAATGCCATAGATTTTTTGGCATAATTTAATACATCTTGCTCGGATTGGTGATTTTTTAGCAAGGTTTAAGACATTTTGCTAAGGATTGATTGAAATGCCTCATTCTGATTCCATATTTTGAAGGTTCAACTAGTCTTTTAGGTGAGAGGTTGCAAGTCTCGGTATCCTCACTGCCTTTGGATGACGAAGAACGACCCTCCCAACCAACCTGAAGGAGAGCCTCAAGGTTAGACCTGATCCTTGAATCAGCTTGGCCACAAAAAGGCACAGATAGTCTGTTATTTCAATGCCATAGATTTTGCGGCAAGATTTAAATACTTCTTGCTCGGATTGAAGATTTTTCTGCAAGGTTTAAGACATCTTGCTGAGGATTGATTGAAATGCCTCATTCTGATTCCATATTTTATAGGTTCAACTAGTCTTTTAGGTGAGAGGTTGCAAGCCTCGGTATCATCACTGCCTTTGGGATGACAATGAACGACCCTCCTAACCAACCTGAGGGAGAGCCTCAAGGTTAGACCTGATCCTTGACTCAGCTTGGCCACAAAATGGCGCAGACAGTCTGCTATTTTAATGCCATAGATTTTTCCGCAAGATTTAATACATCTTGCTCGGATTAGAGATTTTTCTGCAAGGTTTAAGACATCTTGCTAAGGACTGATTGAAATGCCTCATTCTGATTCCATATTTTGAAGGTTCAACTAGTCTTTTAGGTGAGAAGTTGCAAGTCTTGGTATCATCACTGCCTTTGGGATGATGAAGAACGACCCTCCCAACCAACCTGAGGGAGAGCCTCAAGGTTAGACCTGATCCTTGACTCAGCTTGGCCACAAAAAGGCACAGATAGTCTGTTATTTTAATGCCATAGATTTTTCGGCAATATTTAATACATCTTGCTCGGATTGGAGATTTTTCTGCAAGGTTTAAGACATCTTGCTGAGGATTGATTGAAATGCCTCATTCTGATTCCATATATTATAGGTTCAACTAGTCTTTTAGGTGAGAGGTTACAAGTCTCGGTATCATCACTGCCTTTGGGATGACGAAGAACGTCTCTCCCAACCAACCTGAGGGAGAGCCTCAAGGTTAGACCTGATCCTTGACTCAGCTTGGCAACAAAATGGCGCAGACAGTCTGCTATTTTAATGCCTTAATTTTTTCGGCAAGATTTAAAATATCTTACTCGGATTGGAGATTTTTTTAGCAAGGTTTAAGACATCTTGCTAAGGATTGATTGAAATGCCTCATTCTGATTCCATATTTTGAAGGTTCAACTAGTCTTTTAGGTGAGAAGTTGCAAGTCTCGGTATCATCACTGCCTTTGGGATGATGAAGAACGACCCTCCCAACCAACCTGAGGGAGAGCCTCAAGGTTAGACCTGATCCTTGACTCAGCTTGGCCACAAAAAGGCACAGATAGTCTGCTATTTTAATGCCATAGATTTTTCGGCAAGATTTAATACATCTTGCTCGGATTGGAGATTTTTCTGCAAGGTTTAAGACATCTTGCTAAGGATTGATTGAAATGCCTCATTCTGATTCCATATTTGATAGGTTCAACTAGTCTTTTAGGTGAGAAGTTGCAAGTCTCGGTATCATCACTGCCTTTGGGATGATGAAGAACGACCCTCCCAACCAACCTGAGGGAGAGCCTCAAGGTTAGACCTGATCCTTGACTCAGCTTGGCCACAAAAAGGCGCAGATAGTCTGCTATTTTAATGCCATAGATTTTTCGGCAAGATTTGATACATCTTGCTCGGATTGGAGATTTTTCTGCAAAGTTTAAGACATCTTGCTGAGGATTGATTGAAATGCCTCATTCTGATTCCATATTTTATAGGTTCAACTAGTCCTTTAGGATGAAGTTGCAAGTCTCGGTATCATCAGTGCCTTTGGGATGACGAAGAACGTCCCTCCCAACGAACCTGAGGGAGAGCCTCAAGGTTAGACCTGATCCTTGACTCGGCTTGGCAACAAAATGGCGCAGATAGTCTGCTATTTTAATGCCTTAATTTTTTCGGAAAGATTTAATACATCCTGCTCGGATTGGAGATTTTTCTGCAAGGTTTAAGACATCTTGCTAAGGATTGATTGAAATGCCTCATTCTGATTCCATATTTTATAGGTTCAACTAGTCTTTATGTGAGAGGTTGCAAGTCTCGGTATTATCGCTGACTTTGGGATGACGAAGAACGACCCTCCCAACCAACCTGAGGGAGAGCCTCAAGGTTAGACCTGATCCTTGACTCAGTTTGGCCACAAAAAGGCACAGATAGTCAGCTATTTTAATGCCATAGATTTTTCGGCAAGATTTATTACATCTTGCTCAGATTGGAGATTTTTCTGCAAGGTTTAAGACATCTTGCTGAGGATTGACTGAAATGCCTCATTCTGATTCCATATTTTATAGGTTCAACTAGTCCTTTAGGATAGAAGTTGCAAGTCTCGGTATCATCAGTGCCTTTGGGATGACGAAGAACGTCCCTCCCAACGAACCTGAGGGAGAGCCTCAAGGTTAGACCTGATCCTTGACTCGGCTTGGCAACAAAATGGCGCAGACAGTCTGCTATTTTAATGCCTTAATTTTTTCGGAAAGATTTAATACATCCTGCTCGGATTGGAGATTTTTTTACCAAGGTTTAAGACATCCTGCTAAGGATTGATTGAAATGCCTCATTCTGATTCCATATTTTGAAGGTTCAACTAGTCTTTTAGGTGAGAGGTTGCAAGTCTCGGTATCATCACTGCCTTTGGGATGATGAAGAACGACCCTCCCAACCAACCTGAGGGAGAGCCTCAAGGTAAGACCTGATCCTTGACTCAGTTTGGCCACAAAAAGGCACAGATGGTCTGATATTTTAATGCCATAGATTTTTTGGGCAAGATTTAATACATTTTGCTCGGATTGGAGATTTTTCGGCAAGGTTTAAGACATCTTGCTGAGGATTGATTGAAATGCCTCATTCTGATTCCATATTTTATAGGTTCAACTAGTCTTTTAGGTGAGAGGTTGCAAGTCTCGGTATCATCACTGCCTTTGGGATGACGAAGAACGACCCTCCCAACCAACCTGAGGGAGAGCCTCAAGGTTAGACCTGATCCCTGACTCGGCTTGGCCACAAAACGGCGCAGATAGTCTGCTATTTCAATGCCATAGATTTTTTGGCAAGATTTAATACATCTTGCTCGGATTTGAGATTTTTCAGGAAGGTTTAAGACATCTTGCTAAGGATTGATTGAAATGCCTCATTCTGATTCCATATTTTATAGGTTCAACTAGTCTTTTAGGTGAGAGGTTGCAAGTCTCGGTATCATCACTGCCTTTGGGATGACGAAGAACGACCCTCCCAACCAACCTGAGGGAGAGCCTCAAGGTTAGACCTGATCCTTGACTCAGCTTGGCCACAAAATGGCGCAGATAGTCTGCTATTTTAATGCCATAGATTTTTCGGCAAGATTTAATACATCTTGCTCGGATTGGAGATTTTTCTGCAAGGTTTAAGACATCTTGCTGAGGATTGATTGAAATGCCTCATTCTGATTCCATATTTTATAGGTTCAACTAGTCTTTTAGGTGAGAGGTTGCAAGTCACGGTATTGTCGCTGCCTTTGGGATGACGAAGAACGACCCTCCCAACCAACCTGAGGGAGAGCCTCAAGGTTAGACCTGATCCTTGACTCAGCTTGGCCACAAAATGGCGCAGATAGTCTGCTATTTTAATGTCATAGATTTTTCGGCAAGATTTAACACATCTTGCTCGGATCGGAGATTTTTCAGGAATGTTGAAGACATCTTGCTAAGGATTGATTGAAATGCCTCATTCTGATTCCATATTTTATAGGTTCAACTAGTCTTTTAGGTGAGAGGTTGCAAGTCTCGGTATTGTCGCTGCCTTTTGGATGACGAAGAACGACCTCTCAACCAACCTGAGGGAGAGCCTCAAGGTTAGACCTGATCCTTGACTCAGCTTGGCCACAAAAAGGCACAGATAGTCTGCTATTTAATGCCATAGATTTTTCGGCAAGATTTAATACATCTTGCTCGGATTGGAGATTTTTTTAGCAAGGTTTAAGACATCTTGCTAAGGATTGATTGAAATGCCTGATTCTGATTCCATATTTTGAAGGTTCAACTAGTCTTTTAGGTGAGAGGTTGCAAGTCTCGGTATCATCACTGCCTTTGGGATGACGAAGAACGACCCTCCCAACCAACCTGAGGGAGAGCCTCAAGGTTAGACCTGATCCTTGACTCAGCTTGGCCACAAAAAGGCACAGATAGTCTGCTATTTTTAATGCCATAGATTTTTCGGCAAGATTTAATACATCTTGCTCGGATTGGAGATTTTTCTGCAAGGTTTAAGACATCTTGCTGAGGATTGATTGAAATGCCTCATTCTGATTCCATATTTTATAGGTTCAACTAGTCTTTTAGGTGAGAGGTTGCAAGTCTCGGTATTGTCGCTGCCTTTGGGATGACGAAGAACGACCCTCCCAACCAACCTGAGGGAGAGCCTCAAGGTTAGACCTGATCCCTGACTCAGCTTGGCCACAAAAAGGCGCAGATAGTCTGCTATTTTAATGCCATAGATTTTTCGGCAAGATTTAACACATCTTGCTCGGATCGGAGATTTTTCAGGAAGGTTTAAGACATCTTGTTAAGGATTGATTGAAATGCCTCATTCTGATTCCATATTTTATCGGTTCAACTAGTCTTTTAGGTGAGAGGTTGCAAGTCTCGGTATTGTCGCTGCCTTTTGGATGACGAAGAACGACCCTCCCAACCAACCTGAGGGAGGGCCTCATGGTAACACTCGACCCTTGACTCAGCTTGGCCACAAAATGGCACAGATAGTCTGCTATTTTAATGCTATCGATTTTTCGGCAAGATTTGATACATCTTGCTCAGATTGGAGATTTTTCAGCAAGGTTCAAGACATCTTGCTGAGGATTGATTGAAATGCCTCATTCTGATTCCATATTTTATAGGTTCAACTAGTCTTTTGGTGAGAGGTTGCAAGTCCCGGTATTGTCGCTGCCTTTGGGATGACAATGAACGACCCTCTTAACCAACCTGAGGGAGAGCCTCAAGGTTAGACCTGATCCTTGACTCAGCTTGGCCACAAAATGGCGCAGATAGCCTCAAGGTAAGACTCGATTCTTGACTCAGCTAGTCTGCTGTTTTAATGCCATAGATTGAAATTGTGAGGAGTGACTGAGATTATGTGACTTGAGTAAGATACAGCTGAACCATCCAATATATTCAAGAACATAAAAAACGGATTCCAACAAGAATGTTAAGATCTAGAGGAGAGATTTCTAGCAGTTTTGAAAAGTCTTGCTAAAGATTTTATTCCAAATTGAACACATCATTCTTATTCTAATATTTTAAAGGTTCAACAAGCCCAGGATCACATCTGAATCACTGACATCCCCATTCTGTAGGAAAGGAGCCTTGGGAAAGGAAAACCCATCAAAGATCGTCTCGAAAACACTTGCCTTGATCAGGATACGCTGAAAAACCACCGATGAGGAAAATCACTTGATCATCATCATCGTGGAAGTTTTATAACCCTTTTGGGTCTTCAACTTATAAGGTTTGTGAAAAATCAGTGCAATACAGTCTTATTTTCCATCTCTTTGAATCTGACACAGTCAATTCTTTAAGACATCCTCATTCCTTGTCTTTTATACCTAGACTCATACTTAGACTGGTCATTCTCTATTGTTGTTTGTATATCAAAATATGGTGCCCACACAGAAAAACACAAAAAGACCAGGCGCTTTATAAAAACAAGAAAAAATGAAGTACGGTGTGGGAGAGTCGTCTCACTTGTCGTAAAAATATGAACTTTTTAATTTTTCCAGAGATTGTCTAAACGGGTTTTGAAAGTTTCAAGGGTATTTCTATTTGCAGCTACAACTTCATGTCAGAGATACATGGAATACTGTCAGGAACAAACCTGATGAAAGAACTCTCATTGCTTACACCAATGTTCGCGTTGATACAGAGCTGGACGATCCCATCGATGCTCTTGTTTCAGGCAAATGTAATGAAGTGCTGTGCAAACGATCTGTTAAGCAAACATTTGTTCCAAATTGTAGCATAATATTTGTTCCAAATAGTGATTTACCGACATGCTTGAAGATCACCTGTTTGTATTTGACAATGCAATACTGCACAAATGTAATGTGATGTAATGCAACGCTACAATTTGTTAGGCAAAATGTTTGTTCAAAATTGTGATTTATCAACATGTTTGAAGATCACCTGTATGTAGATCACCTGTATGTAGATCACCTGTATGTATTTGACAATGCAACACTGCACATAATCTTTCACTGTGGCCCAGTGTGTTTTTCACCCTTGAAACTAATGTAATTTAAACTTTTCAAGCCTGAATGCTCTTGGGAGCGCCCTTCCTATTCTCAAATAGTCTGTGAATAAGCCACTTAAGTATGTTGATAACTTTATCATTTCATACTGTGTCATCTTCCTTTGCCCCACATAGGCATATCTTTCATTATTTTCAATTATTTTTTATTTTTTAAAGATTTTTTGGCATTTTTGTTTTTTCTTCAGTGGTACATGTTGGTCATTATAGCTAGATTACAGGTAGGTTAGGCCTACAGGGTTACAGCATTAGTTTATTTCATGACTGGCAGTTAGTGCCGTCATCAGCAGCCACCTAGCGATAGGATTGAGACTAGTGAGTGCAGTAGGTGTAGGCGCAACGTATCTAAGGTTAGGCACTCACTGGTCTTTATCTCCAGGAAGATGACACACCTGGGTAACCATGGCGAAGCTGCAATACAATCTTATCACTGGTTTTAAACTTGATCCCAGTTGTTTGATATAATTGGGAAAAGTTGGTTATCAGATTTTAAAACTCAGAGGCTCATGCCAGTGAGCATGTTGCGCGTTTTAATAGTAATAGTAGCTCGAATTGGGCACATGGCTTGAAAGGTTTAAAACATTGACCTGTGATAAAAAGGGTGAGTTTCTGGGAATGGCCTGCAAAGGCAATTGCATTTTCTCACCCATTTTTTCACAATCAAATATTGTTTATAAAATGTAAAATGTATGATGTAAATAATGAAGTAAAAATGTATAACATAATAAGAAAGTACTTCTCTGAAGTTATTTATGTTTTGTTATGGTAAAATGAATGACAGGCCCTTACTGTAAACTCACTCAGGAGCTGTCCGACCGTCAAATGGCAGCACCCGCTGGATCTGTCATATTCATGGTCCCCTGCTGTAAACTCACCCGGCCAGGAGCTGTCTGGGCTTCAAATGGCAGCACATGCTGGATATATCAATATAGGACAGCCCCCCCCCCCCACTATAAACTCACCCAGGAGCTGTCTTAACCTTAAATGTGGCAGCACCAGTGGGACATATCAGTCGGCTACCATCCTACGTGTTGGTCCCTACTGTAAACTCACCCAGGAGCTGTCTTAACCTTAAATGTGGCAGCACCAGAGGACATATCAGCCGGCTACCATCCTACGTGTTGGTCCCTACTGTAAACTCACCCAGGAGCTATCGCCTCTTGATCATGTGAATCAAATGCTAGTCTGGAGGTCTCAGAAGCACACTTTGTCCCCTCCAATAGATCTAAGACATGCCTTTTCCGAGGCCGGGATGGATGTACGCATCCTGATTCAAATATTATTCATCATTCTCTTCGTTGGCCATCTTCTTAGATGCCTGAGATAGTAAGTGAGGTGCCCGAGATGAAAAATAAACATCGTCACTGAAAAAAAAACACCATGTCCTTTCACTAAGACGAGAATATCGTCTATCTAAATCGGATTCTGGGTCGTGTGAAGACAAGTCTCAAATGGTCTGTGAGAGGTGTCTAAATGAACTCTTTGCGACCTCGATGTCAATCGACAGAGATAACGCCCTAGTGGGAACAGGTTATGAAATTTCCAGACTTTTGAACGATGCTAAGTTGAGAAAATCAACTCCAATAATTACATCTATTTACCGACCGCAATTATTTTCTGCAGGTCGGCAATCTTTGTTTATAGTTGTGGTTGTCGCTTCTTGTAAACTGTACATGCATATGCTCGTGTTCGGCCTTAATTTTTTTTCTTAACACCCCAAACTCAAAAACCACTGGGAGATGGCACTTTTTCTGATTGTTCCTCGACGAAACCACATGGGTACGGTCGGGGGCGATGCCCTGCATAGCCTCATACCACTCTCGTTCCTAGGTGTGACCAGAATTTTTTTTAAAATCTTTGTTAAGTAAAATTTCTAATTTTTTCTTACCACCCCAAGCTCAAAAACCACTTGGAGATGGCACGTTTTCTGATTGTTCCTCGACCAAACCACATGGGTGCGGTCGGGGACGATGCCCCGCATAGCCTCATACCGCTCTCGTTCCTAGGTGTGACCGGAATTTTTTTAAAGTCTTTGTTAAGTAAAATTTCTAATTTTTTCTTACCACCCCAAGCTCAAAAACCACTTGGAGATGGCACTTTTTCTGATTGTTCCTCGACAAAACTACATGGGTACAGTCGGGGGCGATGCCCTGCATAGCCTCATACCACTCTCGTTCCTAGGTGTGACCAGAATTTGTTTAAAATATTTTTAAAGTAAATTTTCCATTTTTTTTCTTAACACCCCAAGCTCAAAAACCACTTGGAGATGGCACTTTTTCTGATTGTTCCTCGACCAAACCACATGGGTACGGTCGGGGGCGATGCCCCGCATGGCCTCATACCACTCTCGTTCCTAGGTGTGACCAGAATTTAAAAAAAAAAATTTCAAAGTTAATTTTCCATATTTTTCTTAACACCCCAAGCTCAAAAACCACTTGGAGATGACACTTTTTCTGATTGTTCCTCGACCAAACCACATGGGTACGGTCGGTGACGATGCCTCGCATAGCCTCATACCACTCTCGTTCCTAGGTGTGACCAGAATATTTTAAAAATATTTTTAAAGTAAATTTTCCATTTTTTTTTTTTAACACCCCAAGCTCAAAAACCACTTGGAGATGACACTTTTTCTGATTGTTCCTCGACCAAACCACATGGGTACGGTCGGGGATGATGCCCCGCACAGCCTCATACCACTCTCGTTCCTAGGTGTGACCCGAATTAATTTTTTCAAAAATATTTTTAAAGTAAATTTTCCATTTTTTTCTTACCAACCCAAGCTCAAAAACCACTTGGAGATGGCACTTTTTCTGATTGTTCCTCGACCAAACCACATGGGTACGGTCGGGGGCGATGCCCTGCATAGCCTCATACCACTCTCGATCCTCGTGCCTTCTCTCCACGCAGGTTGTTCCATATCTCTGCTGGATACGCCAAGTCTCCACATGGTGTCATGCCTCTTCTCGGCGTGTTCGGCCTGATTTGGATGTGACCTCTCTCCCTATGAGTATAGTCGTGATACGGTGATGTTGGTGATGCGGTCACATCGGCTCTCACATCGTACGGACAAGACGGCAGTGCAGCCAGGTCCCATTCGGCTTGTGTTTCTGACTGTCTCGGCTCGCATCATCTCTTACCGTGTCGGCAAGACATTGATCGATTTAGTCTGGTTGTGACTATCTCAATACGCTCACTGTGCCGGTGTAAAAGTAAAAAGTGTCCCCCCTAGAAAAAGTGTCCGGGCCTATTGTATTCTGACAGATTATGGCATATGGTTCTATAGAGGCAATGACCGTCAATAGCTCAGCGCATAATAGAATCCTTTGTTCCCGGACATTTTAAACTTCTACACCGGCAAGACGGCTTAGCTGCCAAGGCCGACTCAGTCTTGTTTGACTTTCTCATTTCTCGTACCTTCTTTGAAAGACGGAGAAGCTATTCCTCCCTCGCTCCCCTGCCGTGGACCAGCAGTACTACATGAAACGTATACAAGACGTACCCATGGGAGCAACGCCGCAAGAAACTGACGGGTAAATAAACAACTTGATAGGTATAGCAGGCCTATAGTTGAGATAAACCGCATGATTAAACCAGGTTCATACTTGCTTTGACTTGATGAATGACGGATCTCCGGGAGCTGGTTCAGGGGTTCCAGCTGTAAATCGTCCCCCCCCTAAAAACGGACGATATTTTAAATTTTACGCAAATACCTAGTTCCAATTTCTTAGCTTAGATGGCGGTACCTGACAGTGACGAAGACTTGTGAAGATATGGCACATATGGATTTACCGTGGCTCCAAGTTGTTTATCTGCTGGGGAGAACCATGTACTTCAGAAATGACTTTTGCCAATGAGACAGTAGACCGGCCTGGCCCTTCCCTCTAATGGATGTTCCTTTTCGCTACTTAATGGTGCGCCTTGTCCCCAATTGTGTCAGGTTCTACGTGGTGCCCCATGTCTTCTGGATGTGCCCTCCCCCTTCATAGCGCACCATGGCAGTGTTGCTACATAGTGTTACAAGTACATAACCTTTTACTAGGCGTTCTCTGTCTGAAATTTTGAGAAGCAGGTACCTGGAGCGCGAAGACCTCACACATAGGAAAATCTCACATATAGGGAACTCACGATCAGGGAAGTCATTTCAGTGCATCCAGGCGGCGGTGTAACACTTACTCATAGTGTGGTTATTTAATCGAATCACAGGTGGTGCTCAAGTTGTATGTATCCACTATGGTCTGTTTTGAATTTTCATGGAAAGTAAATTGATTCTTAGTCAATACACTGATAATGGGGAGACTTTTAACAGTTTATGGCTATGGAAGGTATACTTAGTAGGCCTATCGACAGTATCGTTAGTTATTCACTAGTAAGCATGCCATTGTAAATGTAATAGTAAGCATTTTATTTTTAGGATTGTGCACATTTTCAGATGTATATCACCAGCGCCGTGCTGTCTTCATTTTCTGAGAGGAACGCGTTCTTAATCCCCTGATAATAAGACTGTATCCCAATTGCATCAGTGATTTTGGCCCATCTCAGTCTTCATTTCACAGGGATTTGAAGCAAAAAGTGCTAATAGCATTCCGCGAAGATGAGGTCACTGCAGCTGCTGCCCTCTATTTCCCCATCGCTGAATTACAGGCAATATCGGACAAACATGCGGTTTCGTAATGGATTCAGGCTTTCTAACTAGGGCAGTTAGATTCAATCTGGCACATGTCCGAGTGTTGGAAATACTACATAATCGTTCTGAATATTTCTCTCTCTGACTCTATGGTATCATTCATGCTAAAAACAATGCAGGGTAAAGATAATTGACTTTGAAATAAGCTCAAATGCGTAGAAATAAGTGTCGATGTCCGACTGTCACGTGACTAAAACGTCATCAATATCTTATGCAAATGACGTTGTGAGCTATAAATAGTAACTTCGCGGGATGCTATTACAAGAAATTCAAAAAATCCACACCTCCTATATACCCCCTACACCAGAGAATTAACATAGTCCAAGGCCATAAGCAGACTTGGATGTCCCAGGAAATATTCATTCTTCGGACACAATTTCCAGGGGGACATTTTCCATTTCTACACCGGCTAATTGCGATGCATTTTAGTTACTGCTGAAGAGATACACGGAGAGAACCGTCTATCGCAACCAAAAAATTGCCGGAAGGAACTAAAGCTGGTTTCCTACATGCGCGCTTACTAGGACACTGCACTGATGCTATATATAGGGTCTGATGAAGTTCAAACACAAGTAAAGTGTCTTGTCTAAGAGTATTAGCACAATATTGCATTTGCCAAATTTAGACATTTGAATAATGACTCATTTATTTTACATAAATCATCATTATTGAGGAAATTCTGTAGCCAACATCCGGTGATTAAAAGAATAAACGAGAGAAATAATAAAATTTTCAACTCCAATTAGTTTTGGCAACACTCACGTTCTACGCATGCGCGGTTCTAAATTTAATGCTGTGACTCGCTTTCTTCTTCAGTACACCAATATTGACACTTTTAACAGAAAATTTTCACGAGTTTTGTTTCAAAATATGTGAGATACAAGACGAAAGCTATCATGAATTCCCTGCAACTGGATCTAAAAAAGAAGTTCAAATCGTTGCTCAACAAACAGGTGTGAAAACAGTTATTTTTGTTGTGTGAAAAGGCTAAAATCAGTGAAAGTTGTGTACATGTCACAAATTTTATGTTTTCAGGATGGGATGCACAGGTGTGTGTACAAAATGCACTACTGTCTACTGGAGCGCTGCTGTTTAATTGTACTGTTCTTGCGTGTCGACGTACCCTTCAGCTATCTTGTAGTCCCTGTCTCGGCCACGAGGTGGTTATCAAGGGGGCTCATGTGGAGAATATTGCAATTACAGTCATGTCAGACCCCCAAAATTGCAAAAGTGAAAGGGGAGGGGCAGCTGGGTATAGAGTTCCACTGAGGGTGACACTGTCATAATGGCAGAAGACCTTTAAGGACAGTGATGAGTGGTGTCGGCAGTAAAAGTCTTGACCTGGGGTCTTGACTTGCTTGAGGCCCGATGCTAGGGCATCAGTTGGGCAACCAGGACAGTGACTTCAAGGCCTGGCCCTGGGCTAGGCCCTATACTTTAGGCCTAATGCATAAGATAACAGAAGAATTGCAATGACGATCGCGCCCTTGCAGCGTGTACCAAACACTGCGGCGCGAATTGTGTGCAGGATGAAGAAATCTGAGCACATAACCCCAATACTGCGCGAGTTACACTGGCTCCCAGCGTCTGCTCGGATTGAATTCAAAATCCTCCTGCAGGTATTCAAATGTCTGAGACAATCTGTGCCAACGTACCTCCAGGAACTTCTTTGCACCAAGGAGGTTACACGAACAACAAGATCTGGTTCAACGGTTCTTTGTGAAAAACGAACGAAAACGAACTTTGGGGACCGTAGCTTCGCTGCATGTGGGCCACGGCTATGGAACAAACTCCCCAAGGGCATACAAGATTGCCAAAACACTGACACTTTCAAGGCACAACTAAAAACGCACTTATTTACAAGATCACACGGAGAGGGAGTGCCTTGAGCACTGACCAAATCCATGGAAAAGCGCTATACAAAAACTTCATTATTATTAATGAAGACGGTGCATCATGATAGTCAGTGTTCAGAGCGGAGACAACCCATCCTTGGAAATTAAGTGCAGCGCTAATCGAGAGCAGAGATGCTCTGTATTCAGTGGCAAGTGCTACTGGAATGTCATCCTAAACAGCATTCACTAGTGTCTATCAGGATTTAAAGTCATCAGTATAACATTTTCCCCATTTCCTGAACGTTTCATAACATTTGGGTGCTAGATTGGCAAGTTTTTGTTCAAATAAAGGTACCAGCGTCCACCACCCAGCCGGCAGCCATGATGGATCTGACTTGGAGGAAATGATAGACAGGATTGTTATTTTAGACAACATTTCCCTTATCTTACACCCAAATGTCATGAAATTTTCAGGAAATGTGTTTTAAAGTGTATTAAATTCCTGTATGGCTACTAAATTTTGTTTTGATGACTCTATACTTGACATTAAACCCTAAGGGGGGAGGTATGTGGCGGGCACATATTGGGCCACCGCCCCTTTAACATTTAGCACTGCGCAGAGCAGCTGCGCAGTGCTCTCTTCCGGTGACGCCCTTGGAGTTTCCAAACGAAGTTCAGATTTTGAGAATAAAAGTTGGTATTTATGATGTAACCACGAGTCATCTTTCGATCAAACGCCGAGCAAAATGTGGAAATAAGCGACCTTTACAAATATGTACCAGCGACCACCTGCACCCAGTCGGCGGCCATAATGGATTTGACTTGGAGGAAATGATGGGACTTCCCAATACTACAGGAGCCTTGTGATTTTAGACAACATCTCCCTTATCTTACACCCAAATGTCATGAAATTTTCAGGACATGTGTTTGATGGCGTACTTATTTCGTTTAATGTAACTAAATTTTATTTTGATGACTTTATACCTGACTTTCAACATGGTGGACGCTGTTTAGGATGCCTGCTGCTGGATCCACCCATGCGAGCCAGGAAATCGACAGTATATCACATGGATAACGATAGTGATACTCAGTGTTTCAATTGAGCTCGAGACACCAAATATTATTTAAAGCTGGTACATCACGGGAAGTATTTCAACCAACACGAGATGCTCCAAGTTTAGAAATTGAGACACTTGTCCTCAATTTCAACTTACTCATACTGGAAAGCTGAAAGAGGAGGCAACTTGAAATTTTGTCTGGAAACACAAAAATTAGTCTGAATGAATCTTTACTGATCCTTTATCCAATTTGCAGCCTGATGTCAAGTCGCCCGTCGATGACCTTTCACCTCAACACTTCGCTGCTGATCCTGCGGTCTCAAAGTTCAAAGTTCACGTGAGTATGGCTAACCTAAAATGGCGGTCGCACTATTCCGAACATAACAGACTAAACCTGACTTTCAGTTTTTATATAAAGATTTAAAACTTTTTATGACCAGGAAGAAGAGAATTATAATGCTGCTTCTTTGGAAAGTTCATCACATTTGCAGATCTATTTTAGTTTGGAATGTAATGAAATTACCAATTATTCCACTCTTGTCTCTCGGTATTTCCTCACAGGCTCAGACCAGTCAGGAGTTCCCCAATGACCCCCAAGCTGACCAAGAAGCGATAGATAGCATTGAAAAGGATTATTTCAATGGAGATGACTTTGATGCAAGTCGCGCTGAATTGGATGTAAGTCTTGTTACCTTGTTTTGCCCTGTCAGAATAACTGGACTTCTGTACGGTAAAAAGCGTGTGTACAAATTCCTTGGGCAGGGCGTAAAAGCTGCTGTATATGTTGACTATGCGCCACCCATGAGAGGAGTGTGCAATATATCGCCACTCTTTAATGGGAATTAACATCATGACGTAACTAGCGATAAAATGCAGAAGTGGCAATAGAATGTACAATGTCGGCCCTCATTTCATCAATTTCAGAAACTCCCTGATGTTCTTGAGCTTCAAGCGATTGATCAGGACAGGAGCAAACTACGCGGTCAGCTCCGGGCCGTCTCAAAGAAGGTGTCTGAGTTAGTCCTGGAGAACCACCCCGCATATGCTGCGGAGTTGATCCGAGTCATGGAGTTACAGCAGTCACTCCAGACGGCAAGCGTTGTCTGCGCGAATGGCAGAAGGTGAGTGCTGTACAACTGCAATCAGGGATGTGAAATTTCTGATTTTAGGTGGATTTCAGAACTTTTTCTCATACTTTATGCTGAATTTGATAACTGGCAGGAAAAGAGCACTTTCTCACCTCTCCGTGAATCTTTGAATTTTTAAAAATTTTGCCAAAAATAAGCGTTTAAGAGCTTTTTTTGTGGAAGTGAGTGCTGTTCAAAGGACAAGATTTTTACAAGAAAAAGTTTCATATTATTTTCTCGAGTTATTTGCATTCTTCAGCATTGTTGTCTGTAGCACTCATGTATTTTAAGTGATTCCCCCTTGTTCAACATTCGTCAAGAAATAACTGTACAGAGCCGAAAATGTCAAAATTCAATGTAATACACCCAAAGGTTGTTTGTGCTCCAGAGCCCAAACGATGTTTGTGCTCCAGAGCCCCAAACGATGTTTGTGCTCCAGAGCCCAAACGATGTTTGTGCTCCGGAGCCCAAGCGATGTTTGTGCTCCAGAGCCCCAAACGATGTTTGTGCTTCAGAGCCCAAGCGATGTTTGTGCTCCAGAGCCCCAAACGATGTTTGTGCTCCAGAGCCCCAACGATGTTTGTGCTCCAGAGCCCCAAACGATGTTTGTGCTTCAGAGCCCAAACAATGCGGACAAATTATGAATGGACTTTAGTCATGTACATTTTATAATTCTGAAATTTTACACCATTCGGTTAATACCTCTTATCCGGCTTTGTTTGTCCTGTGTCAAGGTATTTGTCCAATGCGAAAGAGGACTTCACCACAGCCAGCCTGGGCCTCCTTGCCAACTATAGGAAGAGACAGCAGTTGGTTGGACTTCTCAAATCGCTGAAGACCATCAAAACTCTGGTACAGTAGAACCTCTCTATTAAGGACACCCTCGGGACTGACCAGTGCTGTCCTTAATAGAGAGGTGACCTGATTAGAGAGGTCAAATTGAATGGAAACAACCAATTTGGGATCAAAACTAGTGTCCTTAATAGAGAGGTTGTCCTTAATAAATAATAGAGAGGTTGTCCTTAATAAGGAGGTTGTCCTTAATAGAGAGGTTGTCCGTTATAGAGAGGTGCCCACTAAGGGAGGTTTCACTGTATGTTTAGAAGGCATATTTGTTCAGCTGCTTGACTTGGAAGCGATACAAGTCAAAACAAAAAAATAACTCTATGACATGTCATCAACCCTTTATTGTTTGCCTCATCGGAGCACTCTTATTAGTAAACAACCTTGGTAAACAGACAGGGTTTGTATTTTAAGGTAAATTAGAAATTATTGGGTTGTACTTATAATTCCCTCGTTGTTGATGAACTGAATGTGTTTCTGTTTTCAGCAAAGGACAGACATCCGACTTCGTGAGATGTTGGAAGAGGAGGATTATCCTGGAGCCATCCAGTTGTGTTTAGAGTGTCAAAAAGCTGCCAGCACATTCAGACACTTCCACTGCATCAGGTAACTATAGAGTGTCAAAAAGCTGCAAGCACATTCAGACACTTCCACTGCATCAGGTAACTATAGAGTGTCAAAAAGCTGCAAGCACATTCAGACACTTCCACTGCATCAGGTAACTATAGAGTGTCAAAAAGCTGCAAGCACATTCAGACACTTCCACTGCATCAGGTAACTATAGAGTGTCAAAAAGCTGCCAGCACATTCAGACACTTCCACTGCATCAGGTAACTATAGAGTGTCAAAAAGCTGCAAGCACATTCAGACATTTCCATTGGATCAGGTAACTATAGAGTGTCAAAAAGCTGCAAGCACATTCAGACACTTCCATTGCATCAGGTAACTATAGAGTGTCAAAAAGCTGCAAGCACATTCAGACACTTCCATTGCATCAGGTAACTATAGAGTGTCAAAAAGCTACAAGCACATTCAGACACTTCCATTGCATCAGGTAACTATAGAGTGTCAAAAAGCTACAAGCACATTCAGACACTTCCAGTGCATCAGGTAACTATAGAGTGTCAAAAAGCTGCCAGCACATTCAGACACTTCCACTGCATCAGGTAACTATAGAGTGTCAAAAAGCTGCCAGCACATTCAGACACTTCCACTGCATCAGGTAACTATAGAGTGTCAAAAAGCTGCCAGCACATTCAGACACTTCCATTGCATCAGGTAACTATAGAGTGTCAAAAAGCTGCAAGCACATTCAGACACTTCCATTGCATCAGGTAACTATAGTAATGTTCACCGTGCTAAGAATTTTTTCATATTACTCCTCTCAGATTTCTGCTTGAATTCATGAGAAGCCTTCCCATCCGGTCGTGCCGACTATTAGGGAAATGGCAGTTGGTTGATGCTTTTGCTGCGAGTGACGTGCAAGGCATGTCATGTGCATGTCACCACATGTCACCACATGTCACCACATGTCACCACATGTCACCACATGTCACCACATGTCACCAAAGCTTTGTGTACCTGGTGCATGCGCAGTGGAAGAGGAGGTGTTTTTTTGTGGAGACTAGTTTCGGACAGTCGGTGTTCAGTTTGTGTTCTTGGGACGTTTTCATTCGGGAGTTTTATTTGAGGCAAAGTTATATTTATAAAGTCTTGACACGAATTGCTAAACGGGACATGAGCCTGGCCGGCCAGCATTCATTCAGGGTTTCATGTTTTATCACGAGGAGACTCGAGACGTGTATTCAGCTGCATGGGTTGCATCATCCGTACATGTTAGAGGTAACGCCCGTGGTTATGGAGACAAAGCAGTAGTGGTTTCCCACAAGACGGAGAGTCGTGTCGTGAGTTTATCGTGAGAGAATTGAGCATCTTTTCAACCATGGCGTGTTAGTGACGTACATAGTACGTCATACATTTCTAAAATCTGAACACATCAGGTCTTGGTGGCTGCCTTTCCATTCTTCCTCACATCAATTCTTTTCTCCCCTTGCAGTGAGCTGAGTTCAAAACTCAAGGACACTTTGGAAATGATTGAAGAGGCGCTGGATGTGGCTCTGTCTAAAACATGTAACAACTTTGATACGCGTCATTACGAGAAGGTCCAGACTGCTTATAGGCTGCTGGGAAAAACACAGGTAAGTTGTCTTGGAAGATTTTGCCATGTCTGGTTAGGGTCCTGTATCTGACCTGCTGGGTAATGGGTTCGATACATTGAGTGATATGAATAAAGACCAGCAAATGCTTTTATCTAAAACTCCATGTACATTTACACTAGGCCTTTCTGTACAAAATTGTAGTAAAAGCATTTACTTGTCTTTATTCATATCACCCCTTGTCTTTCTTCGTGTATCTCCGCAAATGTGTCAAGTTTGATTCAAAAATACCATCATTTCCATCAGAAAAATCCGCCCCTATCCAGCCCCTCGAAAGAATTCAACGAAGGGCTCCAATGAAAAAAGTTGTTTTGACTTGATTTGCTCATCTAATACCTGGAAAATATGTTTTTGCTCGAAGTTAGATTAACCAACCTTTGAAGAATTTGGCCCAGTAATTTTCGTACTGTAGCCCAATAGGATTTATAGACATTTACTTCTTAAAAAAACCTTTAAGTATACAGCAGTATCAGATGAAGTGTGTCACCACCCCTAAAAACTTGTTGGTAATCGAGGTTTTTACTTGTTTTGGCGCCAAATCTTTGAAAGTTCATCAAAATCGTCTTTATTGTTTGTTGCAGACTGCCATGGACCAGCTGAATATGCACTTTGCTAGCGCCATTCATAACACCGCGTTCACAATCGTCATCGGTTATGTTGAACTCTGCTCAGGGACGGAAGACAGCAACTTTCAGAAAAGACAATATCTGGATTTATGCGAGGTGAGGAGTAATTCTTTAAAGGGTAACTCGTGTCAAATTTCACCACATAATGTTTTAGCTGTTTTTGACAAATGACTACGTCACTTTCTCATAAATCGGTAAGGTTTTCGAATCGAAATGCACATTTTCTAGAAATTGATGGTTTAATCACGCCCAGACGGCTCGCTTCGATGCCGTTTTCGTTGATGACGTCACAACATGAACATTTTCGCGGTCGCGGTGGTTTACATTCAGCGATTTTATAATAAATCTAATCAAAAATGGAAAATTTGAGCTTTACATTTGTGATCAACAATTAAAAACGGACGTATTTCCGCAAAGTTGTAAATCACATCATAGTATCACTTTAAGTAGCCTAAAAGCCTAGTGGTAAACGGCTTATACCATTTGTTTGTACTTCAGTAGTCAACTTCTTGAAAATGATATGCACTACTGCTGTTCCAGCACCTTAGCAAAATTACCATTTTTGCAGATTAAATGATATGATATCAAAAATATGTAAGGCGAGCCAATATATTTTTGATGATACAATAGAACCTGTCTATTAAGGACACCCTCGAGGCTGACAAATGCTGTCCTTGTTAGAGAGGTGTCCTTATTAGAGAGGTCAAGTTGAATGGAAGCAACCAATTCGGGACAAAACTAGTGTCCTTAATAGAGAGGGTGTCCTTAATAGAGAGGGTGTCCTTAATAGAGAGGTGTCCACTAAAGGAGGTTCTACTGTATCTAATAATATTGAGTGTCTAAACCAGTTTCATTTGTATATGCAGCACATCAGTCCGGACTTGTTTACACCATGTCTGATTGACTTGTGCAAGGCATTATGGGAAGTCATGAAGAGTTATTATCAGACGATGTTATGGCATGAAAAACATGACTTGGAGCCGACGGATCAAGGTTCGTTGATATGCATTTATTGGACGGGTATTTGTTGATTTTCGAAAAACTAGATATCCTGTTATATCTGGAGAATAACACCTCCTACAAGTGAAGAGTGAATGCTGAAGGTGATGAAAAAGAATCATATAGAAAAAAATAACTTGTTGATTGAAAAATTGACAGATCTCTTTGTTAGTTTTTCCTTTTGAAAAATGTCTGCTAAAACGCTTAACCCGTCTTGGTGGAGGAATACTCCCTGGAGAATAAAACCTCCGAGTAGAGACCGAACGCTGGAGAAGAAAAATCATGTTGAAAAAGCCATTTTATCAATCAAAACTGATCGTTTTATAAAATGAAATTATCTTTCCACAGAGTCTGGCAGCAGCAATGTTGAAGCTGCATTCAATCGGCGTTACATCAAGCAGAAGCTGGAACATGGTCTTGGGCGGATATGGCAGGATGTCCAGCAAAAAGTTCGACTATATGTGCTTAAGACTGATCTATCATACTTCAAGTTTGACGAGTTTATCAAAGTTTTAGATTTGCTGAATAGGTAAGTAGGGTGGCTACAGACTGGAATCCTGTCCTTGTTGGAGTTTGCGGGTCTTGGATTATGTTTTCAAAGCTTAGATTAAATTAATTAAATTAAATTACCATATTTTATAATGCCCTATACAGGTAAAACGAGCTCTAAGGCACTTTACATTGGTAAAACACTGGTGTAAAACATAAGAAATTTAAAACAATGGTAATAAAGGAAAATATAAAAACAAAAAAAACTAGAGCAATTTACATTAGTAAAACATTGGTGTAAAACATAAGAAATTTAAAACAATGGTAATAAAGGAAAATATAAAAACAAAAAAAACAAAAAAAACTAGAGCACTTAACATTAGTAAAACATTGGTGTAAAACATAAGAAATTTAAAACAATGGTAATGAAGAGAAATATAAAAACTAAGACTTTACCCATTTAAAAAATATTTGGAAAATAAATGAGTTTTGATGGCCCGCATAACATAACATAACATAACATAACATAACATAACATAACATAACATAACATAATTATGAAATATAAAGTCAGTCAATTTCTGATAAGGAAAACCCAGGTTGTGATTGTTGGCCCTGTCGTGTAGCTTGGCTTATTGGATGTCCCAAGGTATGTTACTGGAGAACTATACTGCTCGATTGTACGCAACCTATTAAAGGACCACTTGTTTATGAAGACCAGGGTGTCTTGCCCCAGTCGTATAGTTTAAGGCATTGATACAGAACTACCGGTATTGGGTGTCTCACAAAAACCGCCAGGGTGGAGCTAAAATGTGGATCAATATTTTAGCTCCACTTGAGCGTTTTGGGTGAGACAATCAACACTGACAGTGAGGTATCAATTTCTATTCTAAAACGTCTCAAATTAAATATCGAATAATGTGGTTTGAAATGCTTTTGAAATGCTTCCACATTTTGCACCAACCCAGGTGTTTATGGTAACCTAACCATAACCGCTGAATTCAAAACGAGGCTTTGTTTGCGCATAGTGCATTTACACTGTAATGTGCGGTTTATTCTATAAAACCCAGGTGTTTTAGAATTATGTGTCATAATCCATCTGTGAGAATTGTATGCCTCTAGAAAAACGAGTTTAATTCCAACCAGAAAGAAATTCTGTTTGTAAAAATGTCCAGAGTAGTTTCGGGCAGAGGTGGAGTTTTGTATTGTCTTTAACAGTCACCTTAGAAAATCTTCAGACGAGCAACCAGTGGAGACTGGCTCCGTGACTGAATTCTGTCACGTCTTAAACTGGTGTAATGTACAAAGCAGTCACCTCAGAAAGTCCTTTTGGTGGAGCAACCGTTGATTTTGTTGTGAGGTTGCAGCTTGCTTACATTATACTTTAAATTCTCTTTCTTTAGGCTCATAGAAATTGGCGAAGAATTCTGTGGTAGTAAATCCGAGGCTTTACAGGAATCGATACGAACGCAAAGTCTGAACTATTTCAAGAGTTACCACCGGGCGCGGATGGACGAGCTGCGCATGTTCCTGGAGAATGAGGGATGGGAACTCTGTCCGGTCAAATCCAGTTTCGCTACGACTCAGTTGCAGGTATTGTTAAATTGTAAACTCCTAACTTCACTCCTGTCTGTAAATATCTTAAAGGGTCTGTATATAGTATTTAAAATCGTTTGAAATACAGTTATCCTATAAGACACCAGAGAGATAACTCAAAAGTGATCAAATTTCTGTGCAGAAAAATTACCATGTAGAATATATCTGCCATGTCTTGGCGCTTTATAATGTAGAACATTCTCAAAGTGCTTTATGTCTATTGCCCGGTCTAAGCTGCTTGAAACATTTCAGTAGAACTCGGATGACCTGCTAAAACAGCACTTCAACCTAAGCAGGTCTGTCTCTTACCTGAGTGGAGTTAGGCCTATTAGGTAAAGAGACGTGTCTAGAGTCTCACACCGACATTGGGGGTTGAACCAGGGACCTCTTGGTCGCTAGTTTAGAGACCCAAGCTACTCCATCACCGTGGATGTATTTGGCCTGATATCCACTCATGAGTTTCTGGATAACAAGACCTTTTCACCCCCATATCTCTGTATAGACTCCTCTAAGTAATGCATCAGAAGAGTCCATTTGGGAAAGTTGGGGTGTATTGGTTGGTCTCTCTGGTAGGGTCATTTCGTGTGATTGTTTTAACTTTTCCATTCTGATTTTCAGGAGTTTCGTTTCTTGCGACATAAGTGTAATAAGATGAGTTCGGCTGGTCAAACCATCTCCTCCCAGTCTGTTGACCCTGAGAAACCGGTCCGGCCAAATTACGGCTATTTCCAAAAATATCTCGATGTCGGGAATCCTTTTGATGTTCAGATCGAGGATGAGGAGACTGAAGACGTTTTGGCGACCAACGGGGTAGGTAAAAACAAAGCGGACAACTCTCTATTAATACAACCTCTCTAGTAAGGACACTAGTTTTGATTCATAACTGGTTGTTTCCATTCAATGTGACCTCTGTAATCAGGACATCTCTCTATTAATACAACCTCTCTAGTAAGGACACTAGTTTTGATTCCAAACTGGTTGTTTCCATTCAATGTGACCTCTCTAATCAGGACAACTCTCTATTAATACAACCTCTCTAGTAAGGACTTTTGATTCCAAACTTGTTGTTTCCATTCAATGTGACCTCTGTAATCAGGACACCTCTCTATTAAGGACAGCACTTGTCAGTCCCAAGGATGTCCTTAACAGAGAGGTTCGACTGTATTGGACATTGGGGGTGTTCACACAAACCAAACTTATCTAGATTAATCTGGACCGGTCCAGATTGGTCTGCTTTGTAAACGTGTGCCATTGTGATCTGATTTGGTCGGTTTGGTTCACAGTGGTGTAATAGGTGTACCGTACCCTCGCCACTTTTGGTCCACTTTTTTGCATCGTGTTAAAATGGGGCACATAATTTACTTCTTGCAAATTCATGACATTGCGAGCGATGATATCTGGTCGTGTCTGGTTTGGTTTGTTGTGTTTTCTTCAAGGATTTTGCAAATAACCTCGATTTGTAAAAGAAAAGTAAAATTGCAAAACACACTTTTTTGGTCATTTCATGATCCGCCAACATTTTGAAAATTTTTTGATTAGAAAACTATGACGACGTCTTTTCTTTTTTTTTGTGGGCAATTTTTATTTTACGCAAAACGTGATTTTTCACAAATTGTACAAAAAATGAAAACATGAACATTTGGTGTTTTTCACGAATTAAATTTTGATGTAATTTCAGTATGGAGGTGGGCGAGGCCGCCAAAACTCGATGGAAGAGATTGAAAGTGACAGTGATGAGGATGTCCCCGACGAACTGAAACAGGACTTCATTGATGAGAATACGGGTGACACGCCGAGTAGGCCAATGTATCGACGACGGAAACTCAGTAATAAATCTGGTGCAAGGCTCCCTCCAATTATCACCAACACAACTCTCACTCTGCTCAGGCTTTTTGGTTAGTTTGCTGTTTGTTTGCTGTTTGTTTGCTGTTTGCTGTTGTTTGCTGTTTGTTTGCTCTTTGCTGTTTGCTGTTCGTTTGTTTGTTTGTTAAGTATCACCAGAAGTGAAGTATCATCTTTACGATACACATGCCCTCTTCCCTCCAAATTCTCGAGCAAAATGAGTAGACCTCTCTATGTGATGTTGCCAGTTATTATCTTGGTCACGATCAGCCTACTGTTGTCTACCAAGGTCACGTTCCTCGCCTCTGGCAGTCTCCTTTCACTTAAGTTTCCAACTTCTCCTCAGAGCGGGTCGTTGCTGATAGACTCTCATGAAGAGATAACGCCAAAATCGATATCCG